>NW_011494872.1:1141640-1149631 GCF_000754665.1 Bison bison bison
AATCTTGATTCCAGCTTGTGTTTCTTCCAGTCCAGCATTTCTCATGATGTACTCTGCATATAAGTTAAATAAACAGGGTGACAATATACAGCCTTGATGTACTCCTTTTCCTATTTGGAACCAGTCTGTTGTTCCATGTCCAGTTCTAACTGTTGCTTCCTGACCTACATACAGATTTCTCAAGAGGCAGAGGATTAGGCTAATAATGCTTTTAAATATTTATTGACTTAGGCAAGTAGCAAGATCTTGCTTTCCTTAAGGTTATGTCCTCCACAGTTGATTAAGGTTTCTCAGAAGTCTTTGAGGGGCGGACTGGGGACAGAGAGCTGACGCAGACTCTGAAAGCCCCATCCCAGGTGACCCTATGCAACATACTTTCTGTCTTCTGGGCTTTTTCCTACCTCATTCTTAATTCTCTTGCTCAGTATTCATTTTATTTTACTTTTCCTTAACCATCAGCTCTTTGTGTAATACAAATGTTCAACCATTTAGAATTTCATTTATAGAAGTTATCTATGCCCTATTTTGTCTTGGAGTTGCTCTTTTTCTAAGATCATGTGTTCACATCATGGTTCCTGTATTTCCTCCAATTTTGAAAGACTGGAAGCATTGAATATTGGACTCTAGAGTGCAAGATATACTACTGAATATGTTATTAGCTTTATATATATATAATTTAAATATTTAAACTTTAAATTCTGTACCCAAACTACTCCATACCGAAACTGAGAACTATAGCTGTTCTCAGCTATAAGGGAAAATTAAAAATATTATTCATAAAAAGCCTTAAAAACATGGCAGATTTAAACACACAGCATTTCATCAAAAATGCAGCCAAAACCTCTTGAGTGACAGTAATTGAACCAATTAGCATTCCCACCAAAATGAAGACTTTCTTGATTATTCAGGCACACAGTCCAGGGTGTTGCTGACCGATTATTTATGAGAACAGTCAGAGCAGTGTCCCCACTGGTTGTTTTTCAGTCACTATGTCATGTCCAACTCTTTGCAACCCCGTGGATGGCAGCACACCAGGCTTACCTGTCCTACACTATTTCCCAGAGTTTGCTCAAACTCATGTCCATTGAGTTGGTGATACCATGCAACCATCTTGTCCTCTGTCACCCCTTTCTTCTCCTCCCCTCAATTTTTCCCAGCATCAGGGTCTTTACCAATGAGTTGGCTCTTCACATTGGGCAGCCAAAGTACTGGAGCTTCAGCTTCAGCCTCAGTCCTTCCAATGAATATTCAGGGTTGATTTCCTTGAGGATTGACTGGTTTCATCTCCTTGCAGTCCAAGGGACTCTCAAGACTCTTCTCCAACACCACGGTTCAAAAGCATCAATTCTTCAGCGCCTAGCCTTCTTTGGGGTCCAAGTCTCACATCCATACATGACTATTGGAAAAACCATACCTTTGACTAGATGGACCTTTGTTGGCAAAGTGATGTCTCTGCTTTCTGATACACTGTCTAGGTTTGTCACAGCTTTTCTTCCAAATTTGTTAATTTCATGGCTGCTGTCACCATCTGCAGTGATTTTGTAGCCCCCCAAAATAAGATCTGTCACTGTTTCCATTTTTTTCCCATCTATTTGCCATGAAGTGATGGGACTGGATGCCACCCCATTGGTAGGAACCACACAAATATAAAAGATTGGAAGAAACCTATCACTAACTTTGGCAGAAGTTATTAATTATACCATGTCTGCTCTAGATGGAACAGAGATCAGTTTCTCAACCCACTGGCCTGAGTAATGATGGACAACTGCATTGCTTTGGATTCCTTATTGGCTGGTCACAGTGCTGTCTGTGTCATTGCTCATACTTCTTGTTGTAGTATGTGGTCAATGAAACAGGCAACACGGAACGGCTATGTATTGCCTTAAGGAAAAAGCAAATGACTCTCATGGTCTACTGGGTTTGTTCTCTTGGCCTAGCTGGAGCAGTTAGGACACTGGTTCCAAATCTTTTTACAGAAATCAGTAGTTGTTCTTGTTTTTATCATAGTAGTCATATGTTGATCCACTGTATTTGTTAAAGAGAAACCAAAATGGAGGCCGAGGCCACAGTATGAATACACTCCTAGCCCAAACACTGAAGGGTCATTCAATTAAAACTTAGAACTGTTCTGATTTCCCTGAAATGCTGACTCTGATCTTAAAACTTAAGCTTTATTCATGTCAGTATAACCTAGCTAATCAACTACAGTTAACAAAGTGAAATCGCTCAGTCATGTTTGATTCTTTGCGACCCCATGAACTGTAGCCTACCAGGCTCCTCTGTCCATGGAATTCTCCAGGCAAGAATACTGGAGTGGGTTGCCATTTCCTCCTCCAGGAGATCTTCCCGACCCAGGGATTGAACCTGGGTCTCCTGCATTGTAGGCAGACGCTTTTACCATCTGAGCCACCATTAGTGCTCTCGAAAGAGTGTAAGTTTCTGGCAATTACAATCACAATACATGATACATGGTTGTTCCTCCTCATGCTTCACAAGCTAAGATGTAACTACTCAGTGTGGAGCTTCAAGCCTGTTTGTGAACAGTTTGTTTCTCACTCAGTAAAATGTTCATCTCAAATAAAGCTCTCTGAATTTTCTTTTGAAACATTCTATCCAGAGTCTGAAGTGCTTCTACCTTCATTCTCTTATCAAATGATCTCCATGATGATAGAACAAAAAGGGCAAGCAGATCTTGCAACACAGTTGACCATGAAGACAGAGAAGCAATCTCCAAGCAGTGAAGATCTGGGTTTTCAGCCATCCCTGAATTCACCTACCTCCAGCACATGAGAGAATGGTCAAAAGCAGGGACCAGGAGTTTAAATATACAGACAATGGCCAGACCAAATATAAAAACAGAATTCTGATTCACATTCTGCAGCACTCAGTCCAGGAAGGCAAACAATGCCTATGACAATCAACACAAGAGGCCAGGACTTGATTAATGACTGACAGCTTCACTCATTTTCCTTTGGGATCAACTGAGACCCAGCTGGGAAAGTCAAATATGCACCCCTACTCAATCACATACAATGCTCTGCTTCCAGTTAGCCCACCTACAGTTTCCCCAGGCCAACACCTCTTCCTTCAGGCATACCTTTTTTCCATTTTATATAAACTTTTCCCTCTCCTCTGCCTGCTTTTGAGACTCTGCCAACACAAATGATGGTAGCTAACTCCCTTGCTATAGCAACCTCTTAATAAAAAGCCTTCACTTGTTCCCATTTGGGTGATCTTTATTTTCCCACAAGATAATCCATGAGTTGATATTTTTTGAAGTTGTGGGACTAGTATTATTGATCATTCATTTATGCTATCCTCTCTACCTTTGTATATGTTTGAAATTTCCCACAATAAAAAATTTAAAATATTTCAAAAATGTCAGGGTCATTAAACAATAACAACAGCAGAGACTGATTCTATATTAGCTAAAAGTACATTATTGGAAAAAAACTGGGAAATCGAAGTTGGATCATATATTAGACAAGAGGTTAGACTAATGTTAAATTTTCTGAGTGAACAATTTTACATGGTTACATAGGAGAATGTCCTTGCCTTTAAGAGGTAATGATGAAATACTTAAGATAAAGTCATGATGCCTGCCACTTACAGACATTCCATGAAAAAGGTAAAGAGAGAAAATAAAACATTAACAACTGGTGAAACTCAATGAAAGGTATAGAATGTAAATTTAATGTTCTTAGATTTTTTTCCATTGGTTTAAAGTTTTTCAAAGCAAAAAAGTTGGTAGGAAAAGAGCACAATAAAATACATGTATTAGGTTGCTACAAAAGTAATTGCCGTTTCAGACCATGCATTTTAAACCATAAGTATGCTCAAACATCTTTATTAATCAAAATAGGAAGCATTACAATCAACACATTTTTGCCAATGAGAAATAAGTTTGTTTATTCCTGTAGCATAAAAATCTGAGCTTCAGGATTTGAAGAGCTCTTGGAAAGGATTTTCTGCCTCCTGCTGGTTGTGGAAGTGTTTTCTCTGCAAAAAGTTGTCAAGATGCTTGAAGAAGTGATAGTCGGTTGGCGAGAGGTCAGGTGAACATGGTGGATGAGGCAAAACTTTGTAGCCCAATTCACTCAACTTTTGAAGTGTTGGTTGTGTGATGTGTGGCCAGACATTGTCATGGAGAAGAATTGGGACCATTCTGTTGACTAATGCTGGCTGTAGGCATTGCAGTTTCTGGTGCATCTCACTGATCTGCTGAGCATACTTCTCAGATGTAATGGTTTTGCTGGGATTCAGAAAGCTATAGTGGATCAGACTGGCAGCAGACCACCAAACAGTGACCATGATCTTTTTTTTTTTTTGGTAAAAGTTTGGCTTTGGGAAGTGTTTTGGAGCTTTTTCTTAAGTTCGACCACTGAGGTGGACACTGCTGGTTGTCATATAAAATCCACTTTTCATCACATGTCACAATTCAATCAAGAAATGGTTCATTGTTGTTGTGTAGAATAAGAGAAGATGACACTTTAAAATGACAATTTTTTGTCAGCTCATGAGGCACCCACTTACGAGCTTTTTCACCTTTCCAATTTGCTTCAAATACCAAATGAGGGTAGAATGGCTAACGTTGAATTCTTCGGCAACTCCTCGTGTAGTTGTAAGGGGATCAGCTTTGATGATTGCTCAATTGGCCATTGTCAACTTCTGATGGCCAGTCACTGTGCTCCTCATCTTCAAGTCTCTCCTCTCCTTTGCAAAATTTCTTGAATCACCACTGCACTGTATGTTTATTAGCAGTTCCTGGGCCAAATGTGTTGTTGATATTGTGAGTTGTCTCCACTGCTTTTCAACCATTTGAATTCAAATAAAAATACATCACTCAAAAATCTGCTTTTTTGTCTAACATCATTTCGATAGTGTAAAATAAATATAAAATAAACAGCAAGTAATAAGTCATTAGCAAAAAAAGACAAAGTGAGAAATGTGCATTAAAATGATATATAACATTTATTTAAGAATGTATTCCAATATCAAACAGCAAAGTTCAACAATGCAAAATCACAATTATTTTTGCAGCAATTTAATAATATTACAAAAAAAGTAGAAGCAAAAATTCTCACATTCTTACCTGCATGTCTTCTTAATGGATAAGTGAAAGTGAAAGTTGCTCACTCTTGTCCAACTCTTTGCAACCCCATAGAATATACAGTCCATGGAATTCTCCAGGCCAGAATACTGGAGTGGGTAGCTGTTCCCTTCTCCAGGGGAAATTCCAAACCCAGGGGTCAAACCCAGGTCTCCCAAAACTACTACTAGTTAACTATATAGGGAAGGAGCGGACAGGATAGATAAGAGGGGATTGCAAACTAGATTTTTCAGAATGTACACTAACCATACTGTCTGGTGGCTCAGACAGTAAAGCGTCTGTCTACAATGCGGGAGACTTGGGTTCGAGCCCTGGGTTGGGAAGATCCCCTGGAGAAGGAAATGGCAATCCACTCCAGTACTATTGCCTGGAAAATCCCATGGACAGAGGAGCCTGGTAGGCTATAGTCTATGGGGTCGAAAAGAGTTGGACACGACTGAGCAACTTCACTTTCTTTCTTTACGCTAACCATAATATTTTTAAAATGTACTTTGTAAGTTATTGTTATATTCTAAATAGCTTGTCAGTAATGATGTTCATTTCTTTGCCTGAATATTATTCAGTAGTATAATATCTCCTTATTTATTAATTTATCCATCCATCCAGGGGAACCAATATGTAGTTACTGTTTGCAGAAGCTCCTAAGGATTAGAAGACTGTCCTCAACTGTTCAGAACACAGCCTTTATTGCATTCTTTTTCTACATGATTGCTTCCAGTCTGAATGATTTAATATCACCTTACTAGTTCATTCTCCTCATTTTGACCACTTTTTTCTAACTATCTGTGAGGTACGTTTTGATATTATTATTTGGTACAAAAAAACCCCATGCTTTGTTACATTTTTCATTGTACAGAGACTACATCTTGGGAACTGAAGATTACATGAAGTGAAGAACAGAGACTCTCAATGAGAAATTACAAAACCAGACATTCCCTGGTGGTCTAGTGGCTAGGATTTGGTGCTCTCACCACCCCGGCCTGGGTTTGATTCCCCATCAGGGAAGCCTGTCTTCAAGATTTCCTGTTGGCTCAGATGGTAAAGAATGCAGGAGACCTGGGTTCTATCCCTGGGTTGGGAAGCTCTCCTGGAGGAGAAAATGGCAACCCACTCCATTATTCCTGCCTGGAGAATTCCATGGACAGGCTACAATCCATAGGGTTGCAAAGAGCTGGAAACGACTGAGCATCTAATACTTTCACTCACATATTTTATTGACTGAACCCAAATACTCTCAGACTGGTCATTCCAGGGCTAAGCAAGAGAAAATGAAAGCAAGTGCAGAAAGTTCAAATGACTTGTATTCGGTCACACCACTAGAAAATATTGGAGCCAGTATTCAAGTCATGCTCTCTCTCCCACCAATCAGAGTCAAATCAGCAAGCTTTAGAGGTATAAAATGATGGAACTGATTCACCTTGGCAGATTCAGCTAAATCCTAAAAACCTTGCAATTCTGTTCTGAAGCTGACAGGGATCAGCTACTAAAACTCAAAGTTTGCCAAGTGTAGGAAACATTGTACATTCTCTGCATAAGACTGCAAATGGCTATACTTCCAAAATAAAACTAAATCAGAAATAAACTTTGCCATCCAGATGGGAATGCCAAAAGAATTTTTCATGACCTTGCCTTTCTCAAGTATGTCTTGACCTAATAATTAACTACCACAAACCAGCCTTGTGGCTAACTCATGCTACATGTAGGAGTCTGAAATTTTTCAGGGATAGAATTTGAAGAGGCCTCAAGTTGGATGCATTCTGAAGAGAATGGCTCAAGGAAAAATATTAATAATTTATAAAAAGATGAAATTATATCTATATTATGCCCAGCTGAAAAAATTAACCCCAGGTGGTTCGGGAATTTTAAAGTTATGGTAGAAACTTGAGCATTCTTAGTGGAAAGTATAGAGAATGTCTTTAGACCTCAGGGCAGAGCAGGACTTAAGAAAGACACAATGAACTTACCTTAAAGACTGATAAATCTGACTATATTAAAATTCAGAACTGTATTCCTCAAAAACACCTTAAAAAAGGTGAAAAGGCAATTTAAACTAGAAGACATTCACAGTATACATGATTGAAAAGTAATTAGTAATACTGAGGGAGAATATATGAAAGGGAGAACTTACCCATATTACTTTATATCCTCAAGGCTTTTTTTTTTTTTACAATATGCATGTATTATTATGTTCATTTTAAAAATTAAATTGAAATAAAAGTATCCAGTAAAGCTAGATTCAATATCTCCTTTTGGATTACTGTTAAGGCCTAGATGATGCGGATGAGGGAATTCAGTAAGGGGGAATTGACCATCCCCCTTACGTAAATGATCAACATCTTTCATTAAAAAGATGTAAAAAACAAACACATCTTAACTAATTGTAAGTGTACAGTCGTTTGTATAGCAGATGCTGTCTATACAACAATTATCAAACAATACTTGTAGAAATGCACTAGGAAAGAACAGGAACACGCGCGGTCTACTCACACAACCTTCAGGACAATAATTTCTTGTGGGGAGAGAGTAAAGGTCTTTAGTGGCATCTGTTTTAAAGAGAGAAGGCAAATGCGGGAAATATTAACATCTTGTTAAATGGGGCAAGGGGAGGGGATACATGAGCGTTAAACAACTTTTTAAACTGTGAGAAATCTTCACAATTTAAAACTTTAACTAAAATTAAGAACAATGAGAATAAATGTTCATCAGTACTCGCTGTTTGAGGATTTTGGAAGTAAACGACTTTTGTCTCCACCTGCTACATCTCTTGGAACGACCATGTCTGATGACTGCATTTTAGACACGACGCACTTGTAGAAATGAGTCTGAAGCGGCAACAAACCAGAGTCGGCATATGAGAGAGAAGATACGGATTCCAGGAGCC
>NW_011494872.1:1149942-1153875 GCF_000754665.1 Bison bison bison
GCTGCTCTTCTCGCCTGTGGTTGGAGCATGGTCGACAACGCTGGCGACTACGAGGCCCGCGGGGACAGGCTGCTGGGGTTCCCGCTTCCCTCGCCACGGGTTCGCATCCGGCCGTGGTGGTTTCCTGCGCAGGAGTTGAGGAATCCGCTGGTGTTCTTCCTGGAGGCGTGGCTGGCCGACTTGATCTTTGGTGTGCGACCCTGGGCCTAGCGGGCCTCTCAGAACGGTCGAGGGCCCCGAGCCCCGTCGGGTCCCAGGCCGTCACGTCCCTTCGTGGCCAGCGTCTCCTGCCCCTCACCCACACTCTTCTCTGGCTTTCCTTTCGTTTTCAGGGCCAGACCGAGCCTTGGTTCCAGAAATGGAGTGGATGAGCCAGGCCCTGCTGATGGTGGACGCTGTTGACGCTGGGAACCTAGTCGAAGTCACCGTTTTCGCGCGGCCGGCAGTCCAGCGTCAGGTGAAGAGTGTGCTTCTGAGCCAGGCGTCGGTGCACCGGGAGCAGCGCGCCCGAGGTGAGGGGCTTGGCAAACACGCCTGGGAGGAAGGCAGGGGGAACTGCCTGGCCTTACCTGACTTCCTTCCAGCCTCTTGTCTTCCCAAAACTCCTTGCAGTGTCCCAACTCCATTTTGCTGGTGATCCCTGGGCCTCCTTTAAGAGAGGAGTCCAAGCAGGACCCTGAGAAAGCAAAGCTGAGATTTAGACACCTACCTGCCGGTGCTGGCTTCAGCTCCGTCAGCCCACTAATTTCAGATCCTAGATTCAGAGCTTCCAGCCCGAGAAATGATACTGCCAGCACACCCCTTCCCCCTTGGAGGAGGAGTTTGAAACCCAGCATTTTTCCTTATCCAGCTGAGAAAATGGAACAACTCGAGGAATTCCTGAAGGCCCAGGCACCAGGTCCCCAGGTGCCCCAGCATCCTGTTGCATGAGTGTTGTCAGGAGCGTGAGAACAGTCCTGCTTCTGCTGCTAATGTTCAAGAGAAGCAAATATCCTTAAATCTCTGCCTTTCCCCACCCCTGAGTCTTGATGAAGTATAGTGGTTTGATTATTTTGCTTCAAACCTGAGTTTGTAGTGCCATTCTAGTTAATAAATGAATTTCATTTTTGTCTGAAGGCATAAAGATCTTTGCTCACTCAAAATTAAGCAAATTTATAAAAGACTGTTCATTCATGTCTTGATGTGAGAGGTGGGTAAAAGGCTATTAGGTGATGGGTTTCTTTTTTTTTCTTAGTTGTTACCATTTTGAAGCTATTAACCCTTTTATGATTTTTATGGTCAGACTCAGGCCCTTACATGCAGAGGCCAGAAATGCAGGGTCAATCAGCTTTGAGTTTCTTTTGCATCATTTGTTCTCAAACTTTAAGAATCATCTTGAGAACTTTGTGCAGCACAGCTTCCTCAGCCCCTTCTGCACTGATTCTGAGTCAGTATATCAGGCCTGTGAATTTGCATTTCTAACAAGGTCTTAGGTAATGCCAGCGCTTCTCGTATGAGGCTCTCACTTTTACGCTGGTTTTTGGCTTCACAGTAGCACTCAGTGTGCCATGGGTTTTCTTAGAGTGGAGTCTCTGACCTCAAACGTGGGAGGGCATTTCAACATGCAAGCTGAGGTGATCAGCATTCCTCCCTTCTGCTGGGGCTGTAATTCACCAGAGGAGCCAGGGTCCAGGGCAGCTGGTGCACTGAGTGGTGTTCTTCCAGCCAGCTATCTCCCCAGCTGTCTCCCCAACCTCTCCCCAAGCAGGTGTCCTGCATGGGCCGAGTTGTTTTTCTGTTACCTATAGTGATGTGACCAATCTGTGCAAAACAGTCCCAACTCCATGCTGCTTCCGCTTTCAGGAAGCAGAATTGTTGGAGGAATGATTGCCAAGAGCTCCATGGTTTCAGACACAAAGTTGGAATTAATTTAGCTCTGGCAGTTTCTTCACCCCTTGTCAGTAAGGGATAATAGCACTTTGCAAGGATTTTAAGCACACACACACAAATCTTGGGCTTCCCAGGTGGGACAGTGGTAAAGAATCTGCCTGCCAGTTCAAAAGACACAAGAGATGCCTGTTTGATCCCTGGGTTGGGAAGGAGCAATGGCAATGGCAATATTGGAACAATAGGAAATGGCAATCTAGTATTCTTGCCTGGAAAATTCCATGGACAGAGAAGCCTGGCACCCCACAGTCTATGGGGTCACAAAGAGTTGGACACAACAGCCCTCCCCCCATACACCCATACACATACACACATATGCAGGCATTAACTTTACTCTTAGTAAAGTCTTCTTTTATCCACACTCAGAAAAGTCTGCAGTGAACCTTCTTTTATAAGCATATAATAGACTGCAGCCATTAGATTAAAAGTCACTTGATCCTTGGAAGGTAAGCTGTGAGAGCCTAGACAGCATACTAAAAAGCAGAGACATCATTTTGCCAATCAAGGTCTGTATAGTCAGAACTGTGGTTTTTCCAGTAGTCATGTACAGATGTGAGAGGTGGACCATAAAAAAGGCTGAGTACTGAAGAACTGATGCTTTTGAATTGTACTGGAGAAGATTATTGAGAATTAGTTGGACTACAAGAAGATAAAACCAGTCAATCCTAAAGGAAATCAACCCTGAATATTGATTGGAAGGACTGATGCTGAAGCTCTAATACTTCACTACCTGATATGAAGACCAACTCATTGGAAAAGGCCCTGTTTCTTGGAAAGACTGAAGGCGAAAGAAGAAGGTGGCAGAAAATGAGATGGTTAGATAGTATCACTGATTCAGTGAACATGAATTTGAGCAATCACTCGAGATAGTAGAGGACAGAGGAGCCTGGCATGCCACAGTCCATGGAGTCACAAAGGGTCGGACATGACTTAGTGACTCAACAACAACACAAATCTTTGATTACAAGTGATACTGAACATTATTCTACTTTGCTTCACATTTTTGTTAAAAGCTTTTTACATTTTTCTTTATTCTTTTCTGTCATTATTTCTTTCAACTCTGAAGATAAGGGTTTTTATTATCTGTATAAGCTTTTATAACAAATAATGATCCATTATAACCAATATTGTCCACCCCTTTGCTGCTCAAGTTTTTTGCATACAAAAATTTTTATTGTATGTAGTTAAACCAATTACTATTTTCTGTGTGATTTTCCCCTCATCCTCACCTTTTACAGTTAAGCTTAGGAGTGCCTACTTTTACTCCTTTTGTAGAAATTTGATAAATACTCCTACAGGTATTTACTAATGGGATTTTTATAAAAACTTTTGGATGTATTTTGACTATTCAACATTTAGAGGAAGAAGTTTATGCTTAAAACTTATTCCAATTTTCCAAAAATTATCCTAAACTAAGTTACTATATGATCCTGTTCTCTACTCTTTGTACACATTGACATGTTGAAGTCCTAACCTCAGTACCTCAGAATGTGACTCTGTTTGAAATAGGGTCTTTAAAGAGGTGATTAAGGTTAAATGAGGTCATTTGTGGGCCAGTGTGACTTTTATTAATAAGAGGAAATACAGATACAGGTATGTGCATGACCAAAGGAAAGACCAGGTGAGGGCACAGCAAGAAGGCAGCCATCTCTGTAAGCCAAGGAGAGGGGCCTCAGAAGAAACCAAACCTTCTGACTCCTTGAGCTTGGGCTTATAGCCTCCAGAAATACTCATTTTAAATAAGATACTTATTTTATTTGAAAAAATAAGTATCTGTTGTTTAAGCCAGTTCAGTTCAGTTCACTCAGTCGTGTCCGACTTTTTGCGACCCCATGAATCGCAACACGCCAGGCCTCCCTGTCCATCACCAACTCCTGGAGTTCACTCAGACTCACATCCATCGAGTCAGTGATGCCATCCAGCCATCTCATCCTCTGTCGTCCCCTTCTCCTCCTGCCCCCAATCCCTCCCAGCATCAGGGTCTTTTTCCAATGAGTCAACTCTTTG
>NW_011494872.1:1153975-1154297 GCF_000754665.1 Bison bison bison
TCAGTCCTTCCAATGAACACTCAGGACTGATCTCCTTTAGAATGGACTGGTTGGATCTCCTTACAGTCCAAGGGACTCTCAAGAGTCTTCTCCAACACCACACTTCAAAAGCATCAATTCTTCGGCACTCAGCTTTCTTCACAGTCCAACTCTCACATCCATACATGACCACTGGAAAAACCATAGCCTTAACTAGATGGACCTTTGTTGGCAAAGTAATGTCTCTGCTTTTCCATGTGCTATCTAGGTTGGTCATAACTTTCCTTCCAAGGAGTAAGCATCTTTTAATTTCATGGCTGCAGTCACCATCTGCAGTGATTTT
>NW_011494872.1:1155008-1159589 GCF_000754665.1 Bison bison bison
AAGGTCAGTTTTTATTCCAATCCCAAAGAAAGGCAATGCCAAAGAATGCTCAAACTACCACACAATTGCACTCATATCACACGCTAATAAAGTAATAATGCTCAGCAATATGTTGTTTAAGCTACCTTGTCTGTTATTTTGTGATGGTAGCCCTAGAAAACTAATGCAATATTCAATATCTAAAAAGAGTAGTTGTTCTGTCATTCTAGTTTTCAGAACTTGGAAGTAATTCTAGTTATATATGTATTGATAAGAGCTTGTATCACATACCAGGCCTTGTGGTAAGCACAGGATGCTTGCAGTCTCAGTAAATTGCTGAGGTCACACAGCTAGGATGTGGTGATGTGTGAGATTTGAACCAAAACGTTGATTCTAGCATCTCACATCTCCATTATACTTTCCCATGTGCTTTTATTTTTCTCCATGATTGAATTTAGTCCCATTCTCTGTGTGTGCATGTGTGTTTTAAGAGGAGTTAGAATACACTTAATTTGTTAAGAATACATAGTATTTGTTACTCTATTAAGGGACAAGACAATTTTTTTCTAACATGTTGCCAGAATAGAAATACCTACTAGTACCATGTTCAAAAATAGCATTGTTGATTTTTCTGATGACAAACATACTTACATCCTCAATATTTTTAAATAAGGTGATATGTAAAGTATTAAAGTAATTACAAAAGCTCACTGCTCATATAGTCCCTTTACGAAGTTTTCTATTACTCCAAATATTTTTCTGTAATTTTGGTAAACATTTTATTGATGTAGAGCATTCTATTCATACCAAAGCCATGTATATCCACAGTGTGAAAAGATTCATCAAACAGAACATATCCATTAAGCCAGAAGCCAGAGGGGGAAAAGGCATTAGTTACACTCCAGAAGCCCCTGCTTTCATCCCCAAGGATAACTACTGTTGTGACAACTATAATTGGACTCATTGTAAGATTTGTTCATGTTGCCAGCAGTTATATTTCCATTGTATGAATAAACCTTTAGTTTTCCATCCTGTTGATATGTACTTTGATTGTTCCCTATTTGAACTTAAAACAAATAGGGCTACTATGAAAATTGTACATAACTGGGTGCATCCATATGTGCATTTCTATTGAGTATATATCTAGGATTGAAATTGCTAGGTGATAGGGTGTGTGTAAGTTCAAGTTGTCAAGGTGACTGAACCAATTTCCATTCCTTTCAGCAATGTATGAGACTTCCAGTTGCTCTACATCTTTGTCAACAATCCTTATTTTAGAGAATTTAGGTATTAGTGCTGCTGTCGCTAAGTCGCTTCAGTTGTATCTGACTCTGTGTGACCCCATAGACAGCAGCCCACCAGGCTCCCCCGTCCCTGGGATTCTCCAGGCAAGAACACTGGAGTGGGTTGCCATTTTCTTCTCCAATGCATGAAAGTGAAAAGTGAAAGTGAAGTCGCTCAGTCATGTCCAACTCTTCACGACCCCATGGACTGCAGCCCACCAGGCTCCTCTGCCCATGGGCTTTTCCAGGCAAGAGTGCTGGAGTGGGGTGCCATTGCCTTCTCCGAGGTATTAGTGCTATTGAACTGCAATTTTTAAAAATGCACTTAGTTGGTTACATAATATAAAAATGTGAGTGTACAGTTTACTTTCTTTTTTAACAAACTTTTGAGTTGTGCCACCATCAACACAGGCCAGCTTGGGAACTTTTCCATCACTTTACAAAGTCTGTCATCACTCCTGCCTCCAGCTCCAGGCAGTCTGCTGTCTGTCTCCACTAAGTCACATTTTCTGGACATTTAAGTATTGATAGAATACTATTCTATATAGTCTTTTGCATCTGTCTTTATCTAGTTGGAATATCTCTGCTTTTTGAGTGGGGGACTTAGCCCATTCTACTTTAATGTAATTATCAATATGATTGAATTTGTCTGCCATTTTGCTTTCTTTCCTATCATGTCTTTTTTGTTCTTTTCCTCTTTCATTATTTTATGTTAGATAAATTTTTATTTATCATTTTAACAATAAAGAGATTTTCCCCCTCTGTTTTACCTTAGGGATTATAAAAATACTAACTTATTACGTCCTGCTTCACATTAATGCAAAGGGTAGAAGGAGGAAGGATAAACAGCTGAATAAGTGAAGACACTATGTTCTTGGCTAGCAAAGTCCAGGGTTGCACATTTGTGGTCAGTCTTCTCAGAACTCAGTGCAATTCCAGTTATAATCACAACCACCTTTTTAGGTGCTGAGGCTATAAGATGAGAGCCTTTTTAGAGTCTCATTTTACATGTGCTTCAGAAGGACCCGAGAAGGCTGTAATAAAGTTTTTCCTTAGGGTCTAGTGAAAAATTCTGGTGCTGTTAATAGTGAAAATATATATTAAACTGAAGCATACAGGTGGACATAACAGAAATAGCCTGTCACTTATGCTCCATAGCTATATTCCCAAGATTTCCAGAGAATGCATAAACAGCTGACATTGTAAATTTTAATAGCTCTAGTGAGCCCACTGAAAGACACCCTCCACACTAAATGATTCGCTACCAACCTGTTTACACTGCCCCTAAAGTGTGCATCAGGATTCACTGTTCTCAAACAATCTGCTTTTATTTTTTTTTTGCTCACAAATCCTGTTGTTTTTTGGTGCTTCCTCATGGTTTGGAGAAGGAAATGGCAACCCACTCCAGTATTCTTGCCTGGAAAATCCCAGGGACAGAGAAGCCTAGTGGGCTGCCGTCTATGGGGTCACACAGAGTTGGACACAACTGAAGCGACTTAGCAGCAGCATGGTTAGATCTAGGTTGTATATTTTTGGCAAAAATATTGGGTAAATCATACTGTGTCTTTCACAGTGCATCACATCAGGAAGCACATGTTTGGTTTCCACTCTTAATAGTGATATTTTAAGAGGCCTTGTTTTGATCAAAAGTGTGGAGTTAAGGAATTCTGATAAGAGAAATGGTGAAATAGTGCCAACCTAGCACAGCCGAGCAGGGGGCCCTGGCCAGGCTGTTACGTGAGCTCCACGGCTAGCTCAGACGTTTTCCAGTCTGTCAACAGCGAACCTTTTTCTTTGGTGCCTCTATTCAGCCTGTTAAAAACCTGTTTAGGCTGACTTCTTTACTAACCCTCAGTCATTTTACTTGCAGAAATGTGCAAGTCAGTGTTTCCAGAATTCTTCAGGATTAAAAAAAAAAACAAAACTTTTTATTATTTAAGTAGAGTTGATTTAAAATGTTAGTTTTAGGTGTACAACATAGTGGTTCAGTAGTTTTACAGCTTACACTCCACTTAGTTATTACAAAATAATGGCTATGTGTCCCTGTGCAGCACAAGAAGAGACTCTTGTTCCCTATCAATTGTATACATAGTAGTTTGTATCTCTTAGTTATATTCCCCTATCTTGCCCATCCCCCTACCTCATCCTCATTGGTAACCACTAATTTGTTCTCTGTATCTGTAAGTCTATTTCTGTTTTGTTATATATATTAGTTTATTTTTTATATTCCATATACAAGTGATAACAGTATTTGTTTTTCTCTGACTTAACTAAGCATAATACTCTAGGTCCATCCACGTTGTTGTAAGTGACAATTTCATTCTTATGGCTAAGTAATATATCATTGTGTATGTATGTACCACATCTTCTTTATTCATTCTTCTGTTGTTGGACACCTAGGCTGGTTCCATATTTTGGCTACTATAAATAGTGCTGCTGTGAACACTGATGTTGGTGGATCTCCAGTTAGGAGGACTGAAGGAGCAAGTAGAAATTAAAGGCAGCAGTTTGTAATTGAGTAATTTGGGAAACTAATCAACCACTAAGGGGAGGGCTAAATGAAACTGTAACCATCCTCAGGAAAATCAAGCTGCTAGGAGGAGAAAAAAGGTGTATACAATTATGTAAAGTGCAAGTTAAACTGTTGAAAGGTGTGTACTACTTACAGCTGGAGGGGAGGGGTGGGGGGGGGATCAAGGATGAGTCTTAATTCTTCTCTGATGTAGCTTCAGTTGGACCTTTCAGTCTATTGAGTCTTAAATGTTTAGAGCTCACTCAGCCTTGGCTTCCCTTGGCTCTTCTGAAAATAGTTAATAACCTATTTGTAAATTCAGCTTTGCATCTTTATTCCCTCATAAACCAAAAGCTTATTTAAAATTGGAGTGGTCATTAGTAGTGACTAGAGGGTCTACAACAGACATACCACTGCCTGCTCTTTAAAATTGGGTTTCCTTGTATTTTTAAAATGAAAATTTCATAGCACTAAATTGATTTGTGCTTTGATTTGTGGGTTTGTTTTTTTTTTTAATCCTAACACCCAGCTGTTAACAGTTTACTTCTAGTGAGGGGACCAGCATCCCAGTTGGCAGCCAGGAACAGGAAGCCAAACTGATAGAGTGTTGTACACCTAAAATTTACACAGTGTAACATGTCAAGTTAAATGTTGAAAAAGCAAGAGAGTTCCAGAAAAACATCTATTTCTGCTTTATTGACTATGCCAAAGCCTTGACTGTGTGGATCACAATAAACTGGAAAATTCTGAAAGAGATGGGAATACCAGACTACCTGACCTGCCTCTTGAGAAATCTGTATGCAAATA
>NW_011494872.1:1159878-1161304 GCF_000754665.1 Bison bison bison
TGGACAGATGTGAGAGTTGGACTGTGAAGAAGGCTGAGCACCAAAGAATTGATGCTTTTGAAGTGTGGTGTTGGAGAAGACTCTTGAGAGTCCCTTGGACTGCAAGGAGATCCAACCAGTCCATTCTAAAGGAGATCAGTCCTGGGTGTTCATTGGAAGGACTGATGCTAAAGCTGAAACTCCAATACTTTGGCCACCTCATGCAAAGAGTTGACTCATTGGAAAAGACCCTGATGCTGGGAGGGATTGGGGGCAGGAGGAGAAGGGGACAACAGAGGATGAGATGGCTGGGTGGCATCACCGACTCAATGGACATGAGTTTGGGTAAACTCCGGGAGTTGGTGATGGACAGGGAGGCCTGGCATGCTGCGATTCATGGTGACACAAAGAGTCGGACACGACTGAGCGACTGATCTGAACTGAACATGTCAAGTATGTTTCAATCCTAAAGTGACAAAGAGCACCCCACTCCTGTGGTTACTAATTGGTCGAGAAGAGTCACCAGCACTGCTTGTGTCTCAATAACTTCAAACCATCACTCAAGGTTGAGTGACCCGCGCAGGACTTTGAGAGGACTGCTGGATTGTCCTGGCCCTTTCAGTTTTCCCTCCTAGCCAGCAGTTGCTCAAGCTGGGAAGTCGCTTGCACCCAGCCGTGAGGCCCGGGTTGAAACCAAGTTTTCGCGTCCCATGTCACTTTGAGTAGAAACATCGCAGGATTGGAAAGTTTTCCCATGAGGACAGACTTGCCGGCCCTGGAGGTCCCTCACCTTGCAAAGCCAGGCGCGAGCAGTGGGGAAGCTCCTGACCGAGGCGGGAGAGATTGAGGCCCCGGGCGGGTGCAAAACTAAAAGCTCTCACCTGTGTTATGGGTAGGGGTCCTCCCAGGTGGCGCTAGCGGTAAAGAACCCGCCTGCCAATCAGGAGACGTCAGAGATGCGGGTTGGATCCCAGTGGGGGGAAGATCCCCTAGTGAAGAGCATAGCAACCACCTCCAGCATTCTTTTCTGGAGAATCCAATGGAATGAGGAGGCTACAGTCCACAGGATAGTGAAGAGTCAGACACGACTGAAGCGACTTAGCACGTATGCATCTAGATGGATGCAGTCCAGAGCAATAGCTGCTGCTGGAGGAAGGTGCTTCTCCCTCCGCATCACTCTGCCAGTTATTAATAACAGACGTTAGGGAAATTTGATTCTTTATTAGAACTCTTCAGATTCATGTTTGCAAACCTTTAGCAGGGAGTGGCGGGGACCAGGGAAACCAAAAATCAAAAACGCACACCATTCTTTTCTCAGCTTCTGCAGCAGAACGGGACTTAGGAGAACAGGATTCCAGGAGGGGCTTTCATTTGGACCTTGCCTCGCTCTCTTGCTCCTGAGCGCGGAACGCCTTCAGAAACTGGTATCTGGATCCTGCGTAACTTC
>NW_011494872.1:1161404-1167405 GCF_000754665.1 Bison bison bison
GTCCCGGCCTCCTGGACTGCGTCTGGGGATCGCTGGGTCCCGGCCTCCTGGACTGCGTCTGGGGACCGCTGGGTCCCGGCCTCTTGGACTGCGTCTGGGGATCGCTGGGTGGCCGCCTCCCGGGCAGGAGCCTTCTCAGAGCCTGGAAGAACAGCAGAGAGAGGAAGTCGCACCTGTGTCCCATGCGTCCCACAAAGGGGGTTATCCATTCGGGCTGCGGGGCTAGGGGTCTGAAATCTGAGAACAGGAGGTCAGTTCGCTCTTCTAGATCCCTTGCAAAGAGGAAACCCTCTCCCAGGAGAACTAAAAGAGTGAGACCGCTGCCCAGGCACAGCCGGGAAGCATCAGGACCTCTCCCAAGAACCCGGGGCCTGCCTAGGGTGCCTTTCATGGTTTCCACCCGCGTACTTCGCGCCCGGAGTTGACGGTGATAGTCAGCCAAGTTCATGATCATCTTGGATACATCCTGCTGGTAATAAGGCCGGCCAAATATCAAGATTTCAGCCTCGCCGTCCGGATCCCACTGATGAACGTGAAGCAGGGTCTGTGACACACACTCGACGTGAGGGATGTGTTCTCCACCCCGGCCTGCGCGGGAAGCAAAGACGTCGTTAGCAGCGGGGGCGAGAGGGGAGGCGGCAGCAGGGGCGCTGAAGAGCAGCCTGGACCGCAAGAGAGGCCTGCCGAGGACGCGGCCACCCCGGGGCCGAGCGGCTGCCTTGGCTTGCCCTCTCGGGCCCACTCACCGAAGATCGCTTCCACCAGCCAGGCCTCCAGGTGAACTGCCTTCGGGCTCTTCAGGTACTCGGAGTGAAACCAGTAGGGCCGCTTGGTGAGGTTACCAAGCACCTCGAAGAGCGTCCCTTCTCGCTGCTCCAGCTGAACGAGCGTCGGAAACCGCTTGGGAGAGGCCATGCTGTAGTCGGCCCGCCACACAGCGCAAGAGCAGCCCGCGCTCCCGCATTTCTAGGGCCTTTGGCCGGCGCCGCCCCACCCCGCGGCCTTATTGGCTCGCAGGCCTCGCCTCAAACACTCGCAGCGGCTGCTGCTTCCGGCGGGCTCAGCTGCTCTGGGGCTCGCCCCCGGGCGGCGCTTAAGCCTCCCTCTTCCCTGCGCGCCCCGCGGGCGGCCACGGCCGAGAAGCTGCGGAAGCCGTAACGGTGGACTCAGGCTGGGACAGTCCCAGAGATGTGAGGGAAGAGCCCACATCGGGACGCCTTTCAGTGGCGCGAATCCGTATTTGCAGAGATCCAGGTGCATTTTGGGGGGCTTCCCTGGTGGCCCAGCTGGTAAATAATCCGTCTGCAATGCGGAGACCTGGGTTCGATCCCTGGGTTGGGAAGATCCCCTGGAGAAGGGAAAGGCTACCCACTCCACTATTCTAGCCTGGAGAATTCTATGGACTATACAGTCCATGGGGTCGCAGAGTCGGACCCTACTGAGCGACTTTCACTTTCAGGTACATTTCTTGGTGGCTCAGACCGTAAAGAATGTGCCTGCAGTGCGGGAGACTCGGGTTTGATCCCTGGGTTGGCAAGATCCTCTGGGGAAAGGAATGACAACCCACTCCGGTATTCTTGCCTGGAGAATCCCATGGACAAAGGAGCCTGGTGGGCTACAGTCAATGGGGTCACAAAGTGTTAGATAGGCACACGCAGGTGCATTTCAGACAGTTTTAAGGGGACCAGTTTAGCATTCGTGAGGGGTTGGAATAACTTTTTAATGGAAAAATCTAATTAAAGACTTAGGAGAAACAAAAATCTGAAGGAGTGTAAAAGGTATTCAGAGGCCAAAGTAAGCCCCCCACTTGCTCCTGAACCCTGTCCCTCCCCAGATGCCACCGAATTTCCAGCTTCTGCCTTAACTTTTGAGAGATGGCTGAACACACCCAACAGTGCATGGTCCACGTGGTTTGGATCCCAGAGGAAAATCTCTTGAAACAGCTCCATAGATTGTACCTCCATTTCTTGATTTTTTGGTCCAGCTTAAAGCATTACCTATTAACTACTACTTGGGAAGATGAAGCTACACAGCTTTCCCATCAGTCACATGTTAGTCATTCAGTCGAGTCCGACTATTTGTGACCCCATGGACTCTAGCCCACCAGGCTCCTCTGTCCATGGACTTCTCCAGGCAAAAATACTGGAGTGGGTTGCCATTTCCTTCTCTAGGGGATATTCCCAAGCCAGAGATCGAACTCACTTCTCCCTCACTGTAGGCAGACTCTTTACCCACTGAGCCACCAGGGAAGCCCTTCCCATCAGGAGTTGGGGTATTGTGCTCAGATCCAGTGGCTGGAGGTCCTCGGGATTCAGGTAGGCTCCTTCTTGTATGCTCTGTGGGAGTTCTGAGGCCAAAGAAGTGCATGAGAAATTCACAGGTGTCTGACAGGGTCTAAAGTCTTGAGACCTAAGCTGAATATGAACTCGGAGCTAAAGAAGGGCAAAATCCATTCCAAGGGGTCACGGGATAGAGTTAGAAACTTCTGTGGGAAGGCAGAGCAGTTAAGTGAGCATATAACTGAAACCCAAGGATCTGGGCTCCATAGCCATCTTCTCTGGAGGTTATGGAGTGATTCACACAGCAACTAGGAGTTGACATGTGAGGTCCTATCAATCTCACCTACAAGAATACAGTTCAGGAAGCATCCCCATGAAAATCTCTGGCGTGCAGTCTCTTTCCAGTATCAAAATGCTACAGGATGATATTTGTATTCCTTAGTTGGCTTACAAGGGTACTGTCAGTTCTATGTATGTTATTGTCACCTGTGTGTGTGTGTATGTGTCTTGAGATCTTTTACTTCTTTGAAGTTTCAGAATCAGGTATAGAAATGTTTAAGAGAATTAAAACCATAGTATTAGTCCTTGTATTAAAAAACAGCCTCTCATTTATGTAAAATCCTAGAATATGCAAGCTAATCTATAGTGATAGAAGTCAGGACGTGATTGCCTAGGGATGGGGTCAAAAGGGGAAGGGACTGGAAAGAGACACTAGGGTACCCTCCTAGTGTTGGGATGATGCAATGGGCATTATCTTGATTACAGTGGTGGTTTCACTGGATGTGTCTATATGTCAAAATTGGTCCAATTTTACACATTTAAATATAAGCAGTTTAGGACTTCCCTGGTGGTCTAGTGGTTAAGAGTCTACCTGCTAATGCCGGGGACATAGATTTGATCCCTGCTGCAGGAAGATTCCACATACAGCTAAGCTCCTGCACCACAACTCTCCCGTCCCAGCTCTAGAGTCTGTGAGCTGCTCACGACTAGAGAAAGCCCACATGCAGCAATGAAGATGCATTGAAGCCAAAAATAAATAAATAAATAAAGTATAAGCAGTTTTTTTTTTTGTTTTACTTTAGTTAATCTCCAGTGGTTTTAAAAAAGAAAGGAATCCATATATTGGGTTAGCAAAAAAGATCATCTGGCTTTTCTGTAACATCTTATGTAAAAATCTGAATGAAATTTTCGCCAACCCAATACATAGTGTTTTATGTTTCTGTAATATTTTAGATAATTTAACATATTAGACAGATGTTTTTGCAATTCCAATTTAAAATATATAATTAGGTAATGGGTTTATATATGTGACTTTGAGATGAAGTCCCAGTTTATATTCAATATATTAATGTTTTGTGTATTTGATTTGTAGGAACTAGTAATTCAGAAAGTGAAAGTATTAGCTGCTCAGTTGTGTCCAACTCTTTGTGACCCCATGAAATACAGCCTTCCGGTCTCCTCTACATGGTATTCTCCAGGCAAGAATACTGGAGTGGGTAGCCATTTCCTTCTCCAGGGGATCTTCCCGACCCAAAAGTTCTTGTTATTTGATTACTTTGCAATCATTTTGCCATGTATGAGGATGTTTAGTTAATTAAATTTGTCAGTGGTACCCTATGCCATTCAGAAGCCATTAAACATAACTGTTAAAACTTTCTAAGCTCGTAAATATCATAGTAAGTTTTAAAGTAGAACAAAAGATTAAGAAGGACTGGTGGTTTGGTTTTTATAATTTGAAAAAATAAAAATATTAATTTTCAAAGAAGTCTCTAAACACTCCTTTGGGTGCACAGAATTCACTCTCACAGAAATCACTCAATAACTTTTACTCTGGTCCTCCATCTTACCTGCACACATCAGACCCAGTATCCTGCCGATTCACTATACAATTCTGTTAGATCAATATGCAAGTCTATATTACTATGGCCTTATAGACAATATTCATAGCTGCATAGAGTTTATTGCAATTTCTAGCACCAAGTTTTGTTTTTATTGATGTTATGAATTGAATTCTTGTTCAAATACTACTTTTGCTTTTTTCAAATGCTTATTTTTCTATGTACTCCTCCTTTATTCCCAAACTCTCCCCAGCTGTGTGTCTCCCCAGTACTTCCAGGCCCTTTATTGAATATAGTGATTCAAAATGTTTAAAGATTCTACCCAGCTCCTGCAGACTTAACCAATTTTATCTAAGCCAGCTGTTCTCTGGGACCTGCTGTGGATTACTTACCACCCACTGTTGGATCCTGGGCTCTCTGGACCCCATGACTTACTTTTTGTTGTTTTTGTTTATTTTCATATTTTATAGCAGTATTGATAGCGTTCAGGCAAAATTATTAAACTGATATACATATAATCATCTTCAAGATGATCCTCATGATATCTAGTGTAAATTATCTCTTTCTTTTTTTCTACTGTTTCTGATTACCTTCCAGGATTCTGGGGATGAGTTAACTGAATTCCAAGAAGGAAGCAGATAATCATAAGCAAGCTGAAGAAAGAAACAGACACTTGCAAGCTGATAACGAGACTGAAATATGAAGCGGAAGTATTCAAAATAATTGTGGTAGTAGAAGCTTGTGTCTAATGTGCTGGGTTAGTTAAAATGAGAAATACATTTTTCAGGTAGAGTTTAAGAGCAACGGGCAACAAAAAGATATAAAAATAGGTTTCAAGTGAATTTTTGAAATGAAATGCTTTACTCCATGGAATGAAGGGAAAGGTGGTTTAGAATTTAGGAGTTCTCTTGGAAACCTCACAGCTGGCAAATTTCTTCCTATAATGTTTCTAGATATAATATTGCAGTTCCTTGTAATTCTCAGTGGCCATCTGAGTATTTGCCAGAGAGATTGCTTCATTCTAAAGTACTTGAATATTGTACCTAGATGTGAAATATGTTTTTTTTTAAAGTTATATTTCATTGTCTCCTCAGTTTGGGGAGTCCAGTTTGGGTTAAAATATTAGCTTTAGAATTTTCAAGAGTAAAAGGATTAACCCCTTTCTTTGCTTTTCACTACCAGCCTTGGCGAAATACTTGGGAGTGTTTCTGTGTCCAGGGTGTGGGTGGATTTGGACAAAGTGGGGGAGGTCAGGTAAGGTTGGGGCTCCCTGGCTGCATTCACCTTGAGAACCCTGAGTTTCCCCCACCAAGTATAGGGTCTCTGAGGCAATGGTTTCGTTATTTTAGTTCTCTTAAGAGAGAGACATCCTTATATTTTGATTAAGCAAATAAATCCTCTATGATATCCTGAGGAAGAATGCATGTCTGAAAATATTTTCATTCTATCTGCCCAGTTAGTTGGACATCTGGCTGTATAAATTCTTGGGTGGAAATGATTTTTCCCTCAAAATCTCATTCTTTGCTTCATTGTCCCCTAGGTTCCAGTGGTGTTTTTGAGATGTGTAGGCCTTTCTGACTTTAATCTTTGGGAAATACTTTTAAATTATTTTGTTCATCGTTTTCCCCTTTTGTTTTCTAGAATTCCTGTTATTCAAAAGTTGGCTTTGAGACCCCAATGCTCCCTTAAAAAAAAAAAAGTTTTATCCCTTTTCTTTACACTGTTTTTGGTTGCCTGGTAAGTACTAAGACACTACTTGGAAGTGGGAGCGTGTGGGTTTTTCTCCACTGGACCTGCATTGAGGGTGATGTGCGGGCTCCTTGGATTTTCCTGCCAGGTTCGCCACTGAGTGGGGCTGCCCTGGGTTCCCTGGAGTGTCCCGCC
>NW_011494872.1:1167505-1172101 GCF_000754665.1 Bison bison bison
CGCCACTCACATGAGTCCCTGCACTTGGAGCCAGTGTCCCAGACAATTTTCGAGGTGAATGTGAAGACAGGCCACAGTATCTATGACCATCGACTTGGCCGGCCCTGGAACCCCCACCTCCATCACACAGAGCAGGGGGGCGAGGGGGTGGCTCTGGCTAGCAGTGCTGCCAAGGAGGGAGGGAACAGGAATTGGTCCCCAGCCAGAGCCCACTCCCAGCCTGAACAGGCAGGCCTCCAGAACCCTGGGGGTCCCCTGGGCAGGACACTGCTGGGCACGGGGAGACTGAGGGACCAACCTGATTCTGGTGATGCTTCTGGGCCAGTGTGGCCAGTGAGTTCTCTTACTGCCTCTCCATCTCTTGAACTGGTCCTTAGGGGCATGTATTTATTTCCCTCCTTGTTTGAGACCGAAGGAAAACACTTCTCGGGTAAGTTTTGCAGTGCGCAGGCAGGACAAGTTTTTCTGTTTTTCTCTCACCTTAGCAGCAGGTGGTGCTAGTGGTAAAGAACCCACCTGCAAATGCAGGAGACGCAGGAGACCTGGGTTCGATCCCTGGGTGGGGAAGATCTCCTGGTGGAGGACATGGCAACCCACTCCAGTATTCTTGCTTGGAGAATCCTATGGACAGAGGAGCCTGGTGGGCCATAGTCCATGGGGTGGCGAAGAGTTGGAGAAGACTGAGCAACTGAGCATGCACTATTAGTAGCAGGACCAACCTAGAGTGGCTAGAGACTTCACAAAGTCCAAGGTCACGAGAAGGGGGGACTTTCACTGAACTTGGGACATACCAGTGGACAGAAGCTCTCTGCTGCACAGTGTGTATTACAGTTCTTATATGTTTAAATACACGATACCTTTAACCCACTCATTTAGATGGGCACAGCTTAAGAAAAACTCAAGAGAAAGACACAGATAAACAGCTCCAAATAATTTGAACATTTCAAAGAACCTGTTTAAAAATTTAGGAGACCTGGTAATTATGATATAGATCTACATTTGTAGGGATGTAAAAAAAATATATGTTTGTAGTCTAGTAAGTGAAAAAAAAGGAAGTTGTGAAACAACATGTATACTATTACTGCTATTAAACAGACATAATTAATGCAAATAAGTAAGAACAAAACAAACCCTAATGCTCCCTCCCCTTAGGTTTCCACTCAAATGCAAGGCTCTATGAAGCGTTCTCAGGACACATTACTAGTGATCTCTCACTCCTGTTTCCCTTTCCCCTGTTTTACATACTATGTTTAGCAACCTGTTGTCTCTTTCTCACCACTAAAAACTTGAACTCCACACGGATGAGCATTCTGGTCTCTCTTATCCCTATTGTGTCCCCAGTGTAGAGCAGGCACTCAACTACAAGCACCGTGAGGACACGAATCTTTGTTTATTTGTTCACTGATGCATCCTCAACATCTCAAATAGCATCTGCATGGAGGAGGCACTGGGTATGTATTTGTTGAAGAACACACGTCCTAACTGGCAGTTTCCTCCGAATCTGGTGTGTCGCACCTATTGTTAACAGGACTTCTCTGAGTGGAGAAGACATCTATTTGTACTTGGTTAAATGCCAAGGGTACTGTTGCTAATTATATGCAATAAAACTTAATATTTCCTCAAAATTAAGCAACTGCTTCCATAGCTATTAAAATAGAATTTATTAACTTAGCTAAGTGTTATTGAAACTTTAAATGCCTTAACATTAATATATGTAGTCAAATTTTCATAGATTTTTCATTAAAATATCAAATAGAACATAAATGTGTTTTCAATGTTTAAAAAGCAGACAGATTACAAACAAATCAGGATGGTTGTAAGGTTTATTATCACAACTATACTTAAATATATTTTCATGCACCCATGAAATTAAATAAGTTTCATGCAGCCGTGAAATTAAAAGATACTTGCTCCTTGAAAGAAAAGCTTTGACCAACCTAGACAGCATATTAAAAAGCAGAGACATTGCTTGGGCTATGAAGGTCCATCTAGTCAAAGCTATAGTTTTTCCAGTAGTCATGTATGAATGTGAGAGTTGGACTATAAAGAAAGCTGAGTGCCAAAGTATTGATGCTTTTGAACTGTGATATTGGAGAAGACTCTTGAGAATCCCTTGGAAGGCAAGGAGATCAAACCAGTCAATCCTAAAGTAAATCAGTCCTGAATATTCATTGGAAGGACTGATTCTGAAGCTGAAGCTCCAGTACTTTGGCTACCTGATGAGAAGAACTGATTCATTGGAAAAGATCCTGATGCTGGGAAAGATTGAAGGCAGGAGGAGAAGGGGATGACAGAGGATGAGATGGTTGGATGGAGATTATAATGTGGGTAGGTAAAGTCATGAGAATGGACAGAACTCCCTAGGGTGAATGAGGCAGAGAGGGGGAAAAGCAAAGAGAATGGGAGACCAAGAAAAGCATCAAATCAGGAGTGTCAAGAAGGAGCAGAAGAAAATCAGTGCAAACAGGATAAGAAATGTGAAAAGGAGTGTTGGATTAGACACACAGGGGCTCGTAGGAAACTATCTAGAGCAATACTGTCCAACTGAAACAATGTGTGACACGTAATTTCCAATTTTTTCATGACTACACTACAAAGAAATGTGAAATGAATGTTAATAATATATTTCATTTAGGTCAGCATATTTAAAGTGTTACCATTTTAACATGTAACCAATATAAATTACTAATGAAATATTTTGCTTACATTGTACAGTGCAGGTCTAGAGAGAATGAATTCCATTGAAATGCAGAGGCAGGTGCCATAAAACATTGAGGAGTTAGTGTGGTTCACAGGAGTATGGATTGTTTTTCGGAGGAATTTGGGGAAAAGGAAGGCTGTAGCCTGGGTTACAGGTGGAATGGGAGATGAGGAGTTGAAAGCTGACTCTTTTAGGACGAAGCATGTTTCCAGACTGAGGTAAGAAGTCATGAGAGAAGGAAAGACTGTTGAAGCAGGTTTTGCAGAAGGAGCAGAGGGCAATTGGGTCAACTGTGATATAGGGCTTGGCTTTGGATGTGGTCAGGGAGATGTGGGAGGCAAAGAGACTAGTGGGAGAAAGGAAGCTGAGGACATGGTTAGAGGCCACTATTCTATGGGAGTCTCCTAAGATACTTCTTGTAATGGTTAGTTTTATGAATACACTTGGTTCTCTATAGTATCCAGCTATTTATTCACATATCAATGTAGTTGTTGCTGTGCAGGTATTCTGTAAGTGTGATTAACATCTACAATCAACGGATTTTAAGTAAAAAACAGTATCCTTGATAATGTGGATACCCTCCAGAGGAGAACAGGTTTCCCTGCAAAAGAAGGAATTCTGTCACATCAGCTCAATATTTCAATAATTTGTACATGTACAACTTAGTGGCATTGAATGTTTACATTTCAATGTTCTGTAATCTTCACCACCCAAAACTTTAATCATCCCCTGCCATCCTGCGCTATAGATTTCAGGCCTGCCAAATACACAATTGTATAAGCCAATTCCTTGAAATAATCCTGTGTGTGTGTGTGTGTGTCCCCGTGTCCCCTTCTGGCTCTGTTTCCCTGGAGACCCTGAACTGGTGTGCCCCTTCACTGGACTGATGACCTTACGTTCTCTAGCAACACCTTGTACCTCCTGCTTCCTGCCGCTGCTGCTGCTGCTAAGTCGCGTCAGTTGTGCCTGACTCTGTGCGACCCCGTAGACGGCAGCCCACCAGGCTCCCCGTCCCTGGGATTCTCCAGGCAAGAACACTGGAGTGGGGTGCCATTGCCTTCTCCACTCCTGCTTCCTAGTACCTGTGATACCACTTTGCAATTTCCTGCTTTGTCTTTCTTTCCCTCTTCAGGACAAAAACTGTCTTTAAGAAGTGTCTTTCAGCAACTCACAAAATGCCTGTTGTAGTGGAGGCATTTACTGACTTTTTGATGAGTGATGGAAGGGTTTTAATTTCTTCTATAAGGGAAGTAGTTTTCAGACTGTGAGTGAGGTCATGGGCATAAATGAAGGGACGTTTAGGAGGAACTGGAGCTTTTGTTCTCACCAAGTACCCAGTCTTGTCAAAGACTTGACTTCTTCTGAGAGAATCTTTTTCTTTTTTTTCTATGGAAATTTTATTTTTAAAATTGATTTATTGATTATAGTATTGGCTTCTAACAGTATATAAGCTTCATGTGTACAATATTCTTATTTCTTCTGCATACCCTAGAGTGTGCTATGCTATGCTTACTTGCATTAGACTCTTTGCGACCCCTGCCAGGCTCCTCTTCCATGGGGATTCTCCAGGCAAGAATACTGGAGTGGGTTGCCATGCCCCCTCCAGGGGATCTTCCCAACCCAGGGATGGAAACCAGGTCTCCCGCATTGCAGGCAGATTCTTTACCATCTGAGCCACCAGGGAAGCTCAAGAATACTGGAGTGGGTAGCCTATCCCTTCTCCAGGGGAACTTCCGAACCCAGGAATCAAACTGGGATCTCCTGCATTGCAGGCTGATTCTTTACCACTGAGCTACCAGGGAAGCTCTAGCCTAGAGTGTGCTCTCCACTAAAATTTTAACCTCCATCTATCACCATACAGCTAATCCCCTTTACGCATTTCACCCTAGCCTACT
>NW_011494872.1:1172201-1186478 GCF_000754665.1 Bison bison bison
CCACTATTTTGTTCTCTGTACCTACCTGTTCGTTTTTGTTTGGTTCGGTTTCTTCATTTATTTTATTTTTTTTAATATTCCCCATGTGAGTAAAATCATACAGTATTTGTCTTTGTCTGACTTATTTCTCTTAGCATAATACTCTCAAAGTCCATGCAAGTTGTCATAAATGGCAATATTTCATCTTTTTATGGCTGAGTAATATTCCCCGAACTCCAGGAGATAGTGAGGGACAGGGGGCCTGCTGTGCTGCAGTCCATGAGGTCACAAAGAGTCAGACATGACTTAGCAACTGAACAACAACAACAGATATTCCATTATATATATAGGCCGCATATACATCCACTGATGAGCACATAGCTTGTTTTGATATCTTGGCTATTGTAAATAATACTGTGATGAACAAAGGGGTGCATGTGTCTTTTTGAATTAGTGTTTTATTATTATTTTTTTATATAAATATCCAGAAGTAGGATAGCTGGACACCTCTATACCATTTTCTATAGTGGCTGCACCAATTTACATTCCTACCAGCACTGTATGAGGGTTCCCTTTTTTCCACATACTTGCCAACACTTGTTATTTCTTCACTTTTGTATAATAGCCATTCTAACAGGTGTGAGGAGATACTTCATTGTAGCCTTGGTTTGCATTTCCCTAATAATTAGCCTGGTAGGCTGCAGTCCATGGGGTCTCAAAGAGTTGGACACGACTGAGAGACTTCACTTTCACTTTTCCCTTTCATGCATTGAAGAAGGAAATGGCAACCCACTCCAGTGTTCTTGCCTGGAGAATCCCAGGGACGGGGGAGCCTGTGAGCTGCCGTCTATGGGGTTGCACACAGTTGGACACGACTGAAGCGACTTAGCAGCAGCAGCAGCAATAATTAATGATGTTGAACACCTTTTCATGTACATGTTGGCCATCTGTATGCTTTCCTTGGAAAAAATATCTATTCATCTCCTCTGCCCATTTTATAAATTGGGTTGTCTGTTTTTTTGTTGTTAAGTTATGTGCATTCTTGATTTAGTTTGGATATTAGCTCCTTATTGGATATGTCATTTGCAAATATCTTCTCCCATATGGTAGGTTGTTTTTTTGTTTTGTCAATGGTTTCCTTTGCTGTGCAGAAACTTTTTAGTTTGATGTAGTCTCATTTGTTTATTTTTGCTTTTGTTTTCCTTGCCCAAGGAAACAATCTGTAAAAATATTGCTAAGACCAATGTTAAAGAATGTACTGCCTATGTTTTCTTCTAGGAGTTTTATGGTCTCAGGTCTTACATTCATGTCTTTAATCCATTTTGAGTTGATCTTTGTATATGGTGTGAAATAGTTGTCTAGTTTTATTCTTTTGAATGTGTCTCTCTAGTTTTCCAAATACCTTTTATTGAAGACACTGTTTTCTCCATTCTATGTTCTTTGCTAATTTGCTGTAAATTAATCATCTTTATACATGTGGGTTAATTTCTTTGGTTCTTAATTCTGTTCTATTCATCTATGTATCTGCTTTTCTGCCAATACCATGCTGTGTTGATTACTATGGTTTTGTTATATCATTTGAAATCAGGGATTATTATACCTCCAGCTTTGTTCTTTTTTTCCTCATGATTGCTTTGGCTAATTGGAATATTTTTGGTTCCATATACATTTTACAATTTTTTGTTCTATTTCTGTTAAAAATGTCCTTGGGATTTTTATAGTGATTGTAATGAGTCAGTCGTTTGCTTTAGGCAAAGTATGGACATTTAAACAATATTAATTCTTCCAATCCATAAGAATAGAATAGCTTTTCATTTATTTGTGTCTTCAATTTATTTCAACAGCGTATTATAATTTTCATTGTACAAATCTTTTACCTCCTTGCTGAATTTATTCCTAGATGTTGTCTTCGTTTTGTTGTGATCGTGTATGGGATTATTTTTTTAATTTCTCTTTCTGCTAGCTCATTGTTAGTGTATAGAAAAGCAACAGATTTTTGAAGGTTGTGTACTGCTGCTGCTGCTGCTAAGTTGCTTCAGTCATGTCCGACTCTGTGCCACCCCAGAGACAGCAGCCCCCCAGGCTCCCCCGTCCCTGGGATTCTCCAGGCAAGAACACTGGAGTGGGTTGCCATTTCCTTCTCCAATGCATGAAAGTGAAAAGTGAAAGTGAAGTGGCTCGTCGAGTCCGACTCCTAGCAACCCCATGGACTGCAGCTACTTGCTTCATTTATTATTTATATCAGTTTTTAGATGGAGTCTTTATCTAAAATCATGTCATCCACAAATAGTAACAGTTTTACTTCTTCCTATCCAATTTAGATAGTTGTTATTTCTTTTTCTTGCCTTATTGCCCTGGTTAGGACTTCTAATACTGTGTTAACTTTTAACTATCCAGCTTCCAATACCAGCAGGACATAATGGTGTGTGGCAGCTAAAGAGGGACCCCTAGATCAGGACTTACAGACAGATTTTGAGATTTTTTTTTAAATTTTAATTTTATTAAAAAAATATTTATTTATTTGGCTGCACTGGGTCTTAGTTGCGGCATGCGGGATATGGCATTTAACTTGTGGCATTTGAACTCTTAGTTTCGGCAAGTGGGATCTAGCTCCCAGACCAGGCATTGAACCCTGGCTCCCTGCATTGGGAGTACGGAGTCTTAGCCACTGGACCACCAGGGTAGTCCCTCTGATTTTATAATTTGAATTAAACTTTTTTGAGATAATTGTAGATTCACATGTAGTTGTAAGAAATTTGAGGCAGTTGTAGTATCTTCCACATACTCTTCCTCAGTTTCTCCCCAGTGGTAACATCTTGCAAAACAGTGTCACAGCTAGGATGCTGACCCTGACATAGTCAAGACAACACTTCCGTCACCACAAGTAGCCACATCTTACCCTTTTATAGCCCCCCTTCACCACACTTCCTTCTCAGGTTCCCTGGTGGCTCAGATGGTAAAGAATCTGCCTATAATGCAGGAGACCTGGGTTCAATTCCTGGGTCAGGAAGATCCCCTGGAGAAGGAAAAGGCAACCCATTCCAGTATTATTACCTGGAGAATCCCATAGACAGAGGAGCATTGTGGGGTATCATCCATAGGGTCGCAAAGAGTTGGACTTGACTGAGCAACTTTCACTTTCTTTCCACTTCCTTCTGGCCCCATTCCTCTTCAGTTTCTGGCAACTACTAACCTGTTCTTCATTACAATTTTGTTATTTCAAGAATTACTATATAAGTGGAATTATATAGTGTGTCAACTTTGAAGGTTGGCTTCTTTTTCCCACTCAGCATAATTCTCTGGAGATTCATCCAGGTTGTTGCTTCTATCAGTGGTTTCTTTTTCTTGCTGACTAATAGTCTATAGTATAAATGGACTGCAGTTTCACAATCCATTTGTCCATTCACTTGTTGAAGCAACTGTGTTGTTTCCATCTTTTGGCTATTACAGGTAAAGCTTCTATGAACATTCATGTGCAGGTTCTGGTGGGGACATCTGTTTTCATTTGGCTTGGATGTATAGCTATGAGAGGAATTGCTGGGTCCTGTGTTAATTCTAAGTTTAATCATTTGCAGAACCACCAGATTTGTCTCCAGATCTGCTGTACCATTTTACTCTCCACCAGCAGGGTATGAGTGATCTAGTTCTCTGAATCCTCATCAGCTTTGAGGTTGTCTATGATTTTTTATCTTAGTCATTCTGATAGTTGTATACTGTTTTGACTTATGTTTCCCTAGTAGTAAATGATGAGGACCATTTTTTTCATATGTTTATTAGCCATCTGTATATCCTCTTCACTGAAGTATTTTTGCTTATTTTCTAATTCTACTGACTTTTTTATACTGGGGTTTTTATACTGGGGTTTTGAGAACTCTTTGTATATTCTTGATATTAATACTCTGTTGGATATATGATTTGGAAATATTCTCAGTTGTAGTTTGCATTTTTTAAAAAGTTGCATGTGGAATGTTAGTTCCCTAATCAGGGATTGAACCCATGTTCTTGGCAGTGAAAACACAGAGTCCTAGCCACTGGAACACCAGGAAATTCCCATACCTTTTCATCTTATGAACACTTTTTCACAAAACTTTTAGGTGAGGTCCAACTGATCAGTTTTTTTTTTGTTTTTTTTTCTTTTATGGATCAACTTTTTGGTGACAAGTCTAAGGACTCTTAACTTAGCCTTAGTTCCCAAAGATTTACTCCCATTTTCCTCTAAAGGTTTTATAGCTTTACACTTTACATCTAATCTGCCAATACTGCACAGTCTCAATCACTACCATAGTATTAATCACTATATAATAATAATTAAACTAAATCAGGCACACTGAACACTTTTTTCCAAAACTATTCAACTAATAGTTAACTGTTCAACTAATAGTTCTTTTGTGTTTCCATTTAAATTTTAAATAATCTAGCCTACAAAAGAAGCTTGTTAGAAATTGCATTAAGCCTTGGAGAGAGCTGATGGAGGACCAGATGGAAGCAAAGCGGATTCTGAGTCTCTGAAGGCCAGGAGCATCTGAGATAGAGGGGAAGCAATGAGGAATTAAACATGAGGCATTGCACATCTTTGGAAGCACACTGGTTCCTAGAGCCTGAGAATATGGGTGTACCTAAAAGGCACAACACTCTTTGGAGGTTGCTAACCAGTTTCCACAGGCCTGTGATTCCTGTTTTAACCACACCATTTTCTTTTCCTTCTATTTAAAATTAAAAAAAATTTTTATTTTGAAAGAAAGTAAAGTGAAAGTGTTAATTGCTCAGTCATGTCTGACTCTTTGCAATCCCATGGACTGCAGCCCATCAGGTTTCTCTGTCTATGGGATTCTCCAGGCAAGAATACTGGAGTGGGTTGCCATTTCCTCCTCCAGAGGATCTTCCTGATCCAGGGACCGAACCCGGGTCTCCTGCACTGCAGGCAGATTTTCTACCATCTGAGCCTCCAGGGAAGCCCAATTTTATATTGGAGTATTGTTGTTTAGTTGCTCAGTCATGTCTGGCTCTTTGCGACCCTAAGTCTTGCAGCACACCAGGCTTCCCTGTCCTTCACTATCTCCCAGAGTTTGCTCAGACTCAGGTCCATTGACTTGAAGATGCCATCCAACCATCTCATCCTCTGTCACCCTCTTCTCCTCCTGTCCTCAATCTTTCCCAGTCAGGGTCTTTTCCAATGAATTGGCTCTTTGCATCAGGTAGCCAAAGTATTAGAGTGTCAGCATTAGTCCTTCCAATGAATGTTCAGGGTTGCTTTCCTTTAGGATTGACTGGTTTGATCTCCTTGCTGTCCAAGGGACTCTCAAGAGTCTTCTTCAGCATCATGGTTCAAAAGCATTAATTCTTTGGCACTCAGTCTGCTTAATGGTCCAACTCTCATATCTATACATGACTACTGGAAAAACCATAGCTTTGACTATACATACATTTGTCATCAACATGATGTCTCTGCTTTTTAATATGCTGTCTAGCTTTGTCTTAGCTTTTCTTTCAAGGAACAAGTATCTTTTAATTTTATGACTGCAGTCACTGTCCACAGTGATTTTGGAGCCCAAGAAAATAAAGTCTGTCACTGTTGCCGTTTTCCCCCCATCTATTGCCATGAAGTGATGGGACTGGATGCCATGATTTTATTTACTATACTCATATTGGAGTATAGTAAATTTACAATGTTGTGTTAGTTTCTACCTTTTGAATCAGGTGCCAACATCATAAAAAATGGTAGATTTCACAAAAAAATCAGAATACCTGGCAATTCAGGATTCACATCCCTGCATGGCAATTGATTAACAGGAGTGAATAATCTCCTTTTCGTTTGTGGACTGGAAGGAGGGACCTGGCTGGGGAGTGGGGTGGGGTAAGGCAGGCTGTATAAAGGATCCCCTCCAGTTGAAAAGAGATGGAGCCCAGCACATGCTGCTATATAGAGCTTGAGACAATGTGCACTAGAAAACTACCTCACACTTTTCTATTGGTTCGTTTTTATCTTCTAGAGGCAGTCTTAGGTGGATAGTTGAGGTATCTATAGGACCACAGCCTTGGTACTCAAAATGTGATCCATTAACTAGCACTACCCGAGAAACTTAAAAATGAAGAATCTTAAGGTCTGCCCCAGACCGACTGAACCTGCATTTCAATGAGAACCTACTGCAGCCATGAAATTAAAAGACGTTTACTCCTTGGAAGAAAAGTTATGACCAACCTAGATAACAATGCTGTTGAAAAGCAGAGACATTACTTTGCCAACAAATGTCCGTCTAGTCAAGGCTATGGTTTTTCCAGTGGTCATGTATGGATGTGAGAGTTGGACTGTGAAGAATGCTGAGCGCCGAAGAATTGATCTCCTTTAGGACGGACTTTGAGCTAGCCGTGTTTGAGCTGTGCTTTGCGCTGGGCTCCAAGGGCTCCACTCAGCCCTCCCTGAGCCGGCACTTTGCAGGGCGGCTCCCCGCTCCTTCCCCTGTCTTCGAGTTCTTCCCAAGGGGCACTAGGTACTTCTGGACTCGACGGGGGCACACCTCTGTGTCACGCCAAGGTTACCACCGTTTGCGCCCGTGGAAGGGCAGGGGCCGAGCGTCTGCAAGTTCCCGCTGCTGGCGCCGGAACAGCGTTCCGCCAGCTCCTCCACCCCAGTCTCCTGCCCCCGACTTGCCGCTCTGCCCGCCAGGGGAGTCTCGGCTCGCGAAGGCCCAACAAATCCTCGGGAGCTGAGGAGCTGGAGCCGGGAGGCACTTCCGGACGCAGCCACCCAGGGAGGGGCGCAGGAACCCGCCGGGGCCCGGGAGATGGAACCTGTGCGTTCCTGGGGTTGGGCTCACGGAGACGAGGTGCCGGCGCTGGGCAAGTTGCGAGCGCGCCGGGGCGCATCCGGAGGTAAGAGGGGTCGGGTTTGCTCGGTGGGGGTGAGTGTGTTTCCAGCCACAAGCGCCAGGTTCCTGGGAGGTCGTGCCCCGCCTCCGCCAGGCGGCCTTGAAAAGGACCCAAAGGCTGGGCTAGACTTTGAGCACAGGGGCGGAGGGAAGGGGCAGATGGACTGATCATGAATACCTGGGCCTGGGGAACTGCGCCCAGGGCCCGGCTAAGGCTAGCCAAGGAGCTAGCTGCCGGGCCTTCCTCTCAGGAAGCAGAGGACGAAATGGGTGTCTTTGGGACAGCCTTTCATGTGGCAGCGGCCCCAGGATTCTGCAGCCTCCTCTCCGTTTGACTCTGATGAGGACCCTGTGGACTCTGGGGACAGGGCCCAGTCACAGGCTCCGGGGTCTCCTTGGGCATATACTGCCATGCCAAAGGTTGTACGGCTGGAAGTCCGGGTGGAGTTGACTAGGGCGTGCCCTGGGCTTCCAGAAAGCCCAGAGGAAGGGCTTAGGTACCTCTGGTTCTGTGTACCTGGCACTTACCTGAGACGGTGGTGGAGGACACCAGGAACTCCCTGCCAATGCCCACTTTGCACCTTCCCCACCCGGCAGTCTGCCATACTTAGTGGGAGAGAGGAAGCAATCCCTTCACCTGCTTCAAATGAAAAGCTGCTGGCTGGTAATATTGGGGTTTGAGAGTGAATTTTAAGTGGTTGCCTCTCATGTGTACTCACAGGGCCAGGCTGGGAAGCTAAAGGTGGGCCTGGAGACACATAAACAACTGCTTCCTGGGAGATAACAAAATTAAGATAGGTCTCCCTGTCCACCAGACAGGAAAGAGTTGGTGGCACCTTTTTTGAGGAGAGCCAGGGAGGGGGAATCTAACTCCCCTTAGTAAATCACCCTACTCTTCCACTAGGGATTTGAATCTGGAATTCAAGGTTCAAATATGTAAATAAGCCAGCATTCCACAGCCACTTCTTCCAGTGGCAAAGCCGAGGGCTGAGCATCCTTGATAGGAATGGGGAAAGGGGTGCCTATAAACTGCTAATACGATGCACCTGTGCTGATTCTAAATGCTACACAAACTCTTTTTAAAGTACGTTAGTCATTACTGTTCAAAATTGTTTGATAGTGCCGACTTAAGAACAAAAAAGCACGGTGTGAGAGTTGTAAGTTAACTTTTATTTGGAGTAAAATATGAAGACTATAGCCGGACAGACAGCACTTCAGACACCTCTGAGAAACTGCTCCTGGGTTATAGTCTTTCAGTTGAGTTGAGTTCAGTTCAGTTCAGTCGCTCAGTCGTGTCCGACTCTTTGCGACCCCATGAATCGCAGCAGGCCAGGCCTCCCTGTCCATCACAATCTCCTGGAGTTCACTCAAACCCACGTCCATCGAGTCGGTGATGTCATCCGGCCATCTCATCCTCTGTCATCCCCTTTTCTTCCTGCCCCCAATCTCTCCTAGCATCAGAGTCTTTTCCAATGAGTCAACTCTTATAGTCTTTATTTTGCTGCAAATAAAACTTGCCTTGCAAGTCTCACATTGTGCTTTAAAAAAAAAAAAAAGTCAACAGTTTTACAGCGACCATAAAGAAGGGACCCAGAGTGGACTTCTCGCCTTTGCTTCACCTCTTCTAAGAACTGGAGCCTTGGTACCAGCAGAGGCCTCTTGTACCCATCTACCTTCTCGGAGGGTCCAGACAAATTTAGGTGAGTCTCCTCTGGTTCTGGGATCTCTCATGCTGGTTGATGATCCTGGGTTTTATTTGGCAGTAAATAAATAAATAAGTAGGTATCTGCCTTCTTCCATTGAAAGATACTGGCAAGGGTCTCGTTGACAGATACCCAGGAATATACACCCAGTTGAAAGATACTAGGGGAAGGGTTGAAATATTCAGGGGAATACCCACCCAGTGGACTGATACTGGTTGGGGCTTGGTTGAAAGATACTGGAGAATATCCATCCAGGTGAAAGATACGGGTGGGACTGGTTGAAATATACCCAGGTTTGCTCAGATATAGAAGACTGATTGGTCTGTGCTGACTGATTTGATGCATTTCCTCAATTTAGCTGCTGTAATAGAATTTGTCTGGATAAAAATAAAGATATTACATGAGATCTTTGCTCCAAAGAAAAGGGGACGGCGCCCCACAGCCAGTTACAGCTTTCTTAGGTGATTGAGAAATTTACAGCAGTGGTGGAGACAGAGACCTCATACCATGCAGTGGTCCCATAGGAAAAACCATGTATTAATTAAAACACTTGATCCTCAGGGGGTTGTGAATAAGAATTGAGTATTCAGCCATCCAAGACCTGTGGTGGTCTTAGAACCGCCAAAGGGAGAAACCAATATGAAGGCTGAAACTACTCTAGGGTGACAAGCTAGAGGAGTTGAACTCACAAGCAGCATGCTGACCTGCCACATTTCTGGGTGGGTCATTTCAGTAGTAAATTTTATCTGACAAATTCAACTGAAAATTGGAAATGGAGCCTCTCAAACAAGGAAATAAGGGGCATCAGAAAACCAGAAAGCCATTAACACTCCAGCCAGGTTTATGTACACGCAAAACTCATATTTGCAAGTATCTACTTATTTGGGGAAGTTATACTGAAGAAGATCGCAACCTAAAATGGCCCAATTTGGGGTTTCTTTTGATATTCTAAAATTGCTATTTTTGTGTGCACAGTTAGAAAAAGCTGGCTGTAAGATCAAACTCACTGAATGGAATGCTTCCTTTAATTAGTATCTAAAAGCTTCCAAGAAAGGAAAGGCTAGAGTAACTTCTTTTCAGGAAATAGTAAATTGCTTGAAACTGTATCAAACTAAAAAAGGTTGTTAGTACTGTTTCTGACTTGGTCTCTCCCTCTGCTCTTGCTCACATCCTCTTCTATCTGAATTGCATGGCCCAGGTGCTATTTCTTTTTCTCTTCCAACAACTTTTCCGCCTCCTGCTGCTCCCACTTCCCCAGTAAAGGGGAAAAAAAATTAGAAGTGATTATAGCTCTCTTTAAGGAGAAACCTATTACAGGGAGAGGTGAACCGTCCTTGGTGCTTATGAACACACCCTGGACCAGAGCAGAACATAGAGCTTTAGCCAAGGAATTTCCTGATCTGTGTCAGAACCCACTGGGATTTGCTAAGGAATCTGAGTTAACCATCTGGACCTACCAGCCTGGGTTTTCAGATCTATATCAATTAATACAACTGTTAGCTTCTGAAAGCAAAGCAAGGGAATGAATAAAGAAAGCACAATGAAAAGATCCCTTAATGGATTTGAACCACTTTCATTCTCACCCTGATTGGAAGAAATTAGCTCAGAAATTACTGGAATTTATCTGAGTGTTTCTCCCCAAACAGTGGACTGGACAGAGATTCAACAGTACAAGCAAAAGTCAGATGAATCAATTCTGGACTATTATGAAAGGTTTGAAATTAACTTTTAAGCAACATGCTTCCTTGACACCTGAAATCATTTTCTAACCATCAAAACAATCCTTTGCATAACCCTGCCTTTTTAGAAGGTATAGATGAAGATTTGACTACTCTAGTCAAAAGATACACTCTAGGTTGGTCCAAGTTACACATAGATGACCTTGTTACACTGGCTGATCAACTTTCAAAACCATTAAAGGAAAAGGGTGGATTTATGAAAATCATGAACTTTCAGTTGCACCAATTAAGTACACAATGCCAACTGAAGGTTAACTGACCCCTGTTTAATTCCCAACCAGTAGAGAAAGCTAGCTTGGAGGAAAAACTAATTCTGATCCTAGAGGGATAAGTCCTGATTTTTTTCTACCTGTGCCTTGAGACCAGAGCTCTCAGGATCATCTATGTTATCTAGATCATCTCTAATTCCTGAGACTGATTCCTGAGACTGGGGGCAGGGGAAATGAGGCAAAAATTATTTATAAATTTAACTCATTCCCTTTGTTATTTATGACTAGTGAGTTTCATACTGTGACAGCTGATTCTGACTAAGATAGAAAATGAAGCTATGAGATTTGTTTTTGTGTCTGTCTGGATATATGTGTTTCCGTATGTGCCTTTGTCTTTGGATAATCTTGCTCGTTAATTTGTAAACGAGCTCTATTTAATTGGCTTAAGAAAAGTAAATACTTACAAATCAACAATTCTAAATACAAAAGATATTAAGCTAAATGAATTTCGGGTTCATGTGGACTGGGAAATATTCAGCATTAATATCTGTTTAAGTTTTTTGATCTAATTAATATAGACTGTCTAATTTAGAGTCATGCACATTAAGCATAAGAACTTTTATTGTGCCTAGGTTTATATAAGCTAAATAAAACCTTGTTATATCTGTTACAAATTTGTCAGCAAGGAAAGTAATTCAGTGTGGAGAAACTTTTAAGAAAAGAAAATGCAAATGAGAAAAGAGTTTTGGGTGAATTCTTTAGGAATAAGTATATTTTAGGAAAGTCTACTTAAAAATAATCTCTCCAGATATTAAAAAACTTGAAAGTTAGATTTGTGTTAAAATAAGTAAAGCAGTGGAAGATTTGTGGGAAGTGGACCCTGAGAAAAGAGTTTTGTGTGTGGTCAGGACTAAGTTTAAAATAAATTAACTAAGTAAATGAATTTTAAAAATAAGCTGGTGCAAAACTTGAAGTTGACTTTTCTCTCGAAGAGGACAAGTTTTCTTAAAACGTTGAACTACTTTGATAACAGATTTTAAGTTTCTTTACTTCCCCGCCCCCAGTCCTATAGCAATAACTTATTTTTCTTCAAATGTCAATTTTTCACAGTTTCAATACTGCAGCAGCAAATTATTCCTTAAAGAAAATTGTGGTCCATATTTTAAAACATCTTAAGAGAATTAGAGATAAGTTAGCAAACTTCCAGCACTACATGTGGTTTGGGTAGGGTGGTTTTACCTCAGATCCCAAAGATTGACTGTGGGAACTTGGGGGCAGAGGTCATCTGTGAGATGACTAGCAATTCCTCAGCGCTTCCCACCTACCAGGGGATTCTCCAGCACTGGCCTTCTGTTTATTGGTCCCTGACACGCCAAGAGGTTTGATGGAGAAAAAAACAAACCCAACTAGTACTGCATAGAGGAGCTTTTGGGAGACTTCAGAGCAAAGCAGAAAGGGTGAGGCCAGCCAGGAGGTTTTGGCTTAACAGAGTTAATCCAGAAGTTGGCACAGCTGGTGTGATCGATAATGGTATCCTCCATATACCCACTTGAAGCTGTGAGTTGAATGCCCAGTTCCTGTTCTAAAGCCTTTTGATATTTTTGACAAACAACTTCCATCTATGTTATTTTTTAGGAGCCTTATAGTTTTGCATTTTACATTTAGCATTTTGATTCATTCTGAGTTAATTTTTGTGAAGGGTGTGAGGTCTGTCTAGGTTCCCTCACTCACTCTTTTTTTGTTTGTTGAAAAGATTATCTTTTCTACATTGTGTTGCCTTTGCTCCATTTGTCAAAAATTAGGTGAGTCTATTTCTTGACTCTGTTCATTGACCTATTTGTCTATTCTTTTCAGATACCATGCTGTCTTGATTACTGTAGCTTTACAGTCGGTCTTGAAGTCAGGGAGTGTCAGTCCTCTGACTTTGTTTTTCTTTATCTTGTTGTTTTAATATATGTTTCTCAGTACTTAGGTAGATCATCGCATATACTGGTAAGTAACTTATTTTCCTTCTCTGTTAATTGCCGAGTCATGTTCTTTGTCCATTTTTCTGTTGGGATCTCTGTTGGGTTTTTGTTTATTTGGAAGAATATCAATACTTTGTGGGGTTTTTTTTGGCATTCAAGTATCTTCTTCAAGTCTGTCATCCATTTAATAACTTTGTGATATCATTTTCTAATGTCTTTTCAATTGAGATATAATTGACATATAACATGAATTTCAGGTGTATGACATAACGATTTGATATTTGTATATTTTGTGTAATGATCACGACAAGAAGTCTAGTGAACATCCATCACCACACATAGTTACAAAATTTTCTTAAGAAGTTTTGAGATCACCTCTTTAGCAATTTTCAAATATGGAGTACATTATTATTAATTATAGGGCTTCCCAGGTGGCTCTGGTACAGAATCAGGCTGCCAATACAGAAGACACAGGAGACATGGGTTTGATCCCTGGGTTGGGAAGATCCCCTGGAGTAAGAAGTGGCAACCCACTCCAGTATTCTTGCCTGGAAAATTTCATCGACAGAGGAGCCTAGTGGGTTGCAGTCCATGGGGTCGCAAAGAGTCGGACATGACTGAGCAAGTGAGCATGCGTGCACATTATTAACTATAGTCACCATGGTGTACATTGCATCTCCAGGATTTATTTTATAACTGAACGTTTGTACCTTTTAACTACTTTCACCCATTTTCCCCACCCTACCCCCACCTTTTAGTTCAGTTCAGTCACTCATTCGGTCTGACTCTTCAGGATCCCAAGGACTGCAGCACTCCAGGCTTCCCTGTCCACCAACTCCCAGAGCTTGCTCAAATTCATGTCCATCGTGTCAGTGATGCCATCCAAGCATCTCATCCTCTGTCATCCCCTTTTCCTCCTGCCTTCAATCTTTCCCAGCATCAGGGTCTTTTCTAATGAGTCAGTTCTTTGCATCAGGTGGCCAAAATTGCAGCTTCAGCATCAGTCCTTCCAATGAATATTCAGGACTGATTTCCTTTAGGATTGACTGGTTTGATCTCCTTGTAGTTGGAGGGACTCTCAAAAGTCTTCTCCAACACCACATTTCAAAAGCATCAATTCTTTGGTGCTCAGCTTTGTTTATGGTCCATCTCTCACATCCATACACAACTACATTAAAAACCATAGCTTTGACTAGACAGACCTTTGTCTCTGCTGTTTAATATGCTCTCTAAGTGACACATTAAATAATCCACAGTTCATTCAGATTTTGTCATTTTTACCAACTGTCGCTTTTCTATCCTAAGACTCCATCTAGGATACATTACCTTTAATTGTCATTGTCTCCTTAGGCTCCTCTTGACTGTGACGTTTCCCCAGACTTTCATGTGTTTTGACGACCTTGGCAGTTTTGAGAAACACTGGTCAGGTGTGCTGTCAGATGGCCCTCTTGTAAGCTGTGTGATTAGGTTAGATCAGAGGGATACGTTTGGGAGGAAGACCCAAGATGTCCAGCGCGATCTTCACAGCCTGCGGGTTTCCTTCCCTCTGGACACACTGTTTCAGGTCCAGGAGTGCAGGTCTTACCGCTGCCAGCTGGAACCCTAGGCTCCGCCCCGGGCCTCAGATGTCCCGCAAAGGGCAGATGGTTTCTGTGGCCGCGGGAGGGAGACCCGGGCCTGAGAGGACGGCCTTCTAGAAGGCTGGCGGCTTTGAGGACCGCGGACTCCTCCGAGCAGGCGTGGGTTCCATTCCTCAGTCGCTCCCCTTCATCCCGTGGCCTGATTTCCAGATTCCCTATGCCTGTCACCCAGGG
>NW_011494872.1:1186578-1193633 GCF_000754665.1 Bison bison bison
ACTCCCCACCCGCCACCCCGTGGCACGCTTGGGGTGGCACACTTGAGCCTGGAGGGCCTAGGGCTGTTTTCAGGGGCCCTTAGCCCGCAGAGGATCCCCTAGCCCTTAGCCCGCGACCATCCCTGCGCCTGAGCTTCTGCTTCGCCTGGCAGACCACACGGAGCGGCGCCGGAGGATGGATGCTGCATGCGAGATGCGGGATGCTGGGCACTGGAGGCCCGGGACGCGGGTCCGAGAGCGCGGAAGGGGCGGGGCTGGGCAGCCTAAGAGGCCGCGCTCGCTCCGGACCGCCTTGCCCCATGTTCCTCCCCGCGTCCCTCCGGCTCCTGGCGCTTCTAGCGCCCAAAGGCCGAGAGGGGTTAGAGGCGCCGGTCACACCCTAGAAGTCGTTTATGTCGAGCTGTGGATGTTACAAGCGTTATTTGGTGAGTGAGCCCGGAGTTCGCGCCCTCTGAAGTCCTGCAGGCTGCATCTCATCCCGTGCGCCCCCGTTACCCCTGGGGTGGGGGTGGGGGTTAGGTCCTTGGTCCAGTGCCCCTGAGGTTTCCTGGAATCCTTGATCATCCAGGGGCCGGTCTGGGCAGACTCACCCAAGGGCCCCTTTTCCTCCGTGACCCCAACCTCGCTTCCCAGGCCAGGACAGCGAGATGCTGGCGGCCTTCTACGGGTGGTTCAGGGTCTCCCTCGTGGTCAGCGCAGTCCCAGGATGCGGAGTCCTGGTCTTCATCATCGGATCGCCCCTTTACCAGTATGTGACCAAGTTCCTCATCGTGGCAATATGTTTCCAGCTTCGGGTCCGCCGAAATCGAGGTGAGGGGTTTCAGGAGCCCTAGCCAGGAATGCTTCCTTCGGCCAGCGGTCTGGGTAGGTGGACCTCCCTCCGGTTCCTTAGTCTGAGGTCCTGGGACAGTTCTGAAAACAGCCACTCAGTCTAAAAGCCCCCGGTGTGGGTCCCGGCTCCTGAGTAGGGAGACCGAAAGGCCTGCGGCTAGACCCGCAGGTGAAAACCTAGAGCATCTGCGACTGCAGGTGAGAGCCCTGGGCAGCATCTTGAGGGGACATCTCCCGCCAAATCTCCCTAATCAGCCCTAGCGCTTAGATATCCGAGGACAGCAGGACCAGCAGAATCAGCGTCCCCCGGGAACTTGTTAAAAATGCAAACTCTGTCCCCCACCCAGACCCAGAGAACCGGAATCCCTGAGAGGGCTACCAGGCAATCTGGGTTTTCACAAGCCCTCCAGGTGATTCTGATGGACCTCACAAAGCCTGCATTTGACCATTCGCTTTCTTTTTAGCCAGAGCTCGGACCAGACAGCTGCTAAATTCTACGCGGGCCTGGAGGCGCTCGGGTTAAGGCGGGGCCGACTCCGGCCCCCTAATCCAGAAGACAGGGAAAGCAGGGCTTGTGCGAATGTTGACCTGGAGGTCTGGAGGCTAAGGCTCCATCCAGTTCTGTTAGCACCATAAAAGATGCCGATGAGGGTAGGGATGGGGGCACCTGTTCTTAATTCTGTCCCTTTCGAGTGACTGCAAGCTCAATTTTTTAAGGAAATTTTCTATGGTTTTATAATAAATGATCTTTGTTGATTTCCTTCCTGTCAGTGTTCTTTCCAGGTTATGATGGAGAAAAGAAAATTTCTGGGAGTCCCGCCCCCCCTACAACTCCCACTCTGGATGGAGCTCTCCTTTCCTGCCTGGGTCCCTACCAGGAAGAGTGGGGAACTCCAAGGAGGGAGGTGCCTGTTGTGGGGGTGCTACTGAGCAACCCAGGCAGGTAAGGACGAACAGTTGCTCCTTGGTTTGTGTGCCCCCAGCTCTCTGCCAGCTTCTTCAGGAACAGCTCAGTTGCAGCTGTGAGCTCTTAGAAGCCAGTTGGGAGTGAATTGAAATGTATCTGGAGTCTGTCTGGTAGATTGGTTTGGTAAGCAGAACCAATGTCCCTGGATAGTTAAACCTGGGCAAGTTTTGTTGAGGTGGGGAACACAGAAATATTTGGCAATGGAGAGGGCATTGGGTCAAGGGTGAGTTTATTACCTGCTGTAGGAAGAGGCTGGATGGTGGGATGGGAATGATGCTGGGGAGAGAGAGGCTCCCAACCTAGAGGCAGGTGGGGGTATGGAGGCCCCCCACCTGGGAAAGGCAGAGGCAGAAGGATGCAGCCCAGAGCCCGGGGGTGGTTTGTGCCGGGGTTGGGCGGGGCGGAGGTGGAGGTGGTTGGGGAGGAGCTTCTGGGGGGAGGAGCTTACGGAGTAGGAGGCCTCAGGATGCTCCCTGGAGAGATTCCCTCTGCCTGAAGAGAAAGAAAACTCACTCCTACGTGTACCTTCTTTGATATGATTATTAATCAGAATTAATAGTAATCTAATAAAATAACACTAAATTCTTATTATTACCTTCATAACTAATAAACCCAAACTTACGCTTTTACAAATGTAATTTGCTAAAAATTTTAAATGACTGAATATATCGAATGAAAATTGCAACATTTGATTAAATCAGAATTTAATGTATTAGATTCTCTTAAATGTCAAAAACATCTAAAAGTAGCTAGAACATTTTAAAAATAGATTTTTTAAATCTGAAAGCTGAAGGGTCAGGTCCTGTTCTGATTTTGATAAGTTATATTATCAATACTCAAAACAATGACATAAGATAGGTCTTTGGATTATTCCCTTGAAACTCAGGCACAGGGAAATAAGCAACCTGTTCGTGGTCACACAGGCTATGAGCAGCAGAGTTGGGAGTGGCGTCTAGTGGGTCACTTGCCCCTTTATCATTATAGTGAGGACAAAATAGATTATAACAGTTTCATTAAAACTAGTTAGAGACATGATAATATCCTGACTTTAAAATGAGTTTCTTCATTATTTCTATACTTAATACCTGAGTGGGATGTAATTTGCTCTATATATTCTGAGAGTTGCAATAATATTACCAGGAAATACATTCATGCTTTCTTTGGGTTACAGTCACTTTTAAGACCTCAAAAGAGAAATAAAACCATCACAGACTATACATGTTAATGTTGAATGGATTTTGGAAGGAAACTGGAGCTCTGTTCACAGTCTAGTTCTGTGAAACCTCAGCTAACCGTAAGGCTGAGTGCTTTTTTGTAGTGAAGTCTAGCAAGCCACTCATTATGTCTCCAACTTTTCATAGATTTACTTAAAACTTTAGTTTGGGGAATATATAACACACGCCTAGGGTTGAAAATTCAGAAGATGCAAAAGTGTACGTGGTGCAAGGTGAGCCTTCCTTCACTTCCTGACCCTCAGTCACCCAGCCTCTACTCAGATTTTATCTCTATCTATATGTGCATATTTTATACATACATATATGGATGTAGCTTCATGTGTAGCGTGTCCTTCTGTTGGGACTTGTCTGATGCTTTTTCATGATTAGATGCCAATGCAGTGCTGGGAAAGAGGCCACAGAGCTGTAATCACGTATCCTTATGACATTATATCTGGGGATGAAGGATGTTGTGTGAGCTGCTGGTGGTGAAGGTAACCCTGATCACTTGGCTAAGAAATCATTTGCCTGGATTCTCCACTGTAGGCTCACTGTTTTCCTCCTTGTAATTACTAAGTATTTTAGAAGAGATAGAGTTGTTCCAGAATGGTTTCTGTGGTGTGTCCTTTCAATGTGTATGTGTGTGTGTTAAGTCACTTCAGTTGTGTCTGATTCTCTTCGACCCAATAGACTGTACCCCACCAGCCTCCTCTGTCCATGGGATTCTCCAGGCAAGAATACTGGAGTGGGCTGCCATGCCCTCCTCCAGGGGTCTTCCCCATAGGCCTCTATACGTGTGCAATAGCACTAACAAAAATGTACATACCTTAATGTTAAAATACTTCCTTGCTAAAGTATTTTGTCCTGGGGGCAAAACTATATCTGGAAGACATTCCTCTTCTCTTATGTCTCCTGCATTGGCAAGTGGGTTCTGTACCACTAGTGCCACCTGGGAAGCCCTTCAATACGTATACATCCTTTTAAAAATTGTGTACACGTCCTTACTTTTTGGCACCACAAGATGCTAAAAATTCCAAAGAAATATGTTTATAAATGCCTATTTTATTTATGCATATATATTTTAATATGTGACAACACATTTCACATATCGATCTGTTAATTTTGGAGATTATTCCATATCTGAATATATACAAATAAGCCATTTAAAAATGCTGAATAATATTCAGTGTATAGATGTTGTATGACATTTTTATTAGTCTTAGTTGATGTTAACTTTTAATCTTTTGCTATGATAAGCAATGTATGTGAGAAGACATTTGTAGGATGAATTCCTGCCTAACAAAGTGTTTGCTGTTGGGTGTTTTTTGTTTTTTGATACTTGGCTATTCCTGGAAATATCACAGTTTTTTTTTATTATTATGAAATATAATACACAAGTAGAAAAGTGCACAAAGCATGAATGTAGAGGTCAGTGAATTATGACAATGTGATAATCCATGTAGAAACCATCAAGGTTTAAAAAAATAGACCAGTGTCCACAAACACGTGGGCTCCCCCTTGTGCCCTTCCAAGGTGCTCCCCTTCTTAACAAAATCTTAGGATAATCGCTTCTTGTTTTTATTTATAATTTTATCATCACAGCATTAATTCCTAAACATTATATGTAACTTTTACTTTATGAAAAAGTAGAAAATACATGTTGTATGATTTCAAGTCCATTTTTTTGTATTTATGTTCACTTTTGGGCTTCCCTGATGGCTCAGATGGTAAAGAATCTGCCTGCTATGTGGGAGACCTGGGTTCAATCCCTGGGTCAGGAAGATCCCCTGGAGAAGTGAAAGGCTACCCACTCCAGTACTCTTGCCTAGAGAATTCCATGGACAGAGGAGCCTGGTGGGTTACAGTCTGTGGGATTGCAAAGAGTCGGGTACAACTAAGTGACTAACACACTTTTTTTGTATTCAGCATGCTTTGTGAGATTTATCCATTATGTTGCCTGGGCTTGTGTTTCATTCATTTTCCTCATTATATAGTATTTCCTTGTATAAGTATACCATGTCATTCATCCATTCTAATACTGATGAGTTCCCTCCTCCCCCTGACACCCCAGTTTCTGGCTATTATAATAAATGCTATAATGAACATTCTTGTATAAGTACATTCTGTACTTATTAGCTCAGGCTACCACCACAAAATACCACAGACTGAGTATTTAAACAGCAAATTCACTTTCTCACAGTTCTGGAGACTGGATCCTAATGGCCTTGGATGAGCTGGGGAGGTGGCGGGCTTGGGGAGGGCTGTGAGACTGTTTTGGGGTCTCTTTTTATAAGGACGCCAGTTCCTCTCAGATTAGGGCTCCCCCTCATGACTTCACGTAACCCTAATTAGCCCGTATCTCTAGACACAGTCACATTGGGGGTGGGGCTTCAACGTAGGACCTTTTGGGAGAGACACAATTCCATTCAGAACAGTCTCCCAGGACACACACACACTATTTTAGCTTTTGTCTTTGGTGTATAATTTACAGGCATGCATTGTTTTATTGTGCTTTGCTTTATTGCGTTTCAAAGATGCTGTTTCTTTGCAAACTGAAAGTTTGTGGAAACACTGCTCTTGTCAGGTAATGATTAACAGTTTTTAGCAAGAAAGTATTTTTAAATTAAGGTATGTACTTTTTTTTTAGAACGATGCTATTGCACACATAGAGAAGTATAAATGGACCGGGAAACCAAAACCATGTGTGTGACTTGATTTATTGTAGTATTTGCTTTATCACAGTGGTCTGAACCAAGTATTTCTGAGCTCTGCCTGTACCTAGAGTTTAATAGAAAATCTTAGTAATTTAATTATAGATTCCCACACAGAAAGACAGTCTTTGTGCACTTTCCGCCAAGCTTGCAGGGCCTGGAAGCACTGATACCCCACACACGGGTCTCCTGGACAGGGTGGGTCACTCCCCCCTCCCTGGTCCTCAGCCTGTGTTCTGTCTGGCAGTGACAGAGCCCCCACCCCCCACCCCCGCCACGTCATTGCTATAAGTACAGACAGCTTCCTGGAGGAAGGTGTGTCACTTTGCAGCCTGTCATCTCTGAGCTGGCACTTGAGCTGTGGCCATGCTGTCACTTTGTATGCCTGGCAGCTCCCTGCAGCTGTGGCATCTGATGGGACCAGTGGTCCCTGGCCGTGTGTCCCTCCCGCTCCTTCTGTGCCATAAGGTGTGTCCCTGGGTTGGAGGTGGTATTACCCGGGGTCCTGTATTGGTGATGCTGGCTGAGCTCCTGGGGGTGAAATCCCATCTGGAAAACACATCTCTTCCTGTCAGAACAACTTGTTGTCCTTTTCAAGAGGAGAAGGGGGTCCGATGTAGTCAGCTTTCCCCTAAGGGACGGGGTGGTCTTCTCGGAGTGGCACCACAATGGGGACTTAGCTCTGCTCTGTTCCTGGCAAGACTAGCACTTGGCAGGGGTGGTCACAAGACCAGCCTGGGTGACCGGGAGCCCAGGCCGCACAGGTCCACACACAGCATCACTCCCTTCTCCAGGGCTGATCTCTCCACGTAAGCACGGTGCCACACTGTGGGGGCCAATGACAGCGACCAGCACCAGCTCCTGAGCTGGTTAGTCTGCCTGGCCTGGCGGGTGGGTAACAAACACCAGAAAAGCATGCCTACACATGCGTGAATCCACACACTTGCCTCTACCCAGACCTCCTATTTTCTGGCCGCCCTTTGCTGGTGGGCTGGACTTTTTCCCAGTTAATAGGGAGGACGTTGCCACTGCTTATGAACTGAACTGAACTGATGAGGCTATATGTGTTTTAACTTTGGCCACTCAGCACACAGTGGATGACCAGGGGCACCATCTGAAGTTCTTGCCATGGGGGACTTCCCCCCTCACTGTCTTTAATGGCCACCCCATGCAGCCAGAGGTGTTAGCAGAAGGATGACTATGTCTCTTCCAGCAGCTGCTTGTTCCCTCTGGTCCTGCTTGCTGACTTCCCAGCTGTACCACTCAACCCAGCTATGCGACTTCCATCTCATGAGGGACAGCTATGTGGCCCACCTGATCTAATGACCTGGT
>NW_011494872.1:1194541-1206363 GCF_000754665.1 Bison bison bison
GATTAGAACCAGGAACTGCTGTCCTTGCATGACTCCACCCCTTCCCCCATTATCCTCTATGCACAATTTAAGGTATAAAAACTACTTTGGAAAATAAAGTGTGGGCCTTGTTCACCGAAACTTGGTCTCCCCATGTCGCTCTCTCTCCCAAATTCTGGCTGAGTCTCCATCTGGAGCACGGAACCCGCCATGCTTGCTAATTATGCCTGGGCTTCTAAGATCCGACTGGGGAGGCCTCAGTGTCTCCTCTCCTTTGGGAGAACGGAAGGACACCTGCGGCCTACGTAAGTGGTGCAAACTTCTTGTCTTGAAGTTTTATTGGTCTCCCTCGTAAACCAAGCTACTCAGCCTCTTTTCTCCACTGAATTTTCCTACTGAGCTATCCTCATCCTATTACTCTTTATATCTTTGATAAAATATTTAAATAAATAGGTCGCCAACGCCATCCCCGCTTCGAATACCCTGGATCAGCCGGGGCTGGTCCCTGGCAGGTACCCTATAGCCATCACCAGGGCCAGCATGCCAAGAGTGCTTTTCAAAAGGTGTGTGAGTCTGCAGTGCAGATGCTGTGGCACAGGCCCATAGGGTCTGCATTATGACGTGCCCACTGGGGTTTTCCATCAGCTCCAAGTGGCATTGTTTCCCCACCACTGATACCCCACACTATAGGATCTGCAGGACTGCCTGCATCACAGCCTGGACCTGCCAGTCCTTTTCTGCTCTCAAGTCCTCTAAGTGAAAAGTGAAAGTGAAAGTCACTCAGTCTTTGTGACCCCATAGACTATACAGTCCATGGAATTCTCCAGGCCAGAATACTGGAGTGGGTAGCCTTTCCCTTCTCCAGGGGATCTTCCCAACTCAGGGATCGAACCCAGGTGTCCCTCATTGGAGGCGGATTCTTTACCAGCTAAGCCACAAGGGAAGCCCAAGAATACTGGAGTGGGTAGCCGATCCCTTCTCCAGCAGATCTTCGTGACCCAGGAATCGAACTGGGGTCTCCTGCATTGTGGGCAGATTCTTTACCAACTATAGCTATCAGGGAAGCCCCAAAGCCTGTTAGGAATGCAAGTTCTCAGAACCCACTCCAGACCTACTGAGGTGTGGACGTAGAGTGCTGTCATCGTGTTTTAACTTTCTTGGGACTTTCTTTAACTTTCTGGTGATGGAGTTGTGCCAGCCTAAAGTGTGAACACCTCAGTTATATGCTGGGAAACAGGAGCTGGAAGACGACCACCAGGTGGGCTATCGCTCCAGTGGATCCATGTGGGCAGGACTCCAATTGTCACCTGCCTCCCACAGGTGCACATTCCAGGAGGGGGGCCATGAGGAGCCCGTAGGTATCAGTGTCATCTAGGACTTTGGGTCGAGTTGCCTGTGATGTTTGGGCATTTCTTTTTGTTGAAGGTCCATTACCTGTGTAAGTGACTACAGGTTCCTCAAGCTGAAGGAGGAGGGAATCATCGTCTACAATTGTCACAGTGTTCCCAGGTCCTTCTTCCTGGAGGTCAGTTTGAAAACTGGCTTTAGTCTGGAAGTTGGGCAACAGCAAAGCTTTTTACTGTGTCTCTCACCCTCAGCCTCCTGGTCACCTAGCTTGATATTTTATGTACAGACTATGCAGTATCCCTAGAGATGCCATATTCCATCTACCCCTGGATAGAACCTTGGACCCTTGGACCTGGCCACCCACAATCGCATCTTCCTGGCTTCTGAGGGCTGAGTGGCATCTCTGGGCTTCTGTTGTTTGGAGAAGGTGATCACCACCCCAAATGCCCTGAGAGACCCTAGTTTAGCATGGCACCTGAGCCACCTCCATTACTTTACACAGAAACCTTTCTTTGTAAAGTTCTAGTGTCAGCAAGTTTGAGTAGAGTGCAGTCTTGTTGTTTATGTTCATTATACTGTGTGTTAGATCTCTGTGGCTTCTTTACTACTCATAGGTTTGTACTCTTAAACAGTATCTATCTTATCCCCCGGCCTCTGGTAACTAGCATTTCACTCTGTTTGCATGAGTTTAGCTTGTTAAACAGAGAAGGCGATGGCACCCCACTCCAGTACTCTTGCCTGGAAAGTCCCATGGACGGAGGAGCCTGGTAGGCTGCAGTCCATGGAGTCGCTAAGAGTCGGACACGACTGAGCGACTTCACTTTCACTTTTCACTTTCATGCATTGGAGAAGGAAATGGCAACCCACTCCAGTGTTCTTGCCTGGAGAACCCCAGGGATGGCGGAGGCTGGTGGGCTGCCGTCTATGGGGTCACACAGAGTCAGACATGACTGAAGTGACTTAGCAGCAGCAGCTTGTTAAAATTCCCCACCTGTGGGACTTCCCAGGTGGTCCAGTGGTTAAGAATCTGCCTTCCACTGCAGAGGATGTGGGTTCAATCCTTTGGTTGGGGAACTAAGATCCCACATGCCGTGGGGCAGCTAAGCCCTCATATTGTAACTAGAGAAAGCCACCACATGCAATGAGGACCCAGGGCAGCAAAAAATAAAAAATGAAATAAAATAAAATTTCACATGTAAGTGATACCATATGGTACTTGTCTTTCACTGTCTGACTTATGTCTTTTGGCATCATGTGCTACAGGTCCATCCACATTGTTGAAAATAACAGGATATTCTTCTTTCTCATGGCTGAATAAAATTTCATTGTTCACACCACAGCTTCTTTAGCCTTTCATCCACTGGTGGGCACTGTGGTTGGTTCCATATCTTGGCTACTGTGAATAGTGCTGCAACAAACATGTGAATGCAGCTGTCTCTCTGAGAAGGATCGTGTTCTTTTTAATGGCTGAATAATATTCCATTGCCTGACTTTGTGCTTTTTGATTCTTTCTTCCATCTTTGGTACCTGCTGGGCTTTACACTTTGCTTAGTGTTATCTATTGTTTTCTGCTTCTGGGAGCCATCCTAGTAGTAAGATTGCCTTTCAGGACACTTGTCAGGCATGAAATCCTCTATCTTGCAGAAGTACTCGCCAGTGGATGAACTCTCCCTAATCCAGTCCTCATCGAAGCTGGAATCAAGATTGCTGGGAGAAATATCAATAACCTCAGATATGCAGATGACACCACCCTTACGGCAGAAAGTGAAGAGGAACTAAAGAGCTTCTTGATGAAAGTGAAAGAGGAGAGAGAAGAAGTTGGCTTAAAACTCAACATTCAAAAAACTAAGATCATGGCATACAGCCCCATCACTTCATGGCAAATAGATAGGGAAACAGTGGAAACAGTGACAGACTTTATTTTCCTGGGCTCCAAAATCACTGCAGATGGTGACAGTAGCCATGAAATTAAAAGACGCTTGCTCCTTGGAAGAAAAGCTATGACCAACCTAGAAGCATATTAAAAAGCAGAGACATTACCTTGTCAACAAATGTCCATCTAGTCAAAGCTATGGTTTTTCCAGTAGTGATGTGTGTATGTGATAGCTGGACTATAAAGAAAGCTGAGCACTGAAGGATTGATGCTTTTGAACTGTGGTGTTGGAGAAGACTCTTGAGAGTCCCTTGGACAGCAAGGAGGTCAAACCAGTCAATCCTAAAGGAAATCAGTCCTGACTGTTCACTGGAAGGACTGATGCTGAAGCTGAAACTCCAATACTTTGGCCACCTGATGTGAAGAACTGACTCATTAGAAAAAAGACCCTGATGCTGGGAATGATTGAAGGCAGGAGAAGGGCTGAGAGAGGATAAGATGGTTGGATGGCATCACCAACTCAATGGACATGAGTTGAATAAGCTCTGGGAGTTGGTGATGGACAGGGAGGCCTGGCATGCTGCAGTCTATGGGGTCACAAAGAGTCTGACATGATTGAGCAACTGAACTGAACATCCAATCTTATGTTCTGCTTACACTTCATCAGATACCATCATCATCTCATCTGTTGCATCCTCTCTAGGTTCCTCCTGGCACAAGCTGGCTGGTTTCTGTAGCAACTTAACAGGTAGCACATGCCCAACCAGGCTGTGATTAGTTATTGGCTCACGGCCTGTGGGGCAGATCCTGGGAACTTTGAGGGAGGCACATGTTATCTCTGTATTGTCCTCAAGTAAGTGGAAGATGTTGGAAGATGTTACCTTTTAATAAGGGTGGAGGGCTGGGCCATTCCTGCAGGCTTGGAGGAACTGAGAACACAAAGATTTTCCAGGGCATCAACCCAGACATCAGATCCCCTGGGTTTTCAACCTTGGCAGAACCATCCTTCTTGCAGTGGAAGCTCCACCCTGGAGCTCAGCTGCTCTCTGTGGTTGAAAGCCTGGTCTCAGCTTTCTCTGCTCTCCTGCCACATGTGAGAACCTCTTTTCTAGCAGTGAGGCTTCTGGCACTCACACTTGCCTATAATTGTGTTAACTGCATTCAGCCTTTCATTGGTTTCCTAGAGTATAAAGTGCTCTCAAAGTGGAAGGGGGCAGGGATGCCGTAGGTGGGGGCAGGCCCGTAGCGGGCAGCTGTCTTCAGCTGAGGTCCAGCTGTGGTGCTGGCAGGCGGAGGAGGGCTTTCTGTCTCATGCTTTACCCTCAACAGGGATTCACTCTTTTTTTTCTTTCTGGTTGCACCCCACAGCATGCAGGATCTTAGCTGCCTGGCCAGGGATCGAAGCCCACACCCCTTGGATTGGCAGCATGCAGTCTTAACTACTGGACCGCTAGGGAAGTCCAGACTGGGGTTCATTCTGGAAGGATGGTTGAGTTGACACATTTCATAACTAAGCACCCATCTGGAGTTTCTTCCTTCATCTGGGACAAAGATGGGCCTGATAACCTGGCTCTAGCAGAGCCTAGAGAGTGAAAGTGAAAGTGAAATTGAAGTCGCTCAGTCGTGTCTGACTCTTCGCGACCCCATGGACTGCAGCCTACCAGGCTCCTCTGTTCATGGGATTTTCCAGGCAAGAGTACTGGAGTGGGTTGCCATTGCCTTCTCCAATGGCAGAGCCTAGAGAAGTGACTGTCTATTTCAAGTGCAAATGAGGGAAGGTGTCTTCATCATCCAGCTCTCTTCCCAGTCCTACATTGAATTTCTGTGTTGCCCATGGAAAGATATTCTTGACAGCAGAGGTGAGAGAGCTGTGTGGGTTATTACCTAGTCATCACCAACGTAATTTCATGTCACCTATTCAAAGGACTTTTGGGGACATCCCTTTTGATATATTTCTGTCAGAGTTCTAAGTTTTTCCTTTGTTGAATAAAAAACAAACATTAATTCATCAAGGATAAGCAAGAACCAGGGTCTCCCTCCCGGAGACATTCTGGGGCTTTGGCTTTGGGACAAAGCTGGGAGCAGGTGGGGAATTCTTATGGGCTGCTCACAGGAGTTTTAAGTTTCACCTTCCTGAGAAGACAATTAGATAAATATTGTGGTTTTGCTGAATCATGTGAATAAATAAGCTTATTCAGTCTTACTTTTACCTATCCCCTTTATAAATATGGTTATCTACAGAAAATGTAAAAATTTGGAGTGCTTTCGGAAAGAGTGTTAAAACTCTGAGGCAAGAAGCCTTTCCTGTTACTTTTACAGAACTAGCTGGAAGTGTAATTGATAAGATTGTCCTCTACCTGGTGGCTAACTCTGGGATCACCTCTTGGGACTAAGAATTGAGCACATTTGGAAATGTACTTTTCTAAAAAGTATTATAGAAAAAAAATCATAATAAGCCCACAAGAGGGCATGAAGGCCAAACCATCAGGGGCAATACAGAGTCTTTGTCAGGGCTGTGGGATTCTTGCCAAGCCTTTAAAGAAGGTCAATAGAAAGTGACTCTTGTCTTTCCTTTGCAGGAAGGGGGACCCCTTACAGGGCCCCAAAGGGGGCTCTTGTCTAACACATGTAAATGAATTGTCTGAGACACACATGCTGACAAAGCAAGAGACTTTATTGGGAAGGGGCTCCTGGGAGGACAGCAGAAGAGTAAGGGATCCCAGGGGACTGCTGTGCCACGTGGCTCACAGTCTCGGGTTTTATGGTGATGGGATTAGTTTCTAGGTTGTCTTTGGTCAATCATTCTGACTCAGGGTCCTTCCTGGTGGTACACATGTTGCTCAGCCAAGATGGACGACAGCGAGGAGGATTCTGGGAGGTGGTTGGACACGTGGCTTCTCCTTTTGACCTTTCCCGTTGGTGGTGACTTGTTAGTTCTGAGCTCCTTATCAGGACGTCCTGTTATAAAATAACTCACACAAATGGTTACTATGGCACCTGGCCAGGGAGGGTGTTTCAGTCAGCATGTTTCCCCTAACATTTCTACAGCAAAACAAGTCTCATGGAAATTTAAAGAGAGTGGGATGTTTATATAATGTGAAGACTCCTTGAGGAGGACAGTCAGGAGGGTGAAGGAGCTCACGTCCCTGGAGAGAGGGCAGTGTGGGAGCAGGCCAAGGGTCTCACACCCAACCTGGCTGTTTCTAGAGTTCCAGCGAGGATGCCTGGGTGAGTGGAGGGGGCTCCCAGGGCCGAGGGGAGCTGCTGATTCCTCCTTATACTGCAATTACCAGCAAGAATGAAGCAAATGAGGTAAAAATTCAACTCCAAAAATTAGAGAAAACAGAATCATCTTAAGGAAACAACAATTAAGGAAATAAAATGATTAGAGCAAAAACCAATGGAATACAAAACACAAATAGGAAAAGCAAAGCCAGAAGCTGGTTCTTGAAAAAGATTAGTAAGAGAGGAATCCATATTGATACAAATAAATGATTGAACAAATAAGTGACAGAGAATAAACAAACTTGCCTACAGAAAATTTACAAGTAATTTATATAGATCCTCTGCCCTCTAGGAGGTGGAACCTACTTCTGCTTTAATTAGGTGTGGACACAGAGTGACTGACTTCCAAATCTGTTCTCTGCAAAGGAATGTGTGTGTAACTTTCCAGTGGCAAAATCTGACAAGCCTACTTTGGCTAAATGATCAAGGTCAACATCAAGAGAAGTCATGTTGATGGTACACACATTTGATATGATGTGATGGCCAGTACTTCTCCAGTTTCTTTCCCCAAACTCACAACTCCAGTCTAATCATGAGAAAAATGTGAGACACACGTCAATAGAGGGGTATCTTATAACATTCCTGACCAGTACTCCTTAAGATTATCAAGGTAATAAAAAAAAAAAGGAAAGTCTAAGGAACCGCAACAGCCAAGAGGAGCCTAGGGTGAGATGATGATTAAACATAGTTTGCTGCTGCTAAGTCACTTCAGTCGTGTCCGATTCTTTGTGACCCCATAGACGGCAGCCCACCAGGCTCCCCCGTCCCTGGGATTCTCCAGGCAAGAACACTGGAGTGGGTTGCCATTTCCTTCTCCAATGCATGAAAGTGAAAAGTGAAAGTGAAGTCGCTCAGTCGTGTCCGACTCTTAGCAACCCCATGGACTTCAGCCTACCAGGCTCCTCCGCCCATGGGATTTTCCAGGCAAGAGTACTGGAGTTGGGTGCCATTGCCTTCTCCGAAACATAGTTTAGGATGCTGGAATAGGAAAAAGATAGTAGGAAAAATTAAAGAAGTCAGAATAGTGTGGACTTTCAGTTCAGTTCAGTTCAGCCGCTCAGTCATGTCCGACTCTTTGCAACCCCATGAATCGAAGCATGCCAGGCCTCCCTGTCCATCACCATCTCCCAGAGTTCACTCAAACTCACGTCCATTGAGTTGGTGATGCCATCCAGCCATCTCATCCTCTGTCGTCCGCTTTTCCTCTTGCCCCCAATCCCTCCCAGCATCACAGTCTTTTCCAATGAGTCAACTCTTCTCATGAGGTGGCCAAAGTACTGGAGTTTAGCATCATTCCTTCCAAAGAACACCCAGGGCTGATCTCTTTTAGAATGGACTGGTTGGATCTCCTTGCAGTCCAAGGGACTCTCAAGAGTCTTCTCCAAAACCACACTTCAAAAGCATCAATCCTTGGGCGCTCAGCTTTCTTCACAGTCCAACTCTCACATCCATAGTTCATGATAATTATAGGTACTGACTCATCAGTATGTTAAAAGCAAAACTGATGCAACAGACTATCAGAAAGAGAAAGAAACAATTTCACAATTGCGTCACAAAGAATAAAATACCTAGGAATGAAAGTGAAAGTTTCTCAGTTGTGTCCAATTCTTTGCAACCCCATGAACTATACAGTCCATGGGATTCTCCAGGCCAGAATACTGGAGTGGGAAGCTGTTCCCTTCCCTTCCCAACCCAGGGGTTGAACCCAGGTCTCCTGTATTGTGGGCAGATTCTTTACCATCTGAGCCACCAGGGAAGCCCAAGAATACTGGAACGGGTAACCTATCCCTTTTCTGGGGGATCTTCCTGACCCAGGAATTGAACTGGGATCTCCTCACTGCAGGCAGTTTCTTTACCAGCTGAGCTACTAGGGAACCTTATTGACGGATGTAAAAGACATGTACTCAGAAAACTGTAAGATACTGATGAAAGAAACTGAAGACTACACAAACAGATGGAAAGATATACTGTGTTCATGGTGTCAAAGAATTAATGTTAAAATGACCATACCACCCAAGGCAATCTACAGACTTAATCCCTATCAAAATATCCAAGACTTTTTTTCACAAAACTAAAACAAGTAATCCTAAAATTTATACAGAGCCACAAAGACTCCAAATTGCCAAAACAATTCTGAGAAAAACAAAGCTAGAGGCAATAAGTTTCTAGACTTCAGATTATACTACAAACCTACAGTAATCAAACAGCATGGTATTGGCACAAAAACAGACACATGGGTCAATGGAATAGCATGGAGAGCCAAGAAAAAATGCATGCACCTATGGTCAATTAATCTATGACAAAGGAGGCAAGAATATACAATGGGGAAAAGACAATCTCTTCAACAAGGAGTGCTGAGAAAACTGGACAGCTACATGTAAACCAATGAGAATAGAGCATTCTCTCACCCTATATACAAAAATAAACTCAAAATGGTTTAAATGTAAGACATGAAACCATAAAACTTCTAGAAGAGAACATAGGCAAACAATCTCATAAATTGTAGCAATGTTTTCTTGGATCAGTCTCCCATGGGAAAAGAAAGAAAAGCAAAAGTAAATTAACAAATCTCAGATATGCAGATGACACCACCCTTATGGCAGAAAGTGAAGAGGAACTCAAAAGCCTCTTGATGAAAGTGAAAGTAGAGAGTGAAAAACTTGACTTAAAGCTCAACATTCAGAAAACGAAGATCATGGCATCTGGTCCCATCACTTCATGGGAAGTAGATGGGGAAACAGTGGAAACAGTGTCAGACTTTATTTTGGGGGGCTCCAAAATCACTGCAGATGGTGACTGCAGCCATGAAATTAAAAGACGCTTACTCCTTGGAAGAAAAGTTATGACCAACCTAGATAGCATGTTGAAAAGCAGAGACATTACTTTGCCAACAAAGGTTCGTCTAGTCAAGGCTATGGTTTTTCCAGTGGTCATGTATGGACGTGAGAGTTGGACTGTGAAGAAAGCTGAGTGCCAAAGAATTGATGCTTTTGAACTGTGGTGTTGGAGAAGACTCTTGAGAGTCCCTTGGACTGCAAGGAGATCCAACCAGTCCATTCTGAAGGAGACCAGCCCTGGGATTTCTTTGGAAGGAATGATGCTAAAGCTGAAACTCCAGTACTTTGGCCACCTCATGTGAAGAGTTGACTCATTGGAAAAGACTGTGATGCTGGGAGGGATTGGGGGCAGGAGGAGAAGGGGACGACAGAGGATGAGATGGCTGGATGGCATCACTGACTCGATGGACGTGAGTCTGAGTGAACTCCGGGAGTTGGTGATGGACAGGGAGGCCTGGGGTGCTGCGATTCATGGGGTCGAAAAGAGTCAGACACGACTGAGTGACTGAACTGAACTGAACTGAATCAGACTCAAAAGCTTTTGCATAGCAAAGGAAACCACTAATGAAATGAAAAGACAGCCTACAATATGGAAGAAAATATTTGCAAATGATGCAACTGACAAGGGGTTAATATCCAACTCAATTAAAAAAAATAAACAATCCAATCAAAAAACTAGCAGAATAACTGAATAGACATTTTTCCAAAGAAGAGAAACAGATGGCCAAAAAGCACATGAAAAGATGCTCAACATCATTAATTATTAGGTAAATGCAAATCAAAACAACAACAAAATATCATTTCACACTTGTAAGAATGGCTATTATAAAAAGACAAGAAATAACAAGTGTTGGTTGAAGATGTGGAGACAAGGGAACCCTTGCATGCTATTCGTGGGAATATAAATTGATGCAGATACCGTGGAAAACGGTATTGAGATTCCTCAAAAACTTAAGAACTAACATATGGTCAAGCTATCCCACTTCTGGGTATTTATCCAAAAAATCTGAAAAGATACACACACCCTGATATTCACAGCAGCTTTACAGTAGCCAACATACAGAAGCAACCCAAGTGTCCATCAACAGATAAATGGATAAAAATAAGATGTGGTTCATATATACAATGGAATATTACTCAGCCATAAAAAGAATGAAAGAATTCCATTTGTAGCAACATAGAGAATATTATACTTAGTGAAATAAATCAGAGAAAGACAAAAATACTGCAATAATAATAATAATAATAACCTGCAAAAATACGGAATCACTATGATGTATACTGAAAACTAACACAACATTGTAAATCAACAATATGTTAGGAAACAAAAGAAAGAGGGCCCAATAATAATGGATTAATCAAGTGTTCTGAGAAAACAGCTACCTTGCAAATTTGATCCCTCACCTTCTGGGAGATGACTATTTGGTTGACCATTCTAACTTAATGCAAACAAGACAAGTTTTCAATAATTGTAATAGACCAGATCAATACATAGAATGACAAAGACAATATCATGGCCAAAACAAACTTTACACCTTTACTGAGACAAAGAAGAAACTTGAAGTCCCAAGAATAGAGCAAGAGAATATTGACTATAGAAAGCCTGGGCAACCCAGGTGGCTCCAGCTGGAAACTGCCTGCTCCCCGCCACCCCCAGGTACTCCCAGGAGGCTGGGGTGGTGGTGAGGAGGCCTGAGAAAAGATGGGCTCGGCTACTCCTAGGGGCTTCCTAGGTGATAAAGAACCCGCATGCCTGTGCAGGAGACCTAAGAGATGCTAGTTCCATCCCTGGGCTGGGAAAATCCCCTGGAGGAGGGCATGGCAACCCACTCCGGTATTCTTGCCTGGAGAATGCCATGGACAGAGGAGCCAGGCGGGCTACAGTCCATAGTGTCGCAAAGAGTTGGACACGACTGAAGCGACTTAGCATGCAAGCACTGCCACTCCTAGTGCTGGTGAGGGCAGAGCCCCGAGCTCTTCTAGCAGAAAGAATAGTCCACGTGGCAGGGCCAGGCTCTGGGAGCTGTCCTAGGTAGATACTACCTCAAATCAGCATTTGTAAGAGTCCATGTGATCAGGTCAGCCTAGGTACACAGAAGGTTACAAAGAAGAGCTCCCCCTGGAAGGTGGCAGCTCTTTGCTGAGGCCTGGGATGAAGCCAGGCCTTTCTTCCCTAGAACCCGCCCCCCCCGCCCCCCGAGTCCTGCCCTAGAGCCAGAGGAGCCTCCTGTCCCCTCCTCTCGCCCTGTGCCCTTGGACTGGTGACTAACACAGCCCATTCCCCTGAGACCTGCACCTAGCGCCAGAGACAAAGTTTCCTCAGTCTCCTCTGTCCATGGAATTCTCCAGGCAAGAATACCGTAGTGGGTAGCCATTCCCTTCTCCAGGGGATCATCCCGACCCAGGGATCAAACCCCGGTCTCTTGCACTGCAGGCAGATTCTTTACCATCTGAGCCACCAGGGCAGCCCAACCCCTCTATACAAAGCCGTATTCCCATGT
>NW_011494872.1:1206463-1206936 GCF_000754665.1 Bison bison bison
AAAAAGGACAGAGGAACCAGAGATCAAATTGCCAACATCCGCTGGATCATGGAAAAAGCAAGAGAGTTCCAGAAAAACATCTATTTCTGTTTTATTGACTATGCCAAAGCCTTTGACTGTGTGGATCACATAAACTGTGGAAAATTCTGAAAGAGATGGGAATACCAGACCACCTGATCTGCCTCTTGAGAAATTTGTATGCAGGTCAGGAAGAAACAGTTAGAACTGGACGTGAAACAACAGACTGGTTCCAAATAGGAAAAGGAGTACGTCAAGGCTGTATATTGTCACCCTGCTTATTTAACTTGTATGCAGAAAAATACATGAGAAACGCTGGACTGGAAGAAACACAAGCTGGGATCAAGATTGCCGGCTTGCAATACCTCAGATATGCAGATGACACCACCCTTATGGCAGAAAGTGAAGAGGAACTAAAAAACCTCTTGATGAAAGTGAAAGTAGAGAGTGAAAAA
>NW_011494872.1:1207036-1211657 GCF_000754665.1 Bison bison bison
GGAACAGATAACCTTAGATTGTTTATATATTGGTACATATGACTTGTATTTCATGTATAATGAATTGCTAGAAATAAATCTGTTGTGATTTCATTTGGAAAAGTAAACAAATACAAAGCAATGGGAATTTCTTTATGATATTTGATGGGGACAGTAGCTCAATAAATGCACTGTTAACAATTATGATTAAAATCTTGAATTTTCACATGTTCGTCATTACTGTTCTTACTGTCAAAACACAATGATGATTTTTCATTTGATTGTCATGTTTCTATTCCATGTAAGAATATTGATGACATTCATTGCATTCTGTTGTTAATTTTATAAGGTTTTTTGCAAAATCTTCATAAATTTGTAGTGAGTTTGGATTTATTAACATGGTAGAATTGGTTGTGATGTTCTAATGAATTTTGATGAGTGATTTTGGGTATTTTTTTTTAATATATAGGGTAATTGTAGTGTTTGGTAATGCAACAGCTATAGCTACTAAGCAAGATGCTGAGGTTTGAGTTAAAAAATTGTCCTAGGTATATTTCCTGTCTGTAATGATGGAAATACAGATTAAAATCACAATGCAATATTTGTTCACATTCACTAAACGTTTACAATCAAGATCAAAATATTAACAGCAATGTAGAAAACCAGAAATCTTACACTTTGCTTGTGGATATGGAAAGTAGTACAGACTATATGTACAATAGTTTGGCATTTCCTCAGAAAGATAAAAATATTCTTACTGTTTACTTCACCAACTCCACTTCTGGATATACATATCAATGAACTGAAAACAGATGTTTAAACAACAACTGGTACACAAACATTCATAGCAACATTATACACAATAGCCCAAAGGCAGAACCATTGCAACTGTCCATCAGTGGATGAATGAATATGCAGAATAAGGTACATGCAAAAGCTTCAACAATATTCTACCATACAAAAAATACAGTGAAATGGTGTAACCACTGTGCAAGACACTACAGAAATTCCTCAAAAACTAATGAATGAAGTTAACATACAATATGTCATTTCCAATTCAGATTATGTGCCTAAAAGGTTTGAAAAATGGGCTGAAAAAAATAAACATATTTCTACACTCATATTCACAACAGCATTATTCACACTGGCCAAAAAATAGAAGGAATCCAAGTGTCCATGGACAGACAATTCCATAAACAAACTGTGGTATACACACGATTGAATATGATTCAGCCTTTAAAAGTAGGTAATTCTGACAATGCTACAATGTGGATGAGGCTTATAGTCATTATGTTAAGTGAAACAAACCAGACCAAAACAGGACAAACATCCTGTGATTCCGCTAGTATGAGATAGTGGAATCATCTCAAAGCAAGTCAAATTCAAAGACAGAAAAAGCAGAAAATGATTCCCAGTGGCCGAAAAGAGTTGATGTTTCATGGACGCAGTTTCACTTGGGGAAACTGACTTCCCATGACATCTCTGAAAATTGTTATACAAATAATTGGAAACCATATGCAATCAAATAAAAGTAGAAAGAAATTTTACAGCTTATACCAAATTCACTCAAACTTCTCAACAGACAAAATGCAAAGCTGTATCTACAGTACCTCAGTTTTGCTTATGAATTTTAACAACAACAACAAAAATCTAAAGTCTATCAAAAAAGGATATAAAATACATAGTGAATGTGAAGTCGCTCAGTCGTGTCTGACTCTTAGCGACCCCATAGACTGTAGCCCTACCAGGCTCCTCCATCCATGGGATTTTCCAGGCAAGAGTACTGGAGTGGGGTGCCATTGCCTTCTCCAGGGAATCTTCTTGACCCAGGGATTGAACCCGGGTCTCCGGCATTGTAGGCAGACGCTTTACCGTACATAACATGACCTTTAAAAAGTTAAAAAATTAAACTCTGTAAAAGACCTTATTCAGAAAACCTAAACACAAGCCACAAAGAGATACATTTACAAAATACATATCTGATAAAGGGTTGTCTCAAATAATACTGAAAAAATCTGGAACAAACAACCTCATTAAAGATTTATAGATCTGAACACTTGGCCAAAGAAAATACATACAACTAGTAAATAAACATATCAAAAATACTCAAAAATCATATATCATTAGGAAATTACAAATTAAAACTACAGTGAAGTAGCACTACACACCTATTAGAACCAATAAACTTAAAAAAAAAAAAACACAAATAAAACCCGGGGGTTTCCCTGGTGGCTCAGTGCTAAAGACTGTGCCTGACAATGCAAGAGACTCAAGTTCGATCCCTTATATGGGAAGGTCCCACATGCCCCAGAGCAACTTGGCTGTTTTTCCCCCAAAGCTAAACAAAGCTCACCTGAGGATCAAACACTGCACATCTAGTATTTAGAAAATGGCTTTGAAAAAGTGTCCAATACTTGTAATAGCGACAAACCTTCAAATAGCAGGTTGTTTTCCATAGATGACTGTGTAAGCAAACTGGGATACATCCAAACTGAAGGGGAGCAAATGCTACCCCGAAATACAGCTCTTCAGCATGAGAATTACTTGGACCTAATTTTTTTTTTTTTTAAAGAGGACACATGATCGTCTCTGGAACTCAAGTCAAGATGGCTCTTCTGTGAGTCACATTTACAAGAGGAATCTCATTTCAAAGGAAGTCTGTCTCTACACTAGATAGAAGGAAGACAGTCTCGTGAAACTCTTTATCAAAAGGAAAGGCCAAGACATAAATCTGCACAACAACCATACCCTTCCTTCCTTGTTTTTATTTTTTTAATATTTCTTTGTTTGTTTATGTGGCTGCGCCGGGTTGACCTTCCTTCAGGCAAGCCAGATATTTAGCTGTGACGTGCGAACTCTCAGTTGTGGCATGCGAGATCTAGTTCCTTGACCAGGGATTGAACCTGTGTCCCCTTCTTTAGGAGAGGAGACTTAGCCACTGGACCACCAGGGAAGTCCTTGTTTTGTTTTTAGATTAAGATAGTATCTAAGGTGATATCCTGGGCCATTTCAAGCACTGACTCAATTTCCGGGGCTTCTCCAAAGCACACAAAAGGGACATATGTTACTAAACTGGTTTGCACAAGTGAAGGTAGTTCATACTACAACACTGTATGCTTACAACGATTTAAATGGTAAATGGCATGTTATCTAGTTTTAATTACAATGGAAAACAAAGAATGTAGTACTGATATGTGTTACAGCATGAATAAACACTACAAACATTAGTGAAAAAAAAATCCATACAGAAAACGCCACCCAAATCACATATTCACCTTGTCTGCTTTAAATTCACAAGGTTGTCCAAATGATCCAGAATCTCAGTGACATTCCAAACAGAAACTAGTTGAGGATGGGAAAAAAGATATATTTGTACACTTGGACAATTGCTGAAAGTGGAAGTGGGCCTGTGAATTACATTGTAATGTGGAAACCATGTAATTTCCTGATTTCGGTGGTTTCGTGCTGGTTCTGCAGGAGAATGCCACCCATTTTGGATAAAACACACGGAGTATTTTAGGTGATGTGGTAAATGGTACTTTTTACCATTATTAGGAATTTTTTGTACATTTTAAATTACTGGAAAGTAAATTATTTATCAAAACAACCATGTTAATACACAGAAGAAACTCATAAAAGACAAGCATGAAACTTTCTTATAGAGGCCAAGACTTACCTAGATCAAGTTCAAGGGAAGTTGTGATGCTCACTGCCCTTGAAGGAGTCTACACTGTCAAGAAGCACTGTGGGAAGACTCTATTAGTAGCTGTCATGCCTTGGGTCCTCTGGATGACCTACTGCAGAAGAAACAGATTTTACAAATAAAATTTTCCACATAACTTCTCAAAAATTTTTAGAATATATTCAGTAAAGTTGAATTATTTGAAATCAATATACAAAAATCAGTGGTGTTTGCATACACTAATAATAATCAGAAACAAAAACTAAGAAAATCTCATTTATAATTGCATCAAAAAGAATAAAACATCAAGCAACAAACTTAACCAAGGACATAAAAGACCAGTAGTCAGAAAACTAGAAAGCACTGATAAAGAAACCGAAGAAAACACAAATAAACAGAAACATATTCCATGCTCAAGCACTGGAACAATGAGTAGACTGTCCATTGCAACCAAAGCCATCAGCAAATGCACTGACTGCAATCACAGCATAATAGCCAATGGCATTTTTCATAGAAATAGAAACATTCCTAATATTAGCCTGCAACAACTAAGGACCTTGAACAGCCAAAAAGACTCTAAGAAGAACACACCTGGAGGCATCTTCCTCTCTGACTTCAAACGACATCCCGGAGCTGTAGTAACCACAATGGTGAGGAACTGGCACAAACGCCAACACACGGACTACAGGAACAGAATAGAGGGCCCCGGAAAACCCGCATGTGTGTGGCCAGTTAGTTCATGAAGATCAAGCCAAAAACTTGCAAAGAAAGGACAGTCTTCTCAAGAAACAGTGACCACCCTGCACTAAGGAACATCACCTGTCATCCTCTATATCATCAGTCAGTTAGTTCAGTTCAGTCGCTCCCTGTCCATCACCAGCTCCCGGAGTTTATCCAAACTCATGTCCATTGAGTCTGTGATGCCATCCAACCATCTCATCCTCTGTCGTCCCCTTCTCC
>NW_011494872.1:1211757-1214894 GCF_000754665.1 Bison bison bison
CTTTGCTTTTTAATATGCTGTCTAGGTCATAACTTTTCTTCCAAGGTGCAAGCGTCTTTTAATTTCATGGCTGCTGTCCCCATCTGCAGTGATTTTGGAGCTGCCCAAAATAAAGTCTGTCACTGTTTCCACTGTTTACCCATCTATTTGCCATGAAGTGGTGTGATCAGATGCCATGATCTTAGTTTTCTATATTATACAGAAATCTAACTAAAACCCCCCTATTTTCCACATGGAGCTCTTTCCCTCCTGAGTCCTCTGGGATGGACCTCCGGTCAGCACTTAGCTGGACACAGGAAACTACTTTGTCCTCATTTTTCCCTCTCGCAGCACTTCCTTGCTGGTGGGTACTGAGGCAACCCTGTTCCTCTCAGCTTGGACGCAGCCGGGTTATCCAGAAGCCTGAGCCCTGACGGTCCTGAGGAGACAAAGCTCCTGCCCGCTGCTCACGCAGCCAAGTCTGAAGGCAGAACATCCTGTGCCCGCAGCTCAGAGCGGGGTTGGGCGCCCCCTGTGGGCCACCAGAGCAGAGCGGGCAGCACCGCGCTCACAGATCCCAGAGGGCTCATTCAGAACCAGGTCTGCTGTGAGCACTAAGACTGGAAACCCAAACTGAAATGGAGCCGAACACCTCCAGACCCTTCTCAAAACGAGGCTAAGGAACAATTAAAAACTCTGTTCAATGCAGCTATAAAAAGGAACGCATTTGAGTCAGTTCTCATGAAGTGGATCAATCTAGAGCCTCTTAAACAGTGAAGTAAGTCAGAAAGAGGAAAACAAATATCGTATATTAAAGCATATATATGGCATCTAGAAGGATAGTACTGACGAATCTGTTTGCAAAGCAGCAATGGAGATGCAGACATAGAGAACAGACTTAGGGACAAGGGTGGGGAACTAGAGAGAGAACAGCATGCACGCACCAACACGGGTAAATAGACAGCCAATGGGAAGTTGCTATATGACTCAGGGAACTCAAACTGGGGCTCTGTCATAACCTAGAGAGGTGGGAATGGGCAGGAGGTGGGAGGGAGACTCGTGAGGGAGGGGACACATGTACACTCATAGTTAATTCGTGTTGATGTATGACAAATCAATATTGTAAAGCAATCATCAATCACTGTTTAAAAACCATATGGAATGAAATGAACATAAACACAAACTTTGCAACTGACACCACAATTCAGTTTAAAAATATAAACATTTTAGAAAACAACAGAAGATGGATGTGACTTTTGGTCTGGTGATGAGTTCTAACACACACCAAAAAAGTCAACTGACCAAATTTTTAAGATAAATTAATGAAAACACTGACATTTAAAAATTTATACATTTACTCTGTGAAGGACCTTATTCAAGAAAACCAAAAGACAAACTGTTAAGGGAACCACTCCATACCTGCCCTTGCCAGGCATCAGAGAAACCACTCGAAGGAATCATCTTACAACAGGCGGTCCTGACAAGAACAAGGTTCTAACAAGCTACCACCAACTAGAATTCAGGAAAGGTCAAAAGGAGATAGGAGACTCCAGTCCAGAGGTCCCACCAACCTCCCAGGATCCTCCTCGCTGGAATCCATCTCGGCTGAGTGATGCGTGTGCCCCCAGGAAGCATCCCAACGCAGAATGACTGACCAGAGACAAACCAGAAACTAACCCAATAACCATAAAACCTGAGACTGTGAGCTACTTGGCAGAGGCTCTCTGTTTCCCTCATGCTCCTGCCTTCCACCCCGGCACCCCTTCCCAATAAAGTCTCTTGTTTGGACAGCACTCGTCTCCTCGAACAATTCATTTCCAAGTGTCAGAGAAGGACCCACTCCCAAGCCCTGGAAGGGGTCCCCCTTCCTTCATGAAAACCACAATCCAGGAGAAAATATCTTCAAAACACTATCTTGCAAAGAAGGAAATGGCACCCACTCCAGTATTCTTGCCTCAGAAATCCCATGGACAGAGGAGCTTGGTGGGCTACAGTCCAGCAGCAGGGCATTTGGAGGGGAGGAAACAGTCCAGGAAAGCTGGGGCACTCACCGAAGGCCCCAGAGCTCTGGATGGCACAGCCGGAACAGTGACTGAGGACTCCCAGCTCCCAGACCCCTTGATCCTGGCCTCTCTCACCACACACGTGTGTGGAAAACTAGACTCTAAAACATGCTGAGAGCCTCCCTAGGGGCTTAGTGGTAAAGTATCTGCCTGCCAGTGCAGGAGATGCAGGGTTGACCCCTGGTCCAGGAAGATCCCACATGCTGGGAGCAACTAAGCCCGTGCACCACAACTACGGAGCCTGTGCTCTAGGTCCCGGAAGCCACAATGCTGAGCCCACGTGCTGCAACTACTGTAGCCCCTGAGCCCTGCAGCCTGTGCCCCCCAAACGAGAGAAGCCACTGCAGTGAGAAGCTCGCACACCTCTAGTTATGGCCCATGCTCGCCGTAACTAGAGAAAAGCCCACACACGAAGACCCAGCACAGTCCAAAAGATAAAATTTTTAAAAATGCATATCTGATAAAGAATCTGTACTCAAATGGCCCAAGAACGCTAGAGCAAACAAACCCATTAATAATTGGTAAAGACTGAAACAGATACCTGGCCACAGAGGAGATACTGACAGTAAACAATTAAACAAGAACATACCAAAGATCCTGGTGGAATGCATGCACAGACACCTTTGGAAGACAGTCTGACAGTTTTTTCAGTAATCACATGGGCCAAGCACTGACTTCAATACATGACAAGTGGTGGAAGCCAGGTATCTTACCGTCGGAATGGGAAGTTACAGATAAACATAAGGAAAGATTACAATATTCGTGTCCCAGCGGATCAGGCTGGAGACATCATCATAAATTACCTTTAGCTGAATGTATTCAAAGTTAAGCTGGAATACATGTATATATTTCCATGTATTGTCAGCTGAGCATATTTACCTCCTCAGATCAGATCAGATCAGATCAGTCACTCAGTCGTGTCTGACTCTTTGCGACCCCATGAATCGCAGCACACCAGGCCTCCCTGTCCATCACCAACTCCCAGAGTTCACCCAGACTCACGTCCATGGAGTCAGTGATGCCATCCAGCCATCTCATCCTCTGTCGTCCCCTTCTCCTCCTGCCCCCAATCCCTCCCAGCATCACAGTCTTTTC
>NW_011494872.1:1214994-1215724 GCF_000754665.1 Bison bison bison
TCCCTCCCAGCATCACAGTCTTTTCCAATGAGTCAACCCTTTGCATGAGGTGGCCAAAGTACCGGAGTTTCAGCTTTAGCATCATTCCTTCCAAAGAAATCCCAGGGCTGATCTCCTTCAGAATGGACTGGTTGGATCTCCTTGCAGTCCAAGGGACTCTCAAGAGTCTTCTCCAACACCACACTTCAAAAGCATAAATCCTTCGGCACTCACCCTTCTTCACAGTCCAACTCTCACATCCATACATGACCACTGGAAAAACCCTAGCCTTGACTAGACAGACCTTTGTTGGCAAAGTAATGTCTCTGCTTTTGAATATGCTATCTAGGTTGGTCATAACTTTCCTTCCAAGGAGTAAGCGTCTTTTAATTTCATGGCTGCAGTCACCATCTGTAGTGATTTTATGTATGTTTTTATTTCAAATCCTGAAAGATGATTCTGTGAAAGTGCTGCACTCAGTATGCCAGAAATTGGGAAACTCAGCAGTGGCCACAGGACTGGAAAAGGTCAGTTTTCATTCCAATCCCAAAGAAAGGTAATGCCAAAGAATGCTCAAACTACCGCACAATTGCGAGTGCATCTCACACGCTAGTAAACTAATGCTCAAAATTCTCCAAGCCAGGCTTCAGCAATATGTGAACCGTGAACTTCCTGATGTGCAAGCTGGTTTTAGAAAAGGCAGAGGAACCAGAGATCAAATTGCCAACATCCGCTGGATCATGGAAAAAGC
>NW_011494872.1:1216041-1231564 GCF_000754665.1 Bison bison bison
GAAGAAGGCTGAGCGCCAAAGAATTGATGCTTTTGAACTGTGGTGTTGGAGAAGACTCTTGAGAGTCCCTGCAAGGAGAGCCAACCAGTCCATTCTGAAGGAGATCAGCCCTGGGATTTCTTGGGAAGGAATGATGCTAAAGCTGAAACTCCAGTACTTTGGCCACCTCATGTGAAGAGTTGACTCATTGGAAAAGACTGTGATGCTGGGAGGGATTGGGGGCAGGAGGAGAAGGGGACAACAGAGGATGAGATGGCTGGATGGCATCACTGACTCGATGGACGTGAGTCTGAGTGAACTCCGGGAGTTGGTGATGGACAGGGAGGCCTGGCGTGCTGCGATTCATGGGGTGGCAAAGAGTCGGACACGACTGAGCAACTGAACTGAACTGAACTGAATAAAGGGAAGAGAAAACTTCCCTGGTGGTTCAGTGGTAAAGAATCTGCCTACCCATGCAAGGGACAAGGGTTCGATCTCTGGTCCTAGAAGATTCCATATGCCGGGGCAACTAAGCCCACGTACCACAACTGTGGAAGCCTGCACGCTCCCAAGCCCAAGCTCTGCAACGAGAGAAGCCGTTGCAATGAGAAGCCCAGGAACAGCAACTAGAGAGCAGCCTCTGCTCACTGCAACTACCCTGTGTGAAACAACAAGAGCCAGCATAGCCAAAAATAATTTAATGTTAAAAAAAAAAAAGAACAGAAGCTCTTTAAAGAAATGACAGAGACTAGGATTAAGACAGTAAATACATGAGCTAGGACAATCTTAAAGTATGAGAAAGTAAAGAAAGACAAAGCAAAAAACCCACAAAGAGAAGTGTTATATGAAAAAAAGAGCCAATGGAAGTAGTTCTTAATAGCCAAACCGGAATAAACTAAGCAACCTAATAATGTAGTGCTGGATTATCACCAAAATTTGTGATAAACTATCAAGTTGTCCAAACTGATAAAAATAGATGATTACCTTGTTTTGTCTGTATACACTAGAAATTAATAATCTGAAAGGGAATTTAAAAAATAATTCCCTTTCAATAATGTCAACATTAATAAAATACTTTGTAATTGATGTGATGGAGATGTGAAGACTGGCACACTGGAAATTATACACCATGGCTGAAGAAAGTCCTAAATAGATATATTCCATAGTGATAGAAAGACTTAAGATGGCAATACTGTGTAATGCATCTTCAATCTGAAATGAAGATTCAACATGAATTACAAAAGGCCTTTAGGAGGAAATACAAAAGCTGACCCTAACATACATGTGGAATCACAAGGGACTCCAAAGAACCGAAACAATCACGAGTCTAGAGTACAAAGGTCCTCTGTGTGTGCTGTGCTAAGTCGCTTCAGTCATGTCCAACTCTTTGCAATGCTATGGACCGTAGCCTGCCAGGCTCCTCTGTCCATGGGATCTCCAGGCAAGAATACTGGAGTGGGTTGCCATGCCCTCCTCCAGGGGATCTTCCTGACCCAGGGATGGAACTCCTGCATTGGCAGGAGTTTACCTCTACCGCCACCCGGGGCAAGGTGCATAGATGGAGATCAGGGAAACCCAGTTAAGAGAAGGGACTCAGGATCAGGAAAGGAAGAGAGAGAAGGAGGCTCATATCACATTCGGGGAAGCCCAGCAGGTAGTTCTGAAAGTGGAAGACAAGAGGAAGCAGACTGGAGCTGTGTCGAAGATGAAAGAGGGAACTAAAGCAGGGGCCTCCAACCTCTAGGATCTAATGCCTGATGATCTGAGGTGGAGCTGATGTAATAATAATAGAAATAAGTGTTAGTCACTCAGCCCTGTCTGACTTTTTGTGACCCTATGACCTGTAGCCCACCAGGCTCCTCTGTCCATGGAATTCTCCAGGCAAGGATACCGGAGTGGGTTGTCATTTCCTTCTCCAGAAGATCTTCCCAACCCAGGGACTGAACCCAGGTCTCCCACATTGCAGGCAGACTCCCCACCCAACTGAGCCAGCAGGGAAGACCATAGAAATAGAAACAGAGCTCACACTAAATGTACTGTACTTGAATCATCCCAAAGCCTTCCCCCACCCATGTCTGTCAAAAAATTGTCTTCCACAAAAACCCCCGAAGTCAAGGAAGGAACTTCAAGTGTAGTCAGCTGTCCCAGGTTGCTGGCTTAGGGAGATGTTGAAGCAGGGGCGTCCCAAGAGGTAGAACTTCCCTTGCGCTGGGTCCTCAACAGACCTCCAATGGCCTTGGAGATGACGGGAGAGATTTGTTTCTTTCTTTTTTTTTTAAAATATCCTTGTGAGATAAACTTAAAACCTTTCTGTTACAGTCCTTCTAATAAAAACAGTTCTCTTTCTTTACTGATCTGTGAAGTTCCAACTGAAAAGACCACTGTTCTAATATGCCTAATAGTGTTGTTGACACTGTGGATATAATTATGTGAAACTGAACTTATTCAATAAGAACTATGAAGCATCTGCCCTGTGCCCAGCACTCTCCCAGGGTTGGGGATATGGTGAAAATACTCCATAAGATGCACAGCTTGTAGGCACATTCTTTAAAAAAGCCTTTTACATTTTCACCAATAGTTTATCCTCAATGTCAACACTTGCCGATTAATGACCATGCTGGGTAGGAAGCTCATTAAGAACCCAGGAGCCAGGGTTCCTGGATGGATATGCCCTTCTCTTTTGGACAGTCCTCCACCCTCTCTGGATCTCAGTATCCTCACATGTAAAAACATGGACATCTGACTATAATTCTTTCCTAGAACCCAAGCCTATTGAGGGGGACAGGAAATATCACCCAGGTCTACTCTAAGGCCTGGATGATAGATCAGACTTAAAGAAACGAGATTGAAAGAAAAATATGTCATTGCTGGTTTTCAGTTAAACAAACAGATAACAATGGAGGAAGGAACACTTGGCCCTGCGGGATTTGCCTGGGGACCTAGTCTGGGAAATTCTTACACATCACGAGAAGGCTCTGAGCTGGATTTCCACAAACAAGAATAGCCATGCAAAGGACAATCCAACAGAGCTCTGTGCCCATCAGCCATAGGAAGAGACTGCCTCCCAACAGCCAGCAGCATTTACAAATGACCTCCCATGGCCTTTGCCAAACTACAGGGGCACCTCTGGGTTTTCTGCTTCCTTCCCTTTTCTTGACTCTTTTCTCAAAAAATGCACATTTCTTCATAGAATACCACAGTGGAAGGAAAATCAGCCTTCAGTTTTTAGACTTCAATTTACAAAAAACTTAAGAGGTTCTAGGAGTTTTGCTTTTAAATCAAAGGACCACGTAATTTAAAAATTTTAAACGTTCTAATTATTCAGTTACAAGACACCAAACTCATTGTACAGGGTCCCATGGGAAGGCCCCCTCTCAGCAGGACAGCCACTGATTCCACCGTGAAAGGGCAGCAAGGTGCCCTCCTCCCTTCTCTTCTGCCTGGGTGGTCACCAGGTTTTTAAATCCTTGCACCCTAGCAAGTTTCCAGGGTGCAATTCGGGCACCTTCCCTTCCCCATCCCAGCAGGTGGCCAAAGGCCCTCTGGGCTGCAGAAGTGCCAGAAGCAGGGCTAGGCCAGCCAGCCAGAGTGGGGGTTGCGGGGTCCCAGCAGGTGAAATCACCAGGCAGGATAAACCCCTGGACTTCCCAAAGGCCAAGAGCAACTGTCTCAGAGCAACAGCCCCTCTCAGGGTCTGCAGAGACCTCACTGGGGGCCCTAGGCTACTTGGGAAAACTGCTCAGGACAGAGCTTTATGTGAGGGGATAGGCTTGGGAATGTCCTCAAAGCCTTTACCCCAAAGGCAAGCCCTTTCTGCGACCACCAGGTTAGGGGGCTCTGAGACTGTGCCAACAGTAAGGGTATGATATGTGGTTCCCTGCTCCACCCTCTGCCACCTAGCCCCAGTCCCCTTACCTGTGCTCTGCACCCCTCTGCTACACACACAGATACCAATCAGGAGCTGGGATCCCACTAAATGGGCACTTGCAGCCGCTGCATGCTGGCTCCTGAAACTCCTGCCAGTTCACCTGGGACCCACTGCAGGAGCTGGGAGGAGACGCCCAGAGGATGCCAGGTGCCCTCCGCCCCAGTGCCCACTTCTGGGAGAGGCGGAGGGGAGAGACTGCGTCCACGTGGAGCTGCAGATTCCCTCCCAACCCCCAATCCACTCCCGCACTGCACTGCCGGGCCGAGCACTTGGGGCCTGGCGTGCCTTCTCCTGCCAGCGACAGGGAGGAAGTGGAGCCCTTGTAATGCCACTAAGAATGCCCAGGTGACCGAATTTCCTCCTCACGGAGACCATGCCAGGCTGGGTTCACTGAGACCAATGGTGCCCAGAGGACCGACCGCCTGGCAGACCTGGCTTGGGCCAGGGTGCGCTGCAAGCCCCTACAAACACACACGTTTTTCAGTGGAGAAAGGACTTGAATAGACCTTATTGTATGTCTTCTCCAGATAAGACATACAAATGGTCAACAAGCAAGTAAAAAGATGTTAAAGATGTAAATGCAAATTAACACCATAACACCATACCCTCCAACACTAGAAAGCCTACAACCAAGAAAATGAAAACTAGCAAAATGTTGGCAAAAATGTAGAGACATTGAATAGTTTCATGGGCAAATGAATAAGTTGTGAAGCTGGATGGTGAGAATATGTATACAGCAAAGTGAGTGTAGTTAAGGCTATAGACTGTATATTGAAATGGTTTAAATGCTCAATATGATGTATTTCTAATTGCCATGACGAATGAAGCAGTTATGATACATGTTACAATATGGATGAACATGGAAGAGATTAAGTCAAATAAATCACACTCAAAAGGCCACCCAGGTCCTAATCATCCTGTGTGCTTTAAGTCCACAAAGGTTTTGAAAAGGAGGGACGGTGTCACCAGTAGTTACAGAAAAAGAAAATGGAATCAATGTGGGAAAAAGACTTCCATATAGCTGGGGCAAGGGTGAAGGTTGAAGGGGCCTGTGGATAGGATTATAAGGTGGAACCATGAAATTTCCTTTCTGGGGGTCCATGTGCTTCTTCCCTGGTAGGGTATCCTAGTATAGGGTAAAACACACCAGAGTATTTTATGTGATATGGCAAATGGGAGTACTTTGTAGTGCTGCTTACACTTATTTATACGCTAGGAATGACTGGAAAGTAAAATAATTTTCAAAAGAAACATGTCAAAACCATGCTGTAAAAAAGCAGAGAAGACATCAAACTTCATTACAGAGGAAAAGCTTTAAGCAGATTCAGGTAACCAGAAGTGGTGATGTGCCCCCAGTTCCCAAGCTGAAATATGGAAAAGTTCATATTTCAGGCCAGAAATTCTGTGCCTCACGTTCCTGGGTTAAAATATGGAAAAATTCATATTACAGGTTGGAAACTCTGCGGGCTGAAAGGTGGACAGAAGTCCTTTTCACATTATACCATTCCTGAACATTTTACTCCTTTCAGGAGAATTTACTTACATGTTCTCATCTAAGGTAAGAGTCACAGAAACACAGAGAAAACTGCCATAGGAAATCACACTTAATTTCCATCTAAAATAAGCCACAAATGGACTTATCTGTGAAAGAGAAAGAGACTCACAAATCCAGAAATGAATGGATACCTGTGGGGATTTTGTTGTGGGTATTGCCAGATTGAAATAGAGATTAAAAAATAATTTCTTAATTATTTAAGTTTCTTAAAAATCACTATGTATAATTTAAGAACAATAATAGGATATCATATGCAGCAGAGAGAAAAATAGCCATGATTTTGCAGTATCTTTAAATGGTATAATTTTATTCCATGAAAATGTTGAATCCCTCTGTTGTATCTCAAAGCAAACAGAGTTATGTGAATCAACTGTACCCCAACTGAAAAAGAGTGGATGGATGGCTAAAAACACAAGATATAATCAAGAATGAAGGTTCACAAAATAAAAATGGGAAGTTTAGGAATAGAAACTCCCATCAAGAAATTAATCTGGATGGGATTACTCACAATCTCCATTGGTTCTTCCACTAGAAAGAACAATACGGAGGATCTTTAGCAAATGAAACATGGAAATGCCTCAGGAAACAGAAATCACGTGTCCGGGCACACAGACAGGGAGAAGAAACATTTTCAAAGACAAGGGTACCCATGCCATCCCTGCCAGACCGGTTTCCAAAGGAAGGAAACGGCTGCAACCTAAGTGGACAAGGACTCAGGAATGAATAAAGAAAATGGTTCTATATGCACAATGGCATGTGAATCAGCCTCCAGGAAGAATGACACAGTGCCATATTCAGGCACCGGCAAGAGGTAGAGATGATCAGAGCAGGTGAAGTCAGAAAGACAGGGAGCGGCAAAAGAATATGACGTCATTTGTAGGCGGATTCTAAAAATGGATAAGTAGGAGCTCTTTGAGCCAAGATAAACAGTTCACAGACTTAGAGAAAAACTCATCTCTCTTACTGTTAGCAGAGAGGACAGCTGTTGGGCATATAGAAATAAGCTACGTGTCTAACATGTGCACACTACTATTTAGAAAATAAGCCCGGAGGACCTACTGGGTAACACCAGGAGTGATACTCCACTTTCTGCCATAACCTGTACAGGACCAATTCCTAAAATATAGCATATACACATCAATGTGTGAGAGAATCAAGTGACTATGAATTAAAAAAACAAAAACACCCACTGACTTGTAATTCACCTATATACTCAAATTCAAATAACTAGATAAACAATAAATATAGAAACATATGCTGACTCTATTTCCCCGCATCCCATGATTACCTTGGCTGGTACCATATCTCTGGAGACTGGGGAGGCTTGAGTCCCAGGCTGGATTGTTTTGGGGCTCAGGGTCCTGGGAGGATGTGGCAGGCACTGTGACCCCATGACATTCCTGGAGTGCCTCTTGCCCTCCACTGCTGTTGCCAAGTCGCTTCAGTCGTGTCCGACCCTGTGCGACCCCGTGGACGGCAGCCCACCAGGCTCCCCCATCCCTGGGATTCTCCAGGCAAGAACACTGGAGTGGGTTGCCATTTCCTTCTCCAATGCATGAAAGTGAAAAGTGAAAGTGAAGTTGCTCAGTCGTGTCCGACTCTTAGCGACCCCATGGACTGCAACCCACCAGGCTCCTCGGTCCATGGGATTCTCCAGGCAAGAGTACTGGAGTGGGGTGCCATTGCCTTCTCTGTTGCCCTCTATAGGAGCCCTCAATCTGCAGTACAGGTGAAGTAAATGAAGAGATTTGAATTAACATAGGCACACACATATGTATCCAATAGATGATCCAAAACGACCTACTGAATAGCAGGTGGAAGTTTACTGAACATACTATAATCACCTAGATGAGAGCAAGAACTTGAAAGAGAATAGATAAATGTTCATCCATGAGTGTATCAAGTTCCTGTACAACTGAAACACATATAAAATCACAAATCACTTCTATTCCAATATAAAATCACACTGAAATGACTGAGGGGTAGGGGTAAATGCGTGGGGCTGAGTAATGCAGCTGTCTTGATGCCATTTTCTGGAACAACAGCTTGAAAAGCTGTGCTGATGAACACTGAGTACTCTCAAGGTCAAAGGGTCTAGAAGTCAAAAACAGCTGATCCCAACAAATGTTCTGGGGATGGTCATCAGAAAACAATTAAAACAGGGCCAAGTTACAGGAAGCTGCATCGAGAGGTAACATGAACTCACCTTTGGAAAGAAAGCACATGAAAAGAGGTCAGTTTTCGCTAAATATGAGAAACGCATTTTGAATCCACAGGAAGGAATCACCTCACAGCACTCAGAATGGCTACTGTCAGAAGCTTGACAAACCCCAACTGATGGAGAAGGCGTGGAGAAAAGGGAATATTACACTGGCAATAGGCATTGGTAAGAGACACTGTGAAGGATCGTGGGAGGCTTATTAAAATAAAGAAAATGAGAATGAGGTTCGAATACTACACCGTACACGAAATGAGTTCCAAATCATAAATATCTAAAGGATAGGAGGGAGTTTATGAAAGTCTTAAGAAAAAAATACAGACAGGACATGTGATGATATAAACTACAAGGTCTTTTTGGGTTTGGATGACTTCATTGCGAGATATTTTGAAATCGATCTCCTAGAGCAATGGGAAATAAACCAAAACCAGGAAAGTGCAACCTGCTTCAATTTCAAAGCAGGTGTCCAAAAGAGGAAACCTTCAGAAATGAAGAAGGCAACCCAGAATGCAAAGAAATATTTGCAAACCAAGATACCCACAAGCAATTCATCTCCAAAACCAACAAAAAGCTCATGGTGTGGTAATATTTCAATAAAGTGGATTCCGTAAAAATATTGCATCCTTCTGTTGTTCAGTTCAGTTCAGTTGCTCAGTTGTGTCTGACTCTTTGTGACCTAATGGACCACAGCATGCCCAGCTTCCCTGTCCATCATCAACTCCTGGAGCTTACTCAAACTCACATCCACTGAGTCGGTGATGCCATCCAACCAGCTTATCCTCTGTCGTCCCCTTCTCCTCCTGCCTTCAATCTTTCCCAGCATCAGGGTCTTTTCTATGGAGTCAGTTTTTTGCATCAGGTGGACAAAATATTGGAGTTTAAGCATCAGTCCTTCCAATGAATATTCAGGGTTGATTTCCTTTAGGATGGACTGGTTGGATCTCCTTGCAGCCCAAGGGACTCTCAAGAGTCTTCTCCAATACCACAGTTCAAAGGCAGCAATTCCTGGGTGCTCAGCTTTCTTTATGGTCCAACTCTCACACCTATCATGACTACTGGAAAAACCATAGCTTTGAATAGACAGGCTTTTGTCAGCAAAGTAATGTCTCTGGTTTTCAATATGCTGTCTAAGTCGGTCATAGCTTTTCTTCCAAGGAGCAAGCGTCTTTTAATTTCATGGCTGCAGTCACCATCTGCAGTGATTTTGGAGCCCAAGAAAATAAAATCTGTCACTGTTTCTATTGTTTGAAAATTTCCATCTATCTGCCATGAAGTGATGGGACCAGATGCCACGATCTTAGTTTTCTGAATGTTGAGTTTTTTTTTTTTTTTTGCTCCCATATAACTTTATTTTTTTTTAACTTTACAAAATTGTATTAGTTTTGCCAAATATCAAAATGAATCCGCCACAGGTATACATGTGTTCCCCATCCTGAACCCTCCTCCCTCCTCCCTCCCCATACCCTCCCTCTGGGTCGTCCCAGTGCACCAGCCCCAAGCATCCAGTATTGTGCATCGAACCTGGACTGGCATCTCGTTTCATACATGGTATTTTACATGTTTCAATGCCATTCTCCCAAATCTTCCCACCCTCTCCCTCTCCCACAGAGTCCATAGGACTGTTCTATACATCAGTGTCTCTTTTGCTGAATGTTGAGTTTTAAGCCAACTTTTTCACTCTCACTTTCATCAAAAGGCTCTTTAGTTTCTCTGCTTTCTGCCACAACTTTCCCTAAAGTGAAAGGGAAAGTCGTGTCCGACTCTTTGTGACCCCATGGATTATACAGTCCATGGAATTCTCCAGGCCAGAATACTGGAGTGGGTAGCCTTTCCCTTCGCCAGAGGATCTTCCCAACCCAGGGATCGAATCCAGGTCTCCCTCATTGCAGGTGGATTCTTTATCAACTGAGCCACAAGGGAAGTAGGACTGAACACTGCTGCCACCTTGTGGACAATTTTTGTAACTAAAATTTAATCTCTGGTGTTCTCTGGCACCTCAGTTCACAAGGGCTGGGATTCTGTTAATGACAGATGCCCTCAGGAAGTATCCTGGGGAGTGTGTTGGAGAAATAACTCCAAGCACGCCTGACTTTCAGGAACTCAGTTGTCCAAGTTAAAGTGTCCTGACACCAAAGGAAAAAAAAAAGACAAAATAAACTTCTACAACAGGACAAGATGCTAACTAAGGATCCCAAATTCCTGCCTGAATGCCAATGAAAACGACCATGGGAAATAAATCCCACCAGTCACAATCACCAGCCTCAGAAATCTACAAACAATAAATGCAGGCGGGAGCCTGGAGGAAAAAGAATGTCTCTAAACTCTCTGTGGGAATATACACTGGCAACAGTCAGCTTGATGGACAGTCTCTAAATGCCTGAAAAAAAACTCAGATCAAAACTAAGATCTGACAGCCCCATCAGATCAGATCAGATCAGTTGCTCAGTCGTGTCTGACTCTTTGCAACCCCATGAATCACAGCACGCCAGGCCTCCCTGTTCATAACCAACTCCCGGAGTTCACTCAAACTCATGTCCATCGAGTCAGTGATGCCATCCAGCCATCTCATCCTCTGTCGTCCCCTTCTCCTCCTGCCCCCAATCCCTCCCAGCATCAGGGTCTTTTCCAATGAGTCAACTCTTTGAATGAGGTGCCCAAAGTACTGGAGTTTCAGCTTTAACATCATTCCTTCCAAAGAAATCTCAGGGCTGATCTCCTTCAGAATGGACTATTGGATCTCCCTGCAGTCCAAGGGACTCTCAAGAGTCTTCTCCAACACCACAGTTCAAAAGCATCAATTCTTCGGCGCTCAGCCTTCTTCACAGTCCAACTCTCACATCCATACATGACCACAGGAAAAACCATAGCCTTGACTAGACGAACCTTTGTTGGCAAAGTAATGTCTCTGCTGAGAAAACCATTGATGAAAACATGCATGCATCCAGCGTACACCGCAGCACTGCTTCTGTTACCCAGTCCTTGCTCGCTCTGCTCACCACAAGACAGGCCAATGAATTTGAGAGAGGAGGGGTTGAGGCAAGGAAAAGACTTTAATAGAGGAGCTGGCTGACCAAGAAGATGGCCGGCTAGCGCCTTGAAATAACCATCTTCTCAGGGCTTGGTTTCCAGGCTCTTTTATGGATCAGAGATGAGTGGGGAGGTGAGGAAACAAAGTTAAAAATCCTTACAAATGTCCCCTAGAATGGCAGCCTCAGGCAGGGGAATGTGTTAGTTTCACTTTGAGAGGGTAAAAGGTCAGTTTTTCTTTCCAGTCCCTAAGAAAGACAATGCCAAAGAATGCTCAAACTGCCACACAGTTGCACTCATCTCACAGGCTAGCAAAGTAATGCTCAAAATTCTCCAAGCCAGGCTTCAACAGTACTTGAACCGTGAACTTCCAAATGTTCAAGCTGGGTTTAGAAAAGGCAGAGGAACCAGAGATCAAATTGCCAACATCTTTTGGATCATTGAAAAAGCAAGAGAGTTCCAGAAAAGCATCTATTTCTGCTTTATTGACTATGCCAAAGCCTTTGACTGTGTGCATCACCACAAACTGCAAAATCTGAAAAAGATGGGAGTACCAGACCACCTGACCTGCCTCTTGAGAAATCTGTATGTAGGTCAGGAGGCAGCATTTCCAAATCGGGAAAGGAGTATGTCAAGGCTGTATATTGTTACCCTGTTTATTTAACTTATATGCAGAGTACATCATGAGAAACGCTGGGCTGGAGGAAGCACAAGCTGGAATCAAGAGAGAAAGAGACTCGGAGCCTAGTGAGGATCAGGTTCTCGCCGTAATGATGTCCATTGCCAGAGCTCACTATTTGAGGACTCACTATTTGAGGACCAGAGTCAGGTCCCAATGAGGCAAAGATTCAGGCCATAATGAGCCAAAGAGTAGTGCACAATGGAGAACAGTCAGGCCAAGTGAAGCAAAATGTTGCTCCCTTGTGAGGCAAGAATCAGGCCATAGTGAGGACCAGACTCAGGATGTAGAAAGGATGACAGTCAAGACATAGAGAGGACCAAGATCACAGCCCAGTGAGTAAAAGAATCAGTGCCTAGAGAGGACCAGAGTCAGAGCACGCTGAGAATGAATGTCAGGTACTGGTGAGCATGACGATCAGGCCCTATTGAGAACGGGAGTCACGCTGTACTGAGGACCAGAGTCAGGCTGTGGTGAGGACCAAAATGAGAGTCCAGTGAGGAACAATCAGTCTCCAGGGAGCACAAGATTCATGGCCCGGTGAGGCAGAATGTCAGGCTGTAGTGAGGCAAAGTGTCAGGCCATAGAGGACAGAGTCAGGCCAGAGAACGAACAGATTCAGGATTAAGAAAGGACTAGAGTCAAGCCATAGAGAGGACCAGAATCAGAGCATACTCAGGACGAGAACCAAGTCATAGTGAGCGTGACGGTCAGGCCCTACTGAGAACAGAAGTCATGCTGTGCTGAGCACAAAGATTGGCAACAGCCACTATGGAGCCAGTGCGCTTGCGTGCTAAGTCACTTCAGTCGTGTCCAACTCTTTTCGACCCTGTGGAGTCGAAAACCTGCCAGGCTCCTCTCTCCATGGGGTTCTGCAAGCAAGATTACTGGAGTGGGCTGCCACGCCCTCCTTCAGGGGTCTTCCCCACCCAGGGATCGAACCCACGTCTCCTATGTTTCCTATGTTGGCAGGCGGGTCCTCTCCCCCTACTACCACCTGGGAAGCCCATGGAGACAGCGTGGAGGTTCCTTAAACCATGGAAATGGGAACAAAATTACAATATTCTTGTCGACTTAAAGAGTATTCACTACCTAAAAGGTGAGAGTTATGTTTTATTTGGTGGGGATTTTTAGGATTTCAAGCCCAGGAGACACCATGTCAAGTAACCCTGAGAGAATTGCACCCAGAAGGTGAAGAGAGGAACCAGGTTACAGAGAACTTTGTAACGAAGGGCAGGTAGTCTGAATACCAGAAGCTTATTGTTAAAGAACACCATATATCCCCAGTCAGGGAATTTAGTGCTTTTCTGTGTATGGGAGGATGCAAGAGTCGGGGCTCACTGAAATCATTCCTTTCATTTGCACCTCACCTGTCTGGGGCCAGCCTCCTGTTTTCACACCCTGAGCTTCCTTTCCTCAGGGCTCACCTTAGGGAGTGTCTGCAGTCTGACGGCTGCTAGAGAGCAGATATTCTCCTCTTCCTGATTTCCCTGAGGGCTCACCGGCTCACTGGAGGGCTGCAATTGCTGATGACTGTGATATCCTTGTTTACTGATATGGCAGGAAATAGTCCATTTCTCACTCCCTAACACCGTACACAAACCTAAGCTCTAAATAATTTACAGATCTCTAAGTGAGGACGACACTCTAAAACGTTTGAGGAAAATATAGGCAGAAAATGCTTTGTTTTAAATCACAGCAAGTTCTTTTTGGATCCACATCTTAGAATAACAACAAATAAAATAAAAATAGGCCAAAGGGACATAATTAACCTTAGCAGCATTTTCACAGCAAAGGAAACCCCAAATAAAAGAAAAAGACAACCTTCAGAATAGCAAAGAAAAATATTTCAAAACAAAGATCCCCACAAAGAATTCATCTCCAGAACATACAGAGAGCTCAAGCAGCTCAATATCAAAAATAAAACAAAAATACCCAATAGGAAATGGGCCAAAGATCTCAATGAACATTTCATGAAGAAGGTATACACATGGCCATTAAGCACTTGAAAAGATGCTCAGTATGACTAATAGTTAGGTAAGGTAAGATGAAGTCGATCAGTCGTGTCTGACTCTGCGATCCCACGGACTGTAGCCTACCAGGCTTTTCTATCCATGGGATTTTCCAGGCAAGAGTACAGGAGTGGTTGCCATTTCCTTCTACAGTGGATCTTCCCGACCCGGGATCGAACCCAGATCTCCTGCATTGTAGGCAGACACTTTACCATCTGAGCCACCAGGGAAGTCAGAGGAAGGCAAATCAAAAGTCCAGTGAGCTATCACCTCACACCAGTCAGAATGGCCATCTCAGAGAATCTCCAACAATACATGTTGCAGAGGGTGCGGAGAGAAGGGAACTCCCCTGCACTCTTGGTGGGAATGTAAATCGGTACACCCATTAGGCAAAAAGTATGAAGTTTCTTTGAAAAAACTGAACACAGAAGTAGCATAGGATCCAGCAATCCCACACCTGGGTGTAGATATGGAGAAACCCAAAATTTGAGAAGACGTCTGCATCCCTATGATCACAGCTGCACTAGGTCCCATAAAGACCCAGCAGCAATCTAAGTGCAGAACACAGATGAACAGATAAAGAAGATGGGGTGCCTAGACATAATACAATATCACTCAGCCATTAAAAAGGACCAAATCATGACATTTCCAGCCACAGGGAGGAAAGTAGAGGTGATCATTATAAGGGAAGAAGGGGAGACAGGACGAGAAAAGATTCATGTGGTGTCACCTCTAGGTGGAATCTAAAAAATGGAGACTGATGAACTTCTTTGCCAAAGAGAAATGGCCTCACAGACTTACGGTTCCCAAGAAGAAAGTTATGGTTCCCAAGGAGGAAAAGAGGAGGGCAGGGAGAAATGAGCTGGTTCAGATTAACATCCACACACCTACTGTTTATAAAATCATCCATAAGGACCCACTGCATAGCACAAGTAACCGTCTGCAACACTCCGTAATAACTTATATGGGAAAATAACCTGAAAAAGAACATATATATGGCTAGATATAAATGAATCAAGCACCTGGAAAGACACCCCCCATCACTCATCACTGTGCTCAGTTGCTCAGTTGCTCAGTCACGTCTGACTTTTTGCAACCCTGTGGACTGTAGCTGGCTAGTCTCCCCTGTCCATGGAATTTTCCAGGAAAGAATACTGGCGTGAGTTGCCATGTCCTTCTCCAGGGGATCTTCCTGACTCAGGGATCGAACTTGCATCTCCTGCATCTCTCACATCTCCTGCATTGCAGGCAGATTCTTTACTGCTGAGCCACACCAGGGAAGACCCACTCATTATTAAATAAATGCTAATCAGATCTACACTGAGGAATCCCCTTCCACCGGCCAGAATGTCCATCATCAGAATGATGTCCCAAGAAGAAGTGCTGCAGAGGACGCAGGGAAAATGGAATCCTCCTACACTCTGAGTGGGGATGCGCAAGGGTGTGGCCACGACGGAAAACAGCATGGAGGTTCCTTAACAAAGTAAACAGAGGGGCCATGGGATCCAGCAACCCCAGTTCTGTGCTCAGATCTGGAGAACATCACAGTTTGAAATGATACATGTACCTCTGTTTTCAGGGAAGCCCTATTTACAATAGCCAAGACATAGAGTCCACCAAAATGTCCAGCGTCAGGAATGTGAAGACTGAGTGGTCCGTCTATACACTGGACTATTCCTCAGGCTCTGGGGGTGGAATCAGGATGTGAGAATGTGGGCCTCTGACCAGCAGCTGGTTGGAAGAAGGGAGACCAGTCCCGAGGGCAAAGTGTTCCCTGAAGTCTGTGGACCCCAGTGCCCTGATGGACTTCATCCCCAGTGGGGATGTGGGCAGTGCCTGAGCCCCTTTGATGAAGCCACAGCAGCACTGGGCTCATACATCTCCTGATGGTGTCTCAAACTCTGACACCGTGTTTTACAAAGGAACAACCCTGCACTTTTTAAAAGTAAAGTAGTTTTACTTCAGGGTTTCAGTGGACTTTAAAATGGTGCAAGAATTAGTATTAATATTTAGTCTCTTTTGTAGTGGATTTCCCTGGTGGCTCAGATGGTAAAGCGTCTGCCTGCAGTGCGGGAGACCCGGGTTCAATCCCTGGGTTGGGAAGATCCCCTGGAGAAGGAAATGG
>NW_011494872.1:1231676-1234741 GCF_000754665.1 Bison bison bison
CCCCCCCCCCAGGCCAGATGCATCTGTCCATCCACCCTCTCCCCATCTCACCCTAGGGGCTAAAAGGCCCCTTGAAGGACTGCGATCCTGCTGCTCCCCATGCCCAGGAGGCAACCCCGCCTCCCAGACTGCTGAACCCAGACACCTGGAATAACCAAGCAGAAGCCCATGGGCCTTCCCAGGACACAGCCCATCGTCCCTTCCTCTGCTGTAGCTCCTCTCTGAAGTATGGAGATAACAGTATCTGATGCACGCTCCCTGCGTTGTTTTACAGATGTTAAAACCCACACTAAATTGAAGAAGTTAAGCTGATGAGCTCATCAAATACTTGATGAGCATGAACATGTAACCCCCAGAGCTTCCAGTGCCTGAGAATTTGTGAGGTTAGCCACCAGTTACCTCACCAATCAGAGAACCATGCACCAGCAGATCACATAATCTGTGCCCCCCTCCCTAATGTGGTCTGTACAGCTGCTTTGCTGAAACCCTCCAGGGAGTTCAGGGTGCTTTTGTAATTATCGCTTCACTTTCCTTCACCACAACCTGCGTCAGTAGACTGGCTTTACTGAACTCAGGCGTGTGGACCCAGGTTTGGTTCAGTAACATGGGGGCCTCCCAGGCTCCCACTTCATTGTGCCCCAGTGACTGTCAGCACTTCCTCCAGAGTCCACGGCCAGTCCCCACACTAATTCTCCTCTACCCCTAATCCCATGGTTACTCGTTACATCATGGTATTGATGATATCCAGAAGAGCCAGCTATGCAAGGTAGACACTTCTGGACTTGACACTTGGGCCCCTTTCCATGGGTAGGATGAAGTGACTGTTCTCATGGGCCCGATGGTGGAAGAGCTCACCTTCTGATGAAGCCAGGCCTTGATTCTTTCCAGGTGATTCCATGGTCTTCATTCTCACCAGACCCCCACCCACATGGCTGTGCCAGTCTCATATAGACTTGGTACTCTCCTAAAATGAGCGTGATTTTATACACAGATAATGCACTTCCCTGGTGGCTCAGATGGTAAAGAATCTGCCTGCAATGCAGGAGACCTGAGGTTGATCTCTGGGTTGGGAAGATCCCCTGGAGAAGGGAATAGCTACCCATTCCAGTATTCTGGCCTGGCAGGCTATAGCCCATGGGGTCACACAGAGTCAGGCACGACTTTCAATGGGTTGAATGGTGCCCCTGAAAGATGTGTCCCCCCAGAACAAGTGAACAAGACCGTATCTTGGAGTAGGGCCTTTGTAGATGCATTTAAAGATGTTGAGGTGAGGTCATCTTGAGTGAGGGTGGCCCTCAATCCAGTTATCAGGTTCCTTGTAAGAGACAAAGAAGGGAGACACAGACACAGGGACAAGTCCCATGATGAGGAAGGCAGAGATGCGAGGGAGGGGCCACAAGCCCAGGGACTCCTGGAGCCCTCGAAGCTAGAAAAGGCAGGAAGGACCCCATCCTGGAGCCCCTGGAGGGCTGCACCACCTTGATCTCAGACATCTGGTCTACAGGACTGTGGGAGGATGAGTACCTATTGTTTTAAACCACCCAGCTTGGGGTCATTTGTTAGAGAAGCCACAGAGCAGCCACACAGACTCTGCTCTGTAGGGTCCTAGAAGTGTGGGTTACAGAGTCGGACATGATGGAAGCAACCCTATATGCATAGACACAAGATTTTTTTTTTTTTGTCTTGTGGCAAAAACGCTCTGCCCCAGTGAAAGTTGAGTGTGAAGGTGGCGCAGCTGCTTGGCTTGTAGGGACCCTGTGGCGCCAAGTGTGCAGGAATTGCCCCCCGCCCACAGGAGTTACGGCCCTATCTGAGTCTGTTTTCAAGCCTCTTGTAGCTGGCGATCAGAAGGCTTCTTTGGCCAGTCTTTCTCTGTAGCTCCACCCGTTAAGGCTCTTAGAGGGCTCCCTTGCCTGGGGTCCTTCTCTGTTGTTCCACACATCAGGCACATAGAGGGAGGCCCCCTGGCTGGAGTCCTACTCAATAGATTGGCACGTCAGGCACTTAAAGGAGCTCTCTGGATGGGTCCTACTCTGTGGTTCAGTGTGTCAGGCATTTGATCGGTCAGCCTCTCTTTTGTTCAGCTGCCATTGCTGGCAAGTGGGGAGAGAGAGGCTATGGTGATGGCTCCACCCCCTACACATGACTCAGCAGTATCGCCTTGCTTCCATGGCTGCCTGGCTTTCCTCCACAGGCATTTCCCACCACAGTCTCCTCCCTCACATCCCCTCAATCCGTCTCTCCACAGTCAATAGCAGCCCTCTCCCTGGGATTGCTCCACAACCCCTAAACCCCAGGTCCTAGCTGCTGTGCCTTCCAGGGAAGCTGTACCCCTGTCTGGGGTACGTATGGCTGCAGCAAAGACTGATTCTCATTCTATTTAGGCTGCCACAGATCAGCTGTTTCACTCTCAGCCTTAAATGTTTCTCCTGTGACTCAGACAGTTGCCCCGCTGTGGGGATCGGACCCCTGCTTCAGTTTCCCTACCTGCTGAGGACAGGTCCAGTTCTAACAACACTACCGTTTCTTCCCCTAGTCCCTTCATCCTACTGAGTTTTGCGTGCATCTATATATTCTTTTCCGCTGGTCAGGTCCTCCTGTCCGCTCTCAGCTGGTGTTCTGCATGCACTTCTGTGTCTGGAGGTGTATCCCTGATGTATCCGTGGAGAAGGATGTACTCCACGTCCACCTACTCCTCTGCCATCTTGTTCTCCCTGGGTACTAAGGATTTTATAACAATGTATCCTCCTTGAGGACAGTTTCTCTTTCTTGAAAACCTTCTAACTAATCCTGTTATCTTAAAATGTATATTATGGGAGTGTCTGGTAAGATCTTTCTATTGTTAGTTCTAATCCTGTCTTAAAATGTAAATTGTGGGAGTGGATCTAGTAAGATCTTTACAACCTTGAGACATTCTTTTGATTTATTGTAATAACCAATTAAAAAAGTATATAGCTCCCTTGCTAAGACTAGCAAGCAGGGGCACTCTCCATCCCCCTCCTGATGTCTGTGTCAGAAGCTTTCTCTGTCTCTTTTTCACTTTAATAAAACTCTGCTACACAAAG
>NW_011494872.1:1234998-1238355 GCF_000754665.1 Bison bison bison
GGGAAGTCCTGGATGAGAACCAGGAATCCTAGCCACCAGACCAGCAAGGGCTAGAGGCTAGAAGCTATTTTTCCCCGGATCTTTGCCCCCAGTGAAAAATGTTTTTACATTGGAGGCAGAAACTGTAAATGCAGGTATAAAATTTATTATTAGAGACACAGCATACCAAGTGGGAGAGCACATAGAGAATGGTTTTTTAAGACAGAAGCAAGGCAGAGAAAGCGTGTGGGGCCCCCCTCAAGAAGGGTGAGCACAGCAAAGAGGCAGTTCAGTCATTTATACAGGGCAGTTCTTCCGGGTCTTTGTCTTCCTTTAGCCCCATTATCTGCTTTCTTTTCCCACACCTGACCTACCCTGGGACACTCCCCTGGGTGCACACTCACCCCTCAGCCAAGATGGATCTCAAAGTGGAGGCTTCTGGGAGGAGCAAGACTCATTAGGGCCTGGCATTATCTCTTGAGTTCTGACCCATAAGAAGCCTCTCTGTGCGTGTAATAGTGTCTCCCGGTCCCAAAAGACTTGGGGGGGGGGTGGGCATTAATCCTTTACCCATACAGGCTTTTGCCCCCTCTTTGTCCTTGCATGACTATTACCTTAAGGTGTTTACAAGCGACAAACACTAGCTATTTACTCTCTGCTGTTACTTCCATTTCAGAGGGCAAACAGGAGGCTGATTGTAAACACCTAGACTGAAGCCCACCTATCACTTCTCTCAGAAATGCTAAGTTGTAAGCATCCAGCCTGAGGCCCATTTCTTTGTGTCCCATGACATTCCTACAGGAGACCAGTTATAAATGTCAAATCTGGAGCCCATCTATCCCCTACATCAATAATACACTGAAATCAACACACAATGAGACTTGGGGTCTGTTGGAAGTCAGATTCGCTGCCACTGTGGTCCCAGCTGGTTCCATCTGGTTTTGTTTGTAGCTTCCTCTCTTCTCTCTAGACCCTTTACCTTAAAGACTTTTGTTAGCTAAATGGTTGTAAACAAGGACACTCTTATTAAAGGAGGTCCCAGATGCTGCTACAGTACCCCCTGATCCTTTCCTGAGACTACTGAGTGGAGGCGGGTATTCAGGCAGCAGGGCAGACAGCTTGCTCTGGATGCTCCTGTGGGGAAAGGGGCACACAGCAACAGGGGCTCAGCCTGCAAACCCCAGAACCACTCACATATCACTTCCAGAACCACTCCTGGAGTGGCAAGAAGGGGTATCCCACCTACTAGAAATGAAGGAAGGGGTGGAGTTTGCAGGGTTCCTGGAGTGACAAAGAGAAGGTGTGTCCCACCTACTGGATGTGGAGGAAGGGGCGGGGTCTGCAGGGCCACCTCATCTCTGGACCTGTGGGGAGGCTCCAGGGCTCAGCACAGGCCGGTGTTCCCACAGCTGAGATGGGCCTCAGGGCGCAGTGGGGAGGCACTGGTCACTCACCTCGAATCCTGCCTCTCCTCCATCAAGGGTGTCTAGGGTGTCTCTTCCCCCAGTGATGAAGGGCAGAACCCTGACAGTCACCCACACCCCTGTCCCCTCAGGGAAGCTCACTAGAGACTTGGCTCCCGGCTGGAGGCTGGTGGCACGTGGTGGTGTCTGCCCTCACCCTCCAAAACGCCAGTGCCCAGAAGGGGAGCCGGGGCTCAGGGTGAGCCTTACGGTTAGTGCAAACAGCATAGGTGCAGGGGGCTGCCCCTAATGGGAGGGAGGCTTTAGATCAGGGCAGGGAACTACCACCAGCTGCATGAGCTTCCTGGGGCAGCGGTGACAAACGACCACACACGGATGCTCCGAGTAACAGAAGCCTGTCCTCTCAGTCCTGGAGATGTCTGAGGTCAGGGTTTCCCAGAGCTGCAGTCCCTTCAGAGGCTCCAGCCAAGGGTCCTTCCTGCCTCTGCCAGTTTTTTGAGCTTCCGGCATCTCCAGAGCCCATACTGTTTCACTGTTTCAATGTGTCCAAAGCGGTTTGTGAAGTTTTATGCTGGATATTTCTCGTTGGACAATGTTCCATATGTGGGTGGTGGTGGTGGTGGTTTAGTTGCTAAGTCGTGTCCGACTCTTGCGACCCCATTGACTGTAGGCTGCCAGGCTCCTCTGTCCGTGGGATTCTCCAGGCAACAATACTGGAGTGGGTGGCCATTTCCTTCTCCAGGGGATCTTCCCGGCCCAGGGAAAAGGAGTTAGGATGTGTCCTGTGGATCCAGGGTAAAGGGGAAGAAGTAATGAAACACAAACCTTTGCGTGTTTGGTGTTTCTCCTGGCCCAGTTCAGTTCAGTGCATTTCAGTCGCTCAGTCATGTCCAACTCTTTGCGACCCCGTGGACTGCAGCACACAAGGCCTCCCTGTCCATCACCAACTCCCAGAGCTTTCTCAAAACTCATGTCCATCGAGTCGGTGATGCCTTCCAACCATCTCATCCTCTGGCGTCCTGTTCTCCTCCCGCCTTCAATCTTTCCCAGCATCAGGGTCTTTTCCAATGAGTCTATTCTTCGCATCAGGTGGCCAAAGTATTCCACTCTAATTGAAAATCCATGCACACACAGGCTTTTCCCTGAGGCTCTGCCTGCCCAAGGAACCAGAGCTGAACATGAAGAGCTGCTGCCACCTTGTGGCTACATCCAGTAAAACAACATTAAAACCTGTTCTGAAGGAGTCTTACTATTCAAAAGGCCTGTGGTGGTTGAGTCGCTCAGTCGTGTCCAACTCGTTGTGACCCCATGGACTGTAGCCCACCAGGCTCCTCTGTCCATGGGATTTTACAGGCAAGAACCCTGCAGTGGCTTGCCATTTCCTTCTCTTGGGGAAATTCCTGACCCAGGGATCGAACCCGGGTCTCCTGCATAGCAGGCAGATTCTTTACTGACTGAGCCACCAGAGAAGCCTAATTTTATTCAAAAGGCCTGAGAGGCTGTAAATGGCACCTGCCCTTCAAGTAATGTCCCTGAGAAAATCATCAAAAAAGAATTCAAAGTGGGACCCAATTTCAAGAGGTACATTGTATTCACACTGTCTAAAGCCCAAAACACTTGGGAACATACTTCACAAGACTACCTCCTAAAGTGAGGCCCATCAAACCCACCGTGAGGGATTACCCCCCATATTGCTCAGAAAGACCAGTATCAAAAAGATCTACTGGTAGGAGGAGCCAAGATGGCGGAGGAGTAGGACGGGGAGAATACTTTCTCCCCCACAAATTCATCAAAAGAGCATTTAAACGTCGAGTAAATTCCACAAAACAACTTCTGAATGCCGGCAGAGGACATCAGGCACCCAGAAAAGCAACCCAACTCTTCTAAAGGAGGTAGGAAAAAAAATTAAAGACAAAAAAAAGAGACAAAAGAGGGAGGGACGGAGTTCCGTCCC
>NW_011494872.1:1238848-1240096 GCF_000754665.1 Bison bison bison
GTGGGGGCAGACCCAGTGTGGCTGAGGCACTGCGAGCGCACGCCAGTGTCATTTGTTTGCAGCATCCCTCCCTCCCTCCCCACAGCGCGACTGAACAAAGATAAGAAATACAGCTCCACCCACCAGAACACAGACACAAGCTTCCCTAACCAGAAAACCTTGACAAGCCACCTGTACAAACCCACACACAGTGAGGAAACGCCACAATAAAGAGAACTCCACAAACTGCCAGAATACAGAAAGGACACCCTAAACTCAGCAATTTTAAACAAGATGAAGAGACAGAGGAATACCCAGCAGATAAAGGAACAGGATAAATGCCCACCAAACCAAACAAAAGAGGAAGAGATAGGGAATCTACCTGATCCAGAATTCCGAATAATGATATTGAAATTGATCCAAAATCTTGAAATTAAAATGGAATCACAGATAAATAGCCTGGAGACAAGGATTGAGAAGATGCAAGAAAGGTTTAATAAGGACCTAGAAGAAATAAAAAATAGTCAATATATAATGAATAATGCAATAAATGAAATTAAAAACACTCTGGAGGCAACAAATAGTAGAATAACAGAGGCAGAAGATAGGATTAGTGAATTAGAAGATAGAATGGTAGAAATAAATGAATCAGAGAGGATAAAAGAAAAACGAATTAAAAGAAATGAGGACAATCTCAGAGACCTCCAGGACAATATTAAACGCTACAACATTCGAATCATAGGGGTTCCAGAAGAAGAAGACAAAAAGAAAGACCATGAGAAAATACTTGAGGAGATAATAGTTGAAAACTTCCCTAGAATGGGGAAGGAAATAATCACCCAAGTCCAAGAAACCCAGAGAATCCCAAACAGGATAAACCCAAGGTGAAGCACCCCAAGACACATATTAATCAAACTAACAAAGATCAAACACAAAGAACAAATATTAAAAGCAGCAAGGGAAAAACAACAAATAACACACAAGGGAATTCCCATAAGGATAACAGCTGATCTTTCAATAGAAACTCTTCACTCCAGGAGGGAATGGCAAGACATACTTAAAATGATGAAAGAAAATAACCTACAGCCCAGATTATTGTACCCAGCAAGGATCTCATTCAAGTATGAAGGAGAAATCAAAAGCTTTTCAGACAAGCAAAAGCTGAGAGAATTCTGCACCACCAAACCAGCTCTCCAACAAATACTAAAGGATATTCTCTAGACAGGAAACACAAAAACGGTGTATAAACTCGAACCCAAAACAATAAAG
>NW_011494872.1:1240196-1240803 GCF_000754665.1 Bison bison bison
ACCCAACACGGGAGTACCGCAGTATGTAAGACAAATGCTAACAAGTATGAAAGGAGAAATTAACAATAATGCAATAATAGTGGGAGACTTTAATACCCCACTCACACCTATGGATAGATCAACTAAACAGAAAATTAACAAGGAAACACAAACTTTAAACGATACAATAGACCAGTTAGACCTAATTGATATCTATAGGACGTTTCATCCCAAAACAATGAATTTCACCTTTTTCTCAAGCGCACATGGAACCTTCTCCAGGATAGATCACATCCTGAGCCATAAAGCTAGCCTTGGTAAATTCAAAAAAATAGAAATCATTCCAAGCATCTTTTCTGACCACAATGCAGTAAGATTAGATCTCAATTACAGGAGAAAAACTAGTAAAAATTCCAACATATGGAGGCTGAACAACACACTGCTGAATAACCAACAAATCACAGAAGAAATCAAAAAAGAAATCAAAATTTGCATAGAAACGAATGAAAATGAAAACACAACAACCCAAAACCTGTGGGACACAGTAAAAGCAGTCCTAAGGGGAAAGTTCATAGCAATACAGGCACACCTCAAGAAACAAGAAAAAAGTCAAATAAATAACCTAACT
>NW_011494872.1:1240993-1242799 GCF_000754665.1 Bison bison bison
CAGAAATAAATGCAAAAGAAACAAAAGAGACCATAGCAAAAATCAACAAAACCAAAAGCTGGTTCTTTGAAAGGATAAATAAAATTGACAAACCATTAGCCAGACTCATCAAGAAACAAAGGGAGAAAAATCAAATCAATAAAATTAGAAATGAAAATGGAGAGATCACAACAGACAACACAGAAATACAAAGGATCATAAGAGACTACTATCAACAATTATATGCCAATAAAATGGACAACGTGGAAGAAATGGACAAATTCTTAGAAAAGTACAACTTTCCAAAACTCGACCAGGAAGAAATAGAAAATCTTAACAGACCCATCACAAGCACAGAAATTGAAACTGTAATCAAAAATCTTCCAGCAAACAAAAGCCCAGGTCCAGACGGCTTCACAGCTGAATTCTACCAAAAATTTAGAGAAGAGCTAACACCTATCCTGCTCAAACTCTTCCAAAAAATTACAGAGGAAGGTAAACTTCCAAACTCATTCTATGAGGCCACCATCACCCTAATACCAAAACCTGACAAAGATCCCACAAAAAAAGAAAACTACAGCCAATATCACTGATGAACATAGATGCAAAAATCCTTAACAAAATTCTAGCAATCAGAATCCAACAACACATTAAAAAGATCATACACCATGACCAAGTGGGCTTTATCCCAGGGATGCAAGGATTCTTCAATATCCGCAAATCAATCAATGTAATACACCACATTAACAAATTGAAAAATAAAAACCATATGATTATCTCAATAGATGCAGAGAAAGCCTTTGACAAAATTCAACATCCATTTATGATAAAAACTCTCCAGAATGCAGGAATAGAAGGAACATACCTCAACATAATAAAAGCTATATATGACAAACCCACAGCAAACATTATCCTCAATGGTGAAAAATTGAAAGCATTTCCTCTAAAGTCAGGAACAAGACAAGGGTGCCCACTTTCACCATTACTATTCAACATAGTTTTGGAAGTTTTAGACACAGCAATCAGAGCAGAAAAAGAAATAAAAGGAATCCAGATTGGAAAAGAAGAAGTAAAACTCTCACTATTTGCAGATGACATGATCCTCTACATAGAAAACCCTAAAGACTCCACCAGAAAATTACTAGAAATAATCAATGACTATAGTAAAGTTGCAGGATATAAAATCAACACACAGAAATCCTTTGCATTCCTATACACTAATAATGAGAAAACAGAAAGAGAAATTAAGGAAACAATTCCATTCACCATTGCAACGGAAAGAATAAAATACTTAGGAATATATCTACCTAAAGAAACTAAAGACCTATATATAGAAAACTATAAAACACTGGTGAAAGAAATCAAAGAGGACACTAACAGGTGGAGAAATATACCATGTTCATGGATTGGAAGAATCAATATAGTCAAAATGAGTATATTACCCAAAGCAATTTATAGATTCAATGCAATCCCTATCAAGCTACCAACAGTATTCTTCACAGAGCTAGAACAAATAATTTCACAATTTGTATGGAAATACAAAAAACCTCGAATAGCCAAAGCGATCTTGAGAAAGAAAAATGGAACTGGAGGAATCAACCTACCTGACTTCAGGCTCTACTACAAAGCCACAGTTATCAAGACAGTATGGTACTGGCACAAAGACAGAAATATTGATCAATGGAACAAAATAGAAAGCCCAGAGATAAATCCACGCACATATGGACACCTTATCTTTGACAAAGGAGGCAAGCATATACAATGGATTAAAGACAATCTCTTTAACAAGTGGTGCTGGGAAATCTGGTCAACCACTTGTAAAAGAAT
>NW_011494872.1:1242899-1250572 GCF_000754665.1 Bison bison bison
CTCTCTGACATACATCACAGCAGGATCCTCTATGACCCACCTCCCAGAATATTGGAAATAAAAGCAAAAATAAACAAATGGGACCTAATTAAACTTAAAAGCTTCTGCACATCAAAGGAAACTATTAGCAAGGTGAAAAGGCAGCCTTCAGAATGGGAGAAAATAATAGCAAATGAAGCAACTGACGAACAACTAATCTCAAAAATATACAAGCAACTCCTACAGCTCAACTCCAGAAAAATAAATGACCCAATCAAAAAATGGGCCAAGATCTAAACAGACATTTCTCCAAAGAAGACATACAGATGGCTAACAAACACATGAAAAGATGCTCAACATCACTCATTATCAGAGAAATGCAAATCAAAACCACTATGAGGTACCATTTCACACCAGTCAGAATGGCTGCAATCCAAAAGTCTACAAATAATAAATGCTGGAGAGGGTGTGGAGAAAAGGGAACCCTCTTACACTGTTGGTGGGAATGCAAATTAGTACAGCCACTATGGAGAACAGTGTGGAGATTCCTTAAAAAACTGGAAATAGAACTGCCTTATGATCCAGCAATCCCACTGCTGGGCATACACACCGAGGAAACCAGCAGAGAAAGAGACACGTGTACCCCAATGTTCATCGCAGCACTGTTTATAATAGCCAGGACATGGAAGCAACCTAGATGCCCATCAGCAGATGAATGTATAAGAAAGCAGTGGTACATATACACAATGGAGTATTACTCAGCCATTAAAAAGAATACATTTGAATCAGTTCTAATGAGGTGGATGAAACTGGAGCCTATTATACAGAGTGAAGTAAGCCAGAAGGAAAAACACCAATACAGTATACTAACGCATATATATGGAACTTAGAAAGATGGTAACAATAACCCGGTGTACGAGACAGCAAAAGAGACACTGATGTATAGAACAGTCTTATGGACTCTGTGGGAGAGGGAGAGGGTGGGAAGATTTGGGAGAATGACATTAAAACACATAAAATATCATGTAAGAAACGAGATGCCAGTCCAGGTTCGATGCACGATACTGGATGCTTGGGGCTAGTGCACTGGGACGACCCAGAGGGATGGTATGGGGAGGGAGGAGGGAGGAGGGTCCAGGATGGGGAACACATGTATACCTGTGGCGGATTCATTTTGATATTTGGCAAAACTAATACAATTATATAAAGTTAAAAAAAAAAAAGAACGTAATTCGAAAAGGTTATTCAATACTCTTCCCTTTTTCAATTATGTATCTATGCAAGGCTAGATTTTCTTCAAATTTTCCACCAAAACAACATACAACAACAAATTGAATTCAAAAGCAGACATGAGAATCCAGCTGTCTTCTATTAAGTCAGATATTAAAGAGATTTGAAAAAATGTAAAAAAAAAAAAAAAGATCTACTGAAACTAAGTCCCACAGAGGGCTCAGAGAAAAAGGAATCCACCTTCCCTCTTTGCTGGAATGTAAATGGGTACAGGAATTATGCAAAGCAGCATAGGATTTCTTAAACAAACAAACAAAAAAAGTAAGCATAGGAAAACCTCCTGTGAAATGAAAATAACTCCTGCCATATTAATAAACAAGAAATGTCACAGCCATCAACAACTTCTGGCCTCCAAATGTGAATGAGGGCTCCCCAAACTGCAATCCTGCAGAGGCTGCCACCCCATCACGGTGATTGCTGAGGAGCTGGAGGATTGCAAGAAGCAAGGTGAACAAGGAAACGCAATTCGCCCCAGATAGCTGAGATGCATACAAATTCAGCGAGCCCAGAGGCTTGCATCTTCCCATACACAGAATGCTAAATCCCTTAATTTGATACCTGATCTTTGATATTCAGAGTGCCTGCTGCCTTTGTTGCAAATTTTCCTGTAGCCTGACTTAACCCTCCTGCCTCCTTGCAGCAGTTTCCTCAGAGCTACTGAGATGCTATCTCCTGGGCTCAGAGTCCTAAACATTCCCACCAAATAAAATAACTCCTTCCAGGTTGCGACTATAAATTTTAGCCGACACTTCTGATCGGGCTATCCTACTCTTCCACTCCTGGGCTTAGAGCCAGAGAAAATCAGAATTCTAGACGACACACACACTTCTGTTTTCAGAGCAGTATGATTTACAAGAACCAAGACACTGGAATCAAGCCAATTGTCTAAAAACAGAAACTGAAGTCCAAGAGGTACATCTCTTCACCGGAATCCTGCTAAGTCAAAAAACAGCACAGAATAATGCCAGTGGCCACAGTATGGATGGACCCAGAGACTGGGATTCTAAAGGAAGTGAATCAGAGACAAAAATAACATAGGATAACCCTGACTGGTGGAATCTAAAAATTCATACAAAGGGACTCCTTTACACAAGAGAAAGTCTCACAAACTTACAAGACCAACTTCTGATTCTTAAAAAGAAAATGTTAGGGCAGAAGAAGCAATTAAGACGTTGGAATGAACCTCTTCACTTTAACAGATATCAAATGGAGAAGACAAAAGGACGGCTGAATACCACACGAAAGGCTAGAGAACACACAGTACTCACCTCACAGGAAAATAGAACCCGGAAGAGAACAGAGGAGTCTAAGCAGAACTGAATCAAGTTCTTGTACCCCGGAAACAAACAGGACAACACAAATGAACTCTACTCCAACACACAGTAACAATGAAATTATAGTAGAAAAAAAAATTATCATGAGGCCTGAAGACATGCGGTGGCCTTGTGGTTTTCTGCCATAAAACCACTTGCAAAGGTGTGTGGACCGGCACTCCATATTCACAAGGCCCGCAGGGCAGCCAGGAAGAAACATCTCCCCTCACAAAGTGTCCTAGAGCTCGTCGGCGAATAGGAAGTCCAACTTGGGCAGACCTTCAAGAGGCCGGTTCCAACAGGTGAGTTTCAATCACCCCCTTCTAAGTAAGTTCCATGAAAAGTTGTCAACATCGCTGTGTTCGAGAAACGGAAATCCGAAGTACCACGAGGTATCACCTCACACCCCTGAGAATGGCCATTGTCAAAACCTCCACAGACAGTAAGTTGTGGAGATGGTGTGGACAACAGGGAACTCACCTCCGTTGAGGCTGAGGATGGAACTTGGTAAGAGCCATGATGGATGACACTGTGGAAGTTCCTCAAACCATGAAAAACAGGATGAGATGGGAAGACTTGCTAATACCATACACCAAAGGAAACTCCAAGTAATATAAGGTTCCAAGTATAAGCACAGATCCTGGGAAATTCTGGAGGAATATTTCAGAAGGACACACTTTGCCATCGGTTACATCAAATATTTTTTACATGCACTTCTTAGGATAATGGAAAATAAGCCAGAAATAAGAAAACAGGACCTAATTAATCTCAACAGCTTTTGCACAGCAAAGGAAACCCTAAAGGAAAGACAAAGGCAAACCTCAGAATAGGAAAAATATTGGCAAAGATACCCACAATGAATTGGTCTGCAATGCACACAAAGAGCTCATGCAGCTCCATCAAAAATACAAACAACCTCCTGTGGGGGCTATTGTTTTGTTGAAAGTTTTCACTTTTGTTTCAGGTTCAAAGGTTTTGTTAACAAAATAAGCCACTTGTTCTATACAAATAAATAATAACAATATTTATTAGAGAATTATCTAACTGACTTTCAATATACTAACATTAAAAGAAAAGAGAAATAGAAACAGCAGAGGATACATCACCAAATTGGGTTTTGACCAACATCCAGACTCAAGGAGTGCTGGGAAGTCCCTTGTCACAGCACATCTGGAGTCCCAGTTGGGAAAAGGTCCCCGGCTATAAGTCTACTCTCTGGGTGAGAGTTCAAAGATTGCAGTTCAGAGTTCCTGCTATTAATCCCAGAATGCAAACTGATATCTTCATCAATCTGTGACCAAATTGCAGCTCTGGTTTCATGTTAATGCTATTTGTTTTGTCTTGTGAAACTTGGAATGTTATTAAGCCTGGGGTTTAGTAGGCCACCTCTCATCCAGGGGCTCAACAATCTCAAGATTTGTCCCTTATTTTATCTATTTATTTTAAAAGACATCTATTTTAAAAGACACTTGTTCCTTGGAAGAAAAGGTATGACCAAACTAGATAGCATATTAAAAAGCAGAGACATTACTTTGCCAACAAAGGTTCAGAACAGTTCAGTCACTCAGTTGTGTCTGACTCTTTGAAGCCCCATGGGCTTCAGCATGCCAGACCTCACTGTCCATCACCAACTCCTGGAGTTTACTCAAAGTCATCTACATCGAGTTGCTGATGCTATCCAAGCATCTCATCCTCTCTCGTCCCCTTCTCCACTTGCCTTCAATCATTCCCAACATCAGGGTCTTTTCAAATAAGTCAGTTCTTTGAATCAGGTGGCCAAAGTATTGGAGTTTAAGCTGCAGCATCAGTCCTTCCAATGAATATTCAGGGCTGATTTCCTTTAGGATGGACTAGTTTGATCTCCTTGCTGTCCAAGAGACTCTCAAGAGTCTTCTCCAACTCCACAGTTCAAAAGCATCAATTCTTCAGCACTCAGCTTTCTTTATGGTCCAACTCTCACATTCGTACATGACTACTGGAAAAACCATAGCTTTGACTAGACGTACCTTTGTCAGCAAAGTAATGTCTCTGCTTTTTAAGATGCTGTCTAGGTTGGTCATAGCTTTTCTTTCAAGGAGCAAGTGTCTTTTAATTTCATGGCTGCCATCACCATCTCATTATTAGAGAAATGCAAATCAAAACTGCAGTGAGATATCACCTCTCACTGGTCCCAATGGCCATCATCAAAAAATCTACAAACAATAAATGCTAGAGAGGGTATGAAGAAAAGGGAACCCTCTTGCACTATTGGTGGGAATACAAACTGAGACAGCCACTACGGAAGACAGCATGGAGATCCCTTTAAAAAATTAGGAATGAAACTTCGATATGCCCCCAACAATCCCACTACTGGGCATATACCCGAGAAAACCAGAATTGCAAATGATACATATATCCCAATGTTCATTGCAGCACTATTTACAATAGCTAGGACATGGAAGCAACCTAGATGTCCACTGATAGGTGAATGGATAAAGAAGTTGTGGCACATATACACAATGGAATTTTACTCAGCCAGAAAAAGGATCGCATCTGAGTCAGTGCTAATGATGTGGATGAAAATAGAGCCTGCAGAGTGAAGTACGTCAGAAAGAGAAAAATAAATGTCGTATATTATTGCATATATATGGAATCTGGAAAGATGGTACCGATGAACCTGTCTGCAGGGCAGCAATGGAGACACAGACATAGAGAACAGACTGATGGACACGGGGGAGGAGAGGGTGGGACTGATGGAGAGAGCAGCGTGGAAACGTATACACTAGCCTATGCAAAGTAGATAGCCAGGGGTATTTGCTGTATGACTTAAGGAACTCAAACCAGGGCTCTGTGACAACCTAGAGGAGTGGGATGGGGGGGAGGCGGGAGGGAGGCTCAAGAGGGAGGGGACATATGTATACCTATGACTGAGCCGTGTTGATGTATGGCAAAACCCAACACAATATTGTAATTATCCTTCAATTAAAAATAAACAAATTAAGGAAAAATTATATCTTAAAAAAGTGGAAAAGAAATGCTGGCTCTATTCCCCTCAGGTATGGTGACCAGGGCTGGTGTGACATCCCTGGAGCTTGGGTAGGCTTGGGTCCCAAGGCTGCAGTATCCTGGGTCTGAGGGAGTCCCCTGGGTGCCTAGTCCCTGGTGAAGTTCCCACCTCCAACCTCCTTGCTTAGGGTAACCCCACCTACAGGTGACATCACTTTCCAATGAGCGGTGTTGCAGGAATTGGGATATGTCCAGGGGATGAAAGGTAAGGAGGAAGATGTCATGAAACACAAGAAGCCTTAGGTGTTTCTTCTGGAATGTTCTGCTCTAAGTGGCAATCCAGGAGAAGGGCTTTCTCACAGGATAGGGGCACCCATGGCTGATTCATGTCAATATATGATAAAAACCATCACAATATTGTCAGGTAATTATCCTCTAATTAAAAATAATTTAAAAAATAGTCCCCATTTTACTATTTATTTGTTTTCTATTTTTAGCTGTGCCTGGTCTTCCTTGCTGCACTCAAGCTTTCTCTAGTTGCCAAGAGTGGGGGTTACTTTTCACTTAATTGTGCGGGCTTCTCCTTGCGGGGGCTTCTCTTGTTGTGGAGCATGGAGCTCTAGGGCTTCAGTTGTGGCTGCGGGCTTAACTGCTCTGCCACTTGTGCGATCTTCCTGGACTGCCAGGGACTTCTCTATAAAGCCGCATTTTTGCGTGTCAGAAAACCTGCTACTGGGGAATACCAGTTCATTCAGGACCTCAGGGTAATTAATACATACGTATGAGCTTCCCTGGTGGCTCAGATGGTAAAGTGTCTGCCTGCAATGCGGGAGACCCGGGTTCGATCCCTGGGTCGGGAAGATCTGGAGAAGGAAATGGCAACCCACTCCAGTATTTTTGCCTGGAGAATCCCACATACGGAGGAGCATGGTAGGCTATAGTCCATGGGGTCGCAGCATGGTAGGCTACGGTCCATGGGGTCGCAAAGAGTGGGACACAACTGAATGACTTCACTTAATACATATGTATATGCAGATCAAAACCATTTTGGTGTAAAACCTTGAATATATAAAGATTAACCTGTCAATAATACTTCAGTAAAGCCAGGAAATCATACCTGCCCCCATGCACCCCCCCTCGCTTCCCCACCAGATGTGGAAATTCTAGTGGAAGAAAAAGGAAGTGTAATTGTCCATAACAGGAGCTGGGTGCAGGGTGCTGGCCAGAGACTCAGTTTCTTGGTCTCCTCCCTTGCCCACTCCTGCTGTGTTGGCTTCATCTCCAGGCAGGTTGTAGTCTTTCCCAAATCATATCTAATCATAACCACCAGGAGAAGAAGAGGAAGGACGAACTTCTTTTGATCTATTTTGAGAAGGACATTTTAGGTTTCACCTCATTTCAAAACTGGTACACACAGCTATTTCCTAAGTTGATCACTGGCAGGGAAATGAAATTACCAAGAGTAGTCTAAGCTGATCAACTGGTAATATCATCACTATAGGATTTTGTTTTTTCTTTATTTTGAAGCCATCTGGGAGTTGAAAATGTTACTATTGCCAGCCAGAAGTAGAGCTACTGAATGTTAATTTCCCTGAACAGCCTGGGCAATAGAAGCTTTCTGTTTCTAATAGATTGTCTATTTGCTTCAGCACCTTCTGTGAGACTGTTAGTGCAAATTCATGTGCCCAACACACAGTAAGACCAAAAACAGCGAAAGATTTGAAGCAGAGAAAGGTTTATTGCAGGACAATGAAAGGAGAAGAAGGGGCTCATGCCCTAAAAACCTTGAGCTCCCTGAAGAGCTTTAGCAAAACATTTTTAAAAGCCAGGGGAGGGAGTGAGGGGTGCAGGGTGTGTGATCAGTCCTGTGCACAATTCTCTGATTGGCTGATAGTGAGGTCACAGGGTGGTGTCACAGGAGTTAACATTATCAGTCCTTAGGCTCCAGGAGGCCTGGGGCTATGTGCTCATGGTCATTAAGTAGTTAATATCTTCCATTTGGTGGGGGGTTTTCACATCTGTGACTTCCCTGGTTGCTCAGATGATAAAGCATCTGCCTACAATGTGGGAGACCCGGGTTTGATCCCTGGGTTGGGATCTCCTGGA
>NW_011494872.1:1250672-1259905 GCF_000754665.1 Bison bison bison
CTGGAGAAGGAAATGGCAACCCACTCCAGTACTCTTGTCTGGAAAATCCCATGGACAGAGGAGCCTGGTAGGTTACAGTCCATGGGGTTGCAAAGAGTCGGAGATGACTGAAAGACTTCACTTCACTTTCACATCTGTAAAACAACCCAGGAAATGTGCATCAAATACCGTTATCTGGGAACTTCAGAGAGGAGCTACGGCAGAGGATATAGGGAAGGCCTGTCCTGGCAAGGCTCTGTAGAGTCCTGTTTGGTTACAATTTCCTCAATCTTCAGGAGAACACATTTTGAACAAGAAAAGAAAGGTTCAGATAAGGAGGTTAATCATAAACTTGATAAAGGTACCCACATTAATGGTTAATGGTTAATTAATGGTTGATGGCATCTGAGTCTGACATAGCTACTCCATTTTTACCTCCAAAAGCATTTCTCATCTCAATGGCCAAAGAAGATGTCACCATTAGTAATTTTAATGCTTTTCTATATATGAGAAGATGCAAGAATTTGGACTTTCTTCTGAAAATATCTAACTATATAAAGGCCTGTTGTGCCAATTTTTCCCCTGAGCATGGAGTACCTAACTCCTGATCTCCACCGTAAACTCCTTTCAGGGGATGATGAAGGTCAGTGGAGGGGTAGACTTTGCTGTTCATTTACTCAGTCGTGTCTGACTCTGCAACTCCATGGACTGCAACACAACAGGCTTCCCTGTTCTTCACCATCTCCTGGAGCTTGCTCAGACTCATGTCCATTGGGTTGGTGATGCCATCCAACCATCTTATCCTCTGTCATTCCCTTCTCCTCCTGCCTTCTATCTGTCTCAGCATCAGGGTCTTTTCAAATGAGTCAGTTCTTCATATCCACGTGGCCAAAGTATTGGAGCTTCAGCATCAGTTCTTCCAATGAATATTCAGGACTGATTTCCTTTAGGATGGACTGGTTGGATCTCCTTGCAGTCCAAGGGATTCTCAACAGTCTTCTCTAACAACACAGTTCAAAAGTATCAATTCTTTGTGCTCAGTTTTCTTTATGGTCCAACTCTCACATCCATACATGACTACTGGAAAAACCATAGCCTTGACTAGACGGATATTTGTCAGCAGAGTAATGTCTCTGCTTTTTAATATGCTGTTTAGGTTTGTCATAGTTTTTATTTCAAGGAGCAAGCATCTTTTAATTTCATGACTGCAGTCACCATCCACAGATGGCAAGTGACAATTTTTAGTCAGTAGAGCCCCTTCATGGTTATAAATTTGACTCTTTGGTGGCATTTCATGACCATTTCATCCTATGGTGCTAGGAATGTTTATTCCCAGCCTGGCAAAAATTTCATTGGTAGGCCACTCAATGTGCTATACTAGACCTTTACTAGTATCCAAAAGTCTCTGGACCACCTGTCTTACTAGCCTCTTATGGTCTAGGAAAATATTCCCTCTTGTTACTTCTTTCCATATCCAGAGTTTTGCTATTACAATCATTGATCTCATATGGAACTATATGTTCTCATTTTATCATAGGCTCAGTCACACATTTGTTAATGTAAGAAATGAGAATTTTATAAGATGGCAATATAGGTTATTTGTTGTTGTTCAGTTGCTAAGTCGTGTCTGCTGACTCTTTGTGACCCCATGGACATAAATTGTTGCAAGTATCTTCTGGTTTTGGCCATATTTGGGAGGGGATATAGTAATTCCATGTATGGATGTGAGAGTTGGACTGTGAAGAAGGCTGAGCACCCAAGGATTGATGCTTTTGAACTGTGGTGTTGGAGAAGACTCTTGAGAGTCCCTTGGACTGCAAGGAGATCCAACCAGTCCATTCTGAAGGAGATCAGCCCTGGGATTTCTTGGGAAGGAATGATGCTAAAGCTGAAACTCCAGTACTTTGGCCACTTCATGCGAAGAGTTGACTTATTGGCAAAGACTCTGATGCTGGGAGGGATTGGGGGCAGGAGGAGAAGGGGACGACAGAGGATGAGATGGCTGGATGGCATCACTGACTCGATGGACATGAGTCTCGGTGAACTCTGGGAGTTGGTGATGGACAGGGAGGCCTGGCATGCTTCGATTCATGGGGTTGCAAAGAGTGGGACATGACTGAGCGACTGATCTGATCTGATCTGATAGTAATTCCTTCTTACCTGAAGCCATTCAGAGGTGGGCTGGGTCAGGATGTTCCTGTGAGCTGAACAAAGGTATTTTAGCTTAACATTCAAGCATGGGGATAGGGTTTCCTGAGAAGGTTCATTATGTATACTTTAACCTGTAGGCAACATCCCTTTAGTGATCAACGTGTAGCAAAACCAATAGAATACAAAGGTTAAAGTAAAAGAAACCGATCTAATATGGAGTCAGATTTGTTGTACACTATTACAATTTCTGATTCTAAATGTCCATTCCACAGTTTTGTGGGGAAAGAGGTGATGACCATTCTTGGTTACTTCCTGCTGTACAGGGGCAATGAAGAGTGATCGTGGATTGGAACTGATCAGCGTTCGGCAGGGAATATTCCTTAGAATCTTTAGTAAATAGTGCAATTCTCTTTCCCTCTTTATCTACAATTATTTGAACCTGATGAAACCCCTTGGCCCTGCTGTTATGTAATTTGTAATTGGACTTAGGCTTTGGGTTCCAATACCCATACTTATCTATTGATTTTAACTTTCTGACTGTGTCATAACTATACTTAGGGGGAAAGATTTCCTTAGGAGAGACATAGATTAAAAGCCAGTAATATTTTAGGGAAAAAATTATAATCATATTCATCAGTTTACTGAGTCCTATATTGTTGGGGGCCAGAGTGAGGTACTCCGCCCATGGCAAAGGTCATGAGGAAGGAGGCTCGACATATGCAAAGGCGGGATCGAGCCTCAGGAGTCCCCCTGTAAATCCTCGAGCATCTACCCCCATAACCAGAGCCTGCCTACTTTACTACTTTGTGCTCTCACCTGCACCTCTGACTTTACGGGGGCTGTCCCCCACCACCTCTTTCGGAGAAGGAGTTAACTTAGAGCTCCAGTTAATAATAATTCCTGGGCGTGATAAGAGTGTTTTAACCTACAAACTCCTCTGAAGGTTCTCTAGCCTGCCTGACAGGCTTGTCCGGCCACATGTGATTGCTCACAGCCTCCCAACTGTGAGAGGTACGAGATGCTTTAAACCTTCTAAAAACAGGTTCCTTAGAAAAGTTAGAAAACTATAAGTATAATGGGCTGATTAGAAATTGTATTGGTGAAGGGTTTTTCATTTGTTGAGCCAATGTTTGTTGCTAAGTCTCCATATCCCCTGCCCTTACACACATTAATGAATACATAGAAGAAATAAGTATTAACCTTTGATATTAATCACATTAGACCTTAGGCTAAGTAAATTCTTTCCTTAACTAAAACCCACTACACCCTCACCCTAAGGGATGTAACTTTATTTGGGTGGCGTCTGTTTTAAGAATAATCACCCTTGGAGAAAAAAGTGTTCTGACCACTGTCACAAGGAGAGGGTCGTAAATTGTCAGCAGGCCCCCCTGGCCAGAAGATGATGTAACACCCCTAAGACCTCTGTATATATTTGTGTGAAGCACCTGACTTTAATAAAAGTCAGGACTGCTGTCCCCGCTTGACTTTTGTATAACATCTCAGTGTATAAAAACAGACTCTGGAAAATAAAGAATTGGAATCAGTTTCTCGAAATACTGGTCTTCCCATGTCGTCTCTCTCTCACTCTGGTTGAGTCTCCATCTGGAGCGCGGAACCCACCATGCTTACTAATTATGCCTGGGCTTCTAAGATCCGACCAGGGAGGCCTCAGTGTCTCCTCTCTTTCGGGAGAATGGAAGGACGCCTGTGGCCTACGTAAATGGTGCAAACTTCTTGTCTTGAAGTTTTATTGGTCTCCCGCGTAAACCAAGCTACTCAGCCTCTTTTCTCCACTGAATTTTTCTACTGAGCTATCCTCATCCTATTACTCTTTATATCTTTGATAAAATATTTAAATAAATAGGTCGCCGACGCCGTTCCCGCTTCGAATACCCTGGATCAGCCGGGGCTGGACCCCGGCACTATATGACTGATCCTTTTTACTAACATTTATGAATTTGGAGTTTCCATTAATATATCTTACCTAGTTTAACAGTATGATTTAGAAGTTATCGGAAACCTAGTTTTGTCAAAACATCCTTTCTAGTATTCTTCTTGAAGATGTAGCAGTTTTGAAAAGTATCAACTGTGCTGACTGTGAATGAGAAAGGTCTTTAAAAGGCAAAGTTAAAGATGTGATTGGAAGTCTTTTTGGCAAAGATGTTTATCTAAGTTGTTACATACAACATTGTAAGATAACAACTAAACTTATAACATTATACCAGAGCATACACAAATTTCAGAAGCTTTATATAGTTTCTAGAATGTCTGTATTAATAGCATTTATTTGTACCATACAATGGCTTATCACTCACTTCACAATGCTTTCCATGTAATTTGGCATGGCAATCAATTCTAGTCAGTTTAATATGTATGCGTGCTAAGTCACTTCAGTCATGTCCAACTCTGTGTGACCCTACAGATTGCAGCCCACCAGGCCCCTCTGTCCATGGGACTCTCCAGGCAAGAATACAGGAGTGGGTTGCTGTTCCCTCCCCCAGGGGGTCTTCCTGACCCAGGGATCTAACTTGCATCTTATGTCACCTGTATTGGCAGGCAGGTTCTTTCCTACTAGCACCACCTGGGAAGCCCTTTCTGAGGTGCCTCAAGGGCCCTCTGAACTATCCCAAAGCTAGCCAAAGCAAAAAAAAAAAAAAAAACAACTTTAGAATTTGATAGGAAATTCATCAAAAGTATCAAAAAGTTTTAAAATACATTTGGTCATACAGAATCATAGGTCACTGTGAATATTTAAAAACAAATACAGATCACTTAAAGGCAAGGAAATCTACATAATCTGTTATCAAAAGCTTTTACTAAGTAACTTTATTCTAAGTAAACTTGTTCTTTTAGCAGAGAGGAAACAAATCTAGTCCTGCACAGTCTAATTACTTTTAATAACAAAATTCACTTACTCAATTAAGCTTAATCTAATCTCAGCCCAACTGTGCATAAAACTCCTTACTCAAAATGTACATCCCACATTTGAGTGGAATGTACCTACTGTATACCGAAATGCTATATTATTTTAGTAGCTGCAATTGCATATTTAGATTAGAATCCCCAACTCTTAAAAACCTTAATTTCTAGTGGAAACCAAGAGGAAAGGAATTGTTATCAAAATCTAGAAATGAGGCAGAAGGTAGATGGACACCCTGGGGGAGTAATTTGGATTCGTTGCCTGAGGACAGAAACTCCAAAATATAAATAGCAGGACGATTGAGAGAGGAGGCTGAGTCCTGCCCAGATAACAGATAAAGCCAGTTCAAAAAGGGAAGATCTTAACACTCCACCACAGGCGAAACCAGCGCAGTAGGGAAGGATACCCTGGTGTCCTCAAACGTGAGCCCTGTATTCACCAAAGATGTCTCAAGTGGTCAATGCAAGCACTGACACGTAAGAAATGCGTGGTCCCACGAAGAATCAGATGAGGCATAGCCCCCAATTCCACCTCCTTTCCCAGACAGAGGCTCCAGAGTGGCCTGGCTCCCAGAAAAGGATGGACCATGAATGGCTTACGCGTACACGGCACACATAAAAGCAACTAAAGCTATGGTCACATGACCCTCATACAAACAACTAAAGCTATGGTCACATGACCCTCATACAAACAACTAAAGCTATGGTCACATGACCCGCATACAACAACTAAAGCTATGGTCACATGACCCGCATACAAACAACTAAAGCTATGGTCACATGACCCTCATACAAACAACTAAAGCTATGGTCACGCACACAGGAAAATCAGAGGAGGCACAGTCTAAAATTCCACTTCTGCTCCCAGATGGAGGCCTCCAAACAGATTGGCCTGGATCTTGAAAGAGAGAAGACCCAGTGCTCACCTCCCATGAAGGAAGCAGCCCAGATGGAGTGGAAAGCATCCCCACCCAGCGCAAGCGAGAGCAGCTCACCTCAGGACGCTGCATGTGGACGGCAGTCCCAGAGGTTTCTTGGCTCCAGACAGCTTCTCGCCGCGGGTGGCCAGCACCTGTAGGCAACTGTCCCTCTGAGATCCTCAGAATGACATGGGCTCTGACCGCTGCGGGGAGCTCAGGGATTATATTCTTATCTTTGTCTAAAGAAACCTTCCAAGCTTCTGACAGGACCACATCATTAACACCGTTATGCAAACATCCTCATCACGGGACAGATGGAAACAGGAACCGTGGGAGGTTGGCACTTAAAAACAGCAGCAATGAAGTACTTGGAAGCTGGAGCCTCTTGTGAGGATGTGGTCCCGTCGAACTTGCCCTTCCATCTGACAGCAGAGGGGTGGCCCCGACTAGTTAGATCGCTGTGTGGTCTCTCTTTTCTTTACTTCACCCTGTTCCTCTGAGGAAAGGCAATCCTCAGAGTTTTCTTTCTCAGAGGAGAAAGAAGCCTTGTGAATGCTTAACAGGAAAGTACCGTGGAGGGGGTAAAGAAGGAGAGAGAGACTGGGTGTGGGGTGGGGGTGAGAGGAAGGGAGGGGAGGAAGTGGATAGGATGGCCCTGCAAAGGGCTGCTCCGGGGATGCCTGCGTCATTGCATTGCATGTCTCATGTGGACTGGAAAAAAAAAATTGTACAACATAAATGTGGAGAGGGATGTTTTATTCGGCGGACAAAATTGAGAGCTACAGCCCGAAACACAGCATCTCTGGTCACTCTGAGATACTGTTCTCAAGAAGTGACGGGAGGAACCAGGATATGGAGGAGACTTGAGACAAAGACCAGGTAGTGATGGAACATCAAAAGATTGCTGCTTAGTGAAAGAAAAACCTGGCATCTCAAGTTAAGGAATTTATCATTTGTTTCTTGGAATGGAGAGATGCAAGAGTCTGGGACCACTGAATTCATCCCTTTGATATACATCCCGGCTACCTAGGGCTAGTATCTTGTGCACCGTCCTGAGTCCCTTCAGGGTGACCACTGGGGGTGGCTGCACCCACTGGGGGCTTGACGGTGGGCAAGCTGTTTCCACCCTAGGTTCCCTCGAGGGCTCACCACTGGGGCGGTCCTGGTGGCTGTAATGTGCTGGGTTGACGACAACACCACCTTTTGTTTACTCATGTGGCAGGTGGCATTTTTTTTCACTGATACGTACAGTGGACCCCACTGCTCCCTGGCTGGGTATCATCTCCTACCATAAAAGCCCAGGTTACCAAGAGGAGGATACTGGGGGCCAATTCCAGCAAACAGATACCACTGAGGTAACCATCCCACCTGCAGGAAGGACTGGCCGACAGGCCTCGGTCTCCATGGCTCTCCCAGCAGACAGTCTGAGGGCACCACCTCCACCCTCTGATACACAGGCTGCAAGGAACCCTCCTCTCCCTGGGGGAGTTTATGTCCTGCTTCTAGGGAGATAGGCGGGATCAAAATGACCCTCTTCCTGCGTCCTAGAGCCTGAGAGCAGGAACTACTGAAGCCCGTGCACCTAGAGCTTGTGCTCTGCAATAAGAGACGCCACCATAACGAGCACCCACGCACCTCAGCGAGAGGGTAGCCCCCAATCTCCACAAAGAGGTACAGCCCATAGGCAGTAATAAAGACCTCTCTCAGCTGAAAGTAAATAAATAAAAATGTTTAAAAAGTGTCCCTCTTGCCTCAGACATTTCTTAAATTACTTTAATTAAAAATAATCAAAGTGTCATGATGGCATATTTTGTCTCACCCCGAACCTCAGGATGACATGAAGTAGGTAACTTCAACTCAAGACAATAAAACAAGGCCCACCTTTGAAATCAGCACCCACCTGTCCTTTTGCTCTATTATAATTATACTTTGGTGCCCCCTGGAGGTGAACTGAAAATTTGGAAAAATCAGCAGTGGCCTCAGGTCTGTTTGCATGCCAATCCCAAAGAAAGTCGGTGCTAAAGAACATTCAAACTACTGTACAAACTACTGTACTGTACATGCTAACAAGATAATGCCCCAAATCCTTCAAGCTAGGTTCAACAGTACGTGAACCGAAATCTTCCATATGTACAAGGTCGATTTAGAAAAGGCAAGAGGAACCAGAGATCAAATTGCCAACGTCCGTTGGCATGTGACTGTGTGGATCACAACAAACTGTGGAGAATTCTTAAAGAGATGGTAACTCCAGACCTCCTTACTGTCTCTGAGAAACCTGTATGCAGGACAAGAAGCAACAGTTAGAACGAGACATGGAACAACTGACTGGTTCAAAATTGGGAAAGAGGTATGTCAAAACTATATATTGCCACCCTGCTTATTTACTTTATATGCAGAGTGCATCATGCAAAATGCTGGGCTGGACGAAGCAGAAGCTGGAATCAAGATTGCTGGGAGAAATATCAATAATCTCAGTTATGCAGATGTCACCACCTAATGGCAGAAAGAGAAGAGGAATTAAAGAGCCTCTTGATGAAAGAGGAGAGTGAAAAAGCTAGCTTAAAACTCAGTCTTCAAAAAACGAAGATCATGGCATCCAGTCTTATCACTTTATGGCAAATAGATGGGAAAAAAGTGGAAACAGTGGCAGATTTTATTTTCTTGGGTTCCAAAATCACGGAGACAGTGAGTGCAGCCATGAAATTAAAAAACACTTGCTGCTTGGAAGGAAAGTTATGACAAACCTAGACAGCTCATTAAAAAGCAGAGACATCATTTTGCCGATAAAGGTCTGTATAATCAAAGGTATGGCTTTTCCAGTACTCATGTATGGATGTGAGATTTGAACCATAAAGAACGCTGAGTGCTAAAGAATTGATGCTTTTGAACTGTGGTGTTGGAGAAGACTCTTGAGAGTCCCTTGGACTGCAAGGAGAGCAAACCAGTCAATGCAAAAGGAAATCAACTCTGAATATTCATTGGAAGGATTGATACTGAAGCTGAAGCCCTAATACTTTGGTCACCTAATGTGAAGAACCAACCCTGATTGGAAAAGACCCTGATGCTGGGAAAGATTGAAGGTGGGAAGAGAAAGGAGTGAGAGAGGATGAGATAGTTGGATGGCATTATAGACTCAGTGGACATGAGTTTGAGCAAACTCTGGGAGACAGTGAAGGACAGGGAAGCCTGGTGTGCTGCAGTCCACGGGATTGTGAAGAGTAGGACACGACTGAACAAATAAACAACAAAAACAGAGGTGAACTG
>NW_011494872.1:1260005-1264733 GCF_000754665.1 Bison bison bison
GATGCTTTCCTGTATCTACAGGCTCACCTCCAAGATATTGTGAATTTGGGTACAGACCACTGCAATAAAGTGAATATCACAATAAAGCAAGTCACACAACCTTTTTGGTTTCCCAGTGCATAGAAAAGTTATGTTTACACTACACTGTAGTCTATTAAGTGTGCAATGCCTCTATGCCTCTGTGTGTGCATGCTCAGTTATGTTTGATTCTTTGCAACCCCATGGACTGCAGCCCACCAGGTTCCTGTGTACATGGGATTCTCCAGGCAAGAATACTTAAGTGGGTTGCCTTTTCCTCCTTCAGGGGATCTTCTCGACCCAGGGACATAATTTGTGTCTCATGTCTCCAGCATTGGCAGGAGGATTCTTTACTACTGGTGCCGCCTGGGAAGCCAAGTGTGCAATCAGTTCAGTTCAGTTCAGTCACTCAGTTTTTTCTGGCTCCATACCCAAGAGTGGGGTTGCCAGATAACACGGTGACTTGAGCTATAAGTTTTTAAGGAATCTTAAAACTGTTCTCTATCCTGTTCTCTGCAGTCACTGCCTAAGGTACTTTTTTTTTTTATGTGGACAACATGCTTCCATCTGAGTATTTTGAAATTCTATCTTGTGTATATAGAGTAACTTTTAGAGACTTTCTAATTTTAAAACACCTAATCCTACAGAAAACTGCTTCTCTCAGAAAGAAGCTCAGAGATCTAGAATGGGGGAAGAATGGACTGTTCAGCAGAGCTTGCAAGAAGCCTGGCCAGGTAACCAACTCCCCCTTTGTCTCTACTCTGGGGGCTCCCATTCTAGCAGTAGGAATAATCCAACAAGAAAAGGTGGTCTAAAATTTGTCTCTGATCAGAAGCCACAGGTCTCTGCTCAGGTCCAGCAAATTAGTTTAACTTCGTTTCATGCTGGTTATGGATGAGGGCACGGTCTTTGTTTAACATAAAAGATGGGGTTTTCCAGGTGGCTCTAGTGGTAAAGAACCCACCCATCAATGAAGGAGATGTAAGAGATGTGGGTTCTATTGCTGGATCAAGGAGAGCATGGCAGCCCACTCCAGTATTCTGCCTGGGAAATTCCACGGACAGAGGAGCCTGGTGGCCTATGGTCCATAGGATTGCAAAAAGTTGTGACTTGACACACATGCAAAATAAAAGCTGACCTGGCTTTCTAGAACAGATTGAGATGGAATGGGACCTAATTTCATGGCCTGGTTTTGAACTCTAGACTCTTTCTTTTGCAACCTATTAGTAGGAATGATAATTACTTTATTTCTAGTAAGAACTTGTATCCTGTCTGATCCTAACTGCTACTGTGCAGTCATAATCTTTTAAAATAATTCAGCATCTCATCTTGCAGCCAAGGGCACATGGGACTAACCAACGTGGAGAAACAGACCATCTTCTCCAGATAACCATGAGGTCAATGGATTCTGATGATGGGATAGTGCAAATCTAGACCCTGTCAATAAATGTCCTTTATCCAAAAAAGGAGACTGAAAATTAAAAAAAAAACAAAAAACACAAAACAGACCCACGAGTTGCAGCAGGAAGTTGGAAGATAAACTCTAACATTTCCTACCAAACTCTAATATTTCCTACCAAACATAAATATCTCCTGCAGAATGTTTCACCAGTCAAGACCAATCAGTGACTGTGATGAAGGAGGTGTCGAAAGACCACTTACTTGGTAACTAGGTTTGAAACCAGACAAAGAAATGACATTCTGCAATCAAGACCAAGCAATCTCCTTGCTTCTGAAAAATTGTCAAGATAACCAAAAATTGCCCCATTTTTACAAAACTGGCTCTGCTTATCCAAATACTCTTAGAGTCATACAGCTGAATCTTATGATAGGCTCCCTCCCACCCACCCTAGAAAGAGGTTCTTTGTTCCTCTCTCTCAATGCAGGAGACTAAACAGCCTACTTTATCAGCCGGCATGACCCTATGGTTTGGAGGTTTGTGTACCTTACAACTCACACATTGATTTACAAACCTCTAAGGCTGGAGAAGGCAATGGCACCCCACTCCAGTACTTTTGCCTAGAAAATCCCATGGACGGAGGAGTCTGGTAGGCTGCAGTCCATGGGGTCGATAGAGTCGGACACGACTGAGTGACTTCGATTTCACTTTTCACTTTCATGCATTGGAGAAGGAAATGGCAACCCACTCCAGTGTTCTTGCCTGGAGAATCCCAGGGACGGGGAAGCCTGGTGGGCTGCCGTCTATGGGGTCACACAGAGTCGGACACGACTGAAGCGACTTAGCAGCAAGGCCATGGTATTAGAGGTGGGGCTTTGGGAGAGTTCCTCCAGATGAAAAATATGAAGGTCCTTCTGAAAGACTGCAAAGGGCTTGCTCGCCTCTTCAGCCACATCAGGACAAAGTGAAAAAGAGGCCATCTGTGAACCAGGGAGATGTCATGTCAGTTCATTTTCTCCGTCATATCTAACTCTTACGCATACCGACTGCAGCATGCCAGGCTTCCCTGTACTTTACCAACTCCCAGAGCTTGCTCAAACTCATGTCGATCAAGTCAGTGATGCCATCCAACCGTCTCATCCTCTGTCGTCCCCTTCTCCTCCTGCCTTCAATCTATCCCAGCATCAGGGTCTTTTCCAATGAGTCAGTTCTTCCCATCAGGTGGCCTAAGTATTGGAACTTCAGCTTCAGCATCAATCCTTCCAATGAATATTCATGACTGATTTCCTTTAGGATGGACTGGTTGGATCTCCTTGTTGTCCAAGGGACTCTTGAGAGTCTTCTCCAACACCACAGTTCAAAAGCATCAGTTCTTCTGCACTCAGCGTTCTTTATAGTCCAGCTCTCACATCCATACATGACTACTGGAAAAACCATAGCTTTGACTAGATGGACCTTTGTCAGTGAAGTACTGTCTCTGCCTTTTAATATGCTGTCTAGGTTGGTCATAGCTTTTCTTCCAAGGAGCAAATGTCTTTTAAATTCATGACTGCAGTCACCGTCTGCAGTAATTTTGGAGCCCAAGAGAGTAGTCTGTCACTCTTTCTACTGTTTCCTCATCTATTTGCCATGAAGTCATGGGACTGCATGCCATGAACTTAGTTTTTTGAATGTTAAGTTTTTAGCGAGCTTTTTCACTCTTCTCTTTCACTTTCATCAAAAGGCTCTTTAGTTTCTCTTGGCTTTCTACCAGAAGGGTGGTGTCATCTGCATATCTGAAGTTATTGATATTTCTCCTGGCAATCTTGATTCTGGCTTGTGATTCATCCAGCCTTGCATTTCACATGATGTACTTTGCATATAAAGTAAATAAGCAGGGTGACAACATACAGCCTTAATGTACTCCTTTCCCAATTTGGAATCAGTCTGTTGTTCCATGTCCGGTTCTAACTGTTGCTTCTTGACCTGCATATAGATTTCTCAGGAGGCCTGGTATTTCCATCTGTCTAAGAATTTTCCACAGTTTGTTGTGATCCACACAGTCAAAGGCTTTGGCATAGTTCACAAAACTGTAATAGATGTTCTTCTGGAACTCTCTTGCTTTTTCCATGATCCAACAGATGTTGGCAGTTTGATCTCTGGTTTCTCTGCCTTTTCTAAATCCAGCTTGAACGTCTGGAAATTCATGATTCATGTACTGCTGAAGCCTGGCTTGGAGAATTTTGAACATTACTTTGCTGGCATGTGAGATAAGAGCAATTGTTTGGTAATTTGAACATTCTTTGGGATTGGTATGAAAACTGACCTTTCCAGTCCTGTGGCCACTGCTGAGTTTTCCAAATTTGCTGGTATACTGAATGCAGCACTTTCACAGCATCATCTTTTAGGATTTGAAATAGCTCAACTGCAATTCCATCACCTCTACTAGCTTTGTTTGTAGTGATGCTTCCTAAGGCCCACTTGACTTCACATTCTAGGATGTCTGGCTCTAGGCGGGTGATCATACCATCATGGTTATCTGGGTCATGAAGATCTTTTTTTGTATAGTTCTTCTGTGTATTCTTTCCACCTCTTCTTAATATCTTCTGCTTATGTTAGGTCCATACCATTTCTGTCCTTTATTGTGCCCATCTTTGCATGAAATGTTCCCTTGGTATCACTAATTTTCTTGAAGAGATCTCTAGTCTTCTCCATTCTATTGTTTTCCTCTATTTCTTTGCGTTGATCACTGAGGAAGGATTTCTTATCACCCCTTGCTATTCTTTGGAGCTCTGCATTAAAATGGGTATATCTTCCCTTTTCTTCTTTTCTCAGCTATTTGTAAGGCCTCCTCAGACAGCCATTTTGCCTTTTTGCATTTCTTTTTCTTGGGGATGATCTTGATCACTGCCTCCCATACAATGTCATGAACCTCTGTCCCTAGTTCTTCAGGCACTCTGTCTATCAGATCTAATCCCTTAAATCTATTGTCACACTCCAAGCCAGGCTTCAGCAATACGTGAACCATGAACTTCCAGATGTTCAAGCTTGTTTTAGAAAAGGCAGAGGAACCAGAGACCAAATTTCCAACATCTGCTGGATCATCGAAAAAGCAAGAGAGTTCCAGAAAAACATCTATTTCTGATTTATTGACTGTGCCAAAGCCTTTGACTGTGTGGATCACAATAAACTGTGGAAAATTCTGAAAGAGATGGGAATACCAGACCACCTGACCTGCCTCTTGAGAAACCTATATGCAGGTCAGGAAGCAACAGTTAGAACCGGACATGGAACAACAGACTGGTTCCAAATAGGAAAAGGAGTACATCAAG
>NW_011494872.1:1264833-1267428 GCF_000754665.1 Bison bison bison
GGAACCTAATTAAACTTAAAAGCTTTTGCATAACGAAAGAAACTATAAGCAAGGTGAAAAGACAGCCTTCAGAATGGGGGAAAATAATAGCAAACAAAGCAACTGACAAAGAATTAATCTCAAAAATACACAAGCAGCTCATGCAGCTCAATACCAGAAAAATAAATGACCCAATAAAAAAATGGGCCAAAGGACTAAACAGACATTTCTCCAAAGAAGACATATACGGGCTGGAAGAAGCACAAGCTGGAATCAAGATTGCCGGGAGAAATATCAATAACCTCAGATATGCAGATGACACCACCCTTATGGCAGAAAGTGAAGAGGAATTAAAAAGCCTCTTGATGAAAATGAAAGAGGAGAGTGAAAAAGTTGGCTTAAAGTTCAACATTCAGAAAACTAAGATCATGGCATCTGGTCCCATCACTTAATTGCAAATAGATGGGGAAACAGTGGAAACAGTGTCAGACTTTATTTTTTGGGGCCTCAAAATCACTGCAGATGGTGATTGCAGCCATGAAATTAAAAGATGCTTAGTCCTTGGAAGGAAAGTTATGACCAACCTAGATAGCATATTCAAAAGCAGAGACATTACTTTGCCAACAAAGTTTCGTCTAGTCAAGGCTATGGTTTTTCCGGTGGTCATTCAGGGATGTGAGTTGGACTGTGAAGAAAGCTGAGCACAGAATAATTGATGCTTTTGAACTGTGGTGTTGGAGAAGACTCTTGAGAGTCCCTTAGACTGCAAGGAGGTTCAACCAGTCCATTCTGAAGGAGATCAGTCCTGGGTGTTCATTGGAAGGACTGATGCTAAAGCTGAAACTCCAATATTTTGGCCACCTCGTGGGAAGAGTTGACTCACTGGAAAGGACTTTGATGGTGGGAGGGATTGGGGGCAGGAGGAGAAAGGGACGACAGAGGATGAGATGGCTGGATGGCTTCACCGACTCAATAGACATAAGTTTGAGTAAACTCTGGGAGTTGGTGATGGACAGGGAGGCCTGGCATGCTGCAATTCATGGGGTCGCAAAGAGTTGGACATGACTGAGCAACTGAACTGAACTGAACTGAACTGTATATTTGTAAGGGATTTGATTTAGGTCATACCAGTGGTTTTCCCTACTTTCTTCAATTTAAGTCTGAATTTGGCAATAAGGAGTCCATGATCTGAGCCACAGTTAGCTCCTGGTCTTGTTTTTGCTGATTGTATAGAGCTTCTCCATCTTTGGCTGCAAAGAATATAATCAATCTGATTTTAGTATTGACCACCTGGTGATGTTCATGTGGAGTCTTCTCTTGTGTTGTTGGGAGAGGGTGTTTGCTATGACCAGTGTGTTCTCTTGGCAAAACTCTGTTAGCCTTTGCCCAGCTTCATTCTGTAATCCAAGGCCAAATTTGCCTGTCACCTAGGTATCTCTTGACTTCCTACCTTTGCATTCCAGTTCCCTATAATGAAAAGGACATCTTTACTTTTGGGAATTAATTCTAGAAGGTCTTGTAGGTCTTCATAGAACCATTCAACTTCAACTTCCTCAGCATTACTGGTTGGGGCATAGACTTGGATTACTGTGACACTGAATGATTTGCCGTGGAAACGAACAGAGATCAGTATGAAAAGGGAGATCTTACCAGACCCCAAATCTGCTGATGCCTTGATCTTGGACTCCCAGCCTCCAGGAGTGTGAAAAAGACATGCTTGCTGTTTATGAGCTCCTAGTCCATGGCATTTTGACACAGCAAACAGTCTAACACAGTGCCTGTCCAAAACCAGGGAGGCCACTTGGAAACTTCTGCTTCAGAACCTTCTACCCCTCAACCCTGCCCTGGTTCACACCAGCATATCTGCTCCAAGATCTTTCAGATTAGAATGAAGATACTGTTGAATTCCTGGGCATCAGAGAGGTAAACACAGATCAGATAATTCAATTAGGGTGAAGGGACTGGGAAGAGCACACCAGTTGGGAAGGGTTTTCTTGAGAGGAACTGTGGGCGAGGCCCACCCCTCTGTAGGTTGTTCACTGACAATATTTAGTGCATCCCTGGGTTTTTCCTGATTCCTCTAAGTCGTGCTAGGATAAGTTCCTGGATTTCCCGCTTCAGAGCCAGCGATGAGAGTAGCACATGGAGCTCAAGTCGCGGTGGTGGACTGTGCCGGAGCGCTTCGCCTTCCCTTTGGAATTTTACATCGAAAGGGACCAGGAAGAGCTGATTGTGGGAGAGGGGTCCCTGCCCTGCCCCTTCCTCTTCTTTCCCCTCTCTGCCCCCAGTATATCCCAGGGCCCTCCCTCAGCTCATTCCCCTGCCCCTCCTCCCTCTTCGCTGTGATCCTCACGCCCCGTCCTCCAGGCCACCTGGACGCTGACCTGCTCCGCCTCGGGGCGCACAGCCAGACCTTCATCCAGCGGGAAAGGGGCTTCGCAGCCACGGGCCTGACGCGCGTCCTCCTCGTGGCTTCGCTGGAGTCGCGGCAGTGGCTGTTCCTCATGGTCTGGAGAGTCAGCAGCCGGGACCCCAAAAGCTGGGGCCGAGGTAGGTGACCTCGGGGAACTCAGGGGTGGAGTCTGTATCTCGGGTTTGTCGAGGGTCGCCTGCGTT
>NW_011494872.1:1267532-1277266 GCF_000754665.1 Bison bison bison
GCGTTGCTGGCTGTCCGGGTGTCCCCTTTCCCTCTGCCGCCCCCCTCCCACCCCAAGCTCTGGGGAAGGGGGTGCCGTCGGGGAGGGGTGGAAAAGCCCAGGAGATGCGGACAGGGAGGGGCGGAGGCCCCGGGCCGGTGACACCCTCAAGGTCCCCTCGGGGCCCTGGCCAGCCGGGAGAGTCCGGTCTCGCCCCGCGCTCTCCCTGCAGGCCTCGAGCTGCTGCAGCTGGTCCGGGGAGCCAGCCGCTGACCACCCGCGACCTGGCCGCAGCTCATGCCATCCTGCTGGACCCGGGGGCCTGTTCCCGTCCCACCGGGGAGGGGGCTCCATCTCCCTTAGGCCCTCCCAGGCCTGCTGTTACTGAACGTTTGGTTGCAGACCCCTTCAGAGTTCATTCTGTCCATCAAACGGTCTTGATCTCTGCTGGGCAGTCGAGAGGCGAGGAGGCATCTGAAGAAAGACCCGACAGGCAGGACCCGAGGTGGCGTCCGTGGTGCATCTTGGGCCCTCTCGGCACATTTTGGAGACACATGGAGGCTCGGGTGTGAGAGAGAGGTGCAGTCCGCCAGCAAAGATCCAGTGAAACGAGTGGCCCCACGTGCCAGGCCTCTGGAGTGCGCTCCCTGTGGGTGAACGGGTTTGGCGCAGGAGGGCCTCTGGGTGTCTGTCCAGAAGGCAGGGGTCTCCGGGCGTGCGGCCCAGGGGAGGAAAAGGGAGCAGGAGAGGAAACTGCTCCCCGGGTTGGTCTGGGGGGTGGGGGGGAAGGATGAAAACAGGGCCTTCTAAAGAAGGTCCTTTTCTGGAAGGACCCTGTCAGGTAGACACAGGAGGGGAGAGACGTGGCAGTGAAGACAGGCAGAAGGTGGTCCACCCCAGTAGCCTGGGAGGTGGGCGATCAGGCGCTGTTCCCGATGCCTAGCCGTTGGTGGTGAGGCTGAAGGGCTGTTTCTCGGAGCAAAAGAGCCCGAAGTCCCTCAAGGCATGAATAAGTTGCCTAGCAGGGTTTCCTAAGTTTCTGTTCTAGAACTTTCCAAGATGCCAAATCCACATTTGTATCTTGACCACCCATCTGGACTGTGACAGAACTCCAAAGAGTGAGTTTTGAGTGGTTTATGCCAATGATGGCAGATATGTGACTGCTGCCAGGTTCAGGAATGAGAAAGGGGGTGGGGGTGGGTGTGGGCTGCCTTAGTCTAACCAGCCGTCAGCCAAGGGCTTATATATCCCAATGGGTGCCCTCCCCCTTAGATGTGATCCGGGTGCTGTGTGCTGCCACCTTGTGGACAATGAGAAGAACCACCGGTACTTTCCTCTTGACCAGGAGTCAGCAGGCTGGATGGGAACCTTAATGATGTCACAGAGCAAATTGTACTCTGCGTGGAACTACCCACCTCTGACCTTCAGTTATGGTGGATAATGGGATGTCCTCGGGTTTTCTCGAACCTGCAGCCAAATCCATCCTGACAGGTTGCCTGTGGTCGGGTGGTGAGGGTTAAATTAGGTTACACCTCTGAAGCATTTGTTGGTACAACACTGGGCAGTCACTAACCATGAGTTGCTAGGTTTTTAAACATTTTTTTTAATTTAGTGTTTTCTTAATTTACAATGTTATGTTAGTTTGCAAGTGTGCAGCAATGTGACTCCATTTATATAATATATGATGTATATATATATATAGACTGTTTTTCACAGTAGGTTATTATAGCATATTGAACAGAGTTCCCTATGCTACACAGTATGTCGTTTTTTAATTTTGTTTACAGTTGTGTGTACATGAGTTGCTATTTAAAGTCTGGAATCCCAAGACTGGAGGCCAGTTCTGGCTATGCGCTTGGCATTGGTAGGATATAAAGATAAGCGGGAATCAGGAATGTGATTTTTATGCAGTTCAGGGGCTGGGGAAGGGAGATGAAACCCTTTTTTCTCCTTGGAACTCACAGGGACGTGTGAGCAGTCGGGCCTCCTGGTGAAAGGGCCAAGCCTAGGTCTGGGTACCACCTATAGGATCTGAGCCCACGTGCTGGGGAAGGCGGGAGGGACAGAGGGGAAGGATGCTGAGGCCTGGGGGAGGGGACAAGAGAGGGGCTGCTGCTCCCGGTTCTGCAGAAACATGGTTACTCACTACTTGGCATTCATTAATTTCTTCTTGATTCTCCTTTGGAAAAGCCCAGAGACCTTTGTGAGAAGTGACAGACCAAATCTGTGACACAGGGTGAGTGAAGCATGAGGGTCACACCCTTCTTGAGAGAAAGGCCTCTGAGATAGGGGTTGGAAGCGCCTGAAAGCAAAGAGACCAGGACATTCTCATCCATTCAGGGTTCTCGAGCACCTTGGCCTGCGGGGCCTGTGGGAGGACCTTGAGGAATATTTTGAGATGCCCTTCCCCCCTCAAGAAGTTTGTCTGGGGCGTTGCAGGTGACTCTGGGCCCAAGTGAGGCATTTGGAACTAATGTTCAGGGCAGGCGATCCATGGTTGGGAGGGGTCCCTGCGTTAAGAGTGGAGGTCACGGATGGGACCACCTGGGGAGGGAGTGGGGGGCAGAGAAGGGAGAGGCTGGTGATGGGATCTGGGAACCCTGACCATGGAGCAAAGAGAACAAGGAGCTTGGGCCAGTGACTTGGGCTGATTGACCCACTGGATCAGAGACAAACTTGGGAGCAGTTTTAAGAGGAAGGAAGAGTGTTTGCATAGCTGATCGCCCCAGAAAAGCCAAGAGGGAAGTGCTTCTAAGAAGTCATGCTAAAAAAAAAAAATGAATCCTAGATAGTTTTCCCTTCAAGTCAAGCGTCTTGTTGTTTAAATAAACTTCTTGTTTAAAATGAAAAAAAAAAAAGAAGTCATACTGACCAGGGCAGAGCTGGCTGTCTGAGGGCTGGGCAGACGTGGTTTGACTGTCCTGCTGGCTGGGGGACAGATGCTGGGGAAATGGAATTACCTTCTACAATTTATCGATTGTTGGTTCTAAAGGGAAGGTGAGATGTGGAGATAAAGAGGAAGGTGAGGTCTTGACTTTGCTGGTCTCGGGAAAGGCTCCTTTCTGTTTACAGGGGAAAAAACAGAGAGGGAGATGCCACAGATGTAAGGAAAGAGGGGGTTGGGATCCAGAGCAAGAGAGCTAGTCTTCACTGGACACGAGTTTCCATCTGAAAAGGCAGAGGCCTCCCCACCCCAAGTCCTGAAAAGTGGGGTGGTGCTGGATCGTGGCCCAAGGGCTTTGGTGAGGACTTTCCGGTGCTCAAGAGCGTCTGTTGACCTGGGCTGCATTTGGTGTGAGGTTGTCACCACTCACTTAGGAGCTGCACCAGGGGAAGGTGTGAACACCTAGTTTTGGGGGTCATGGAGTGGGCAGGGGTTGGTAGGGCAGGAAGGCAGTCACACTCAGGAAGGCAAAGGAGAGGAAAGAAGAAGCAAGTGATGGACAGAGATGAACATCACTAAAAAAGGAAAAAGCTAGTAGGTGAGAAGTGGAGGAAGTAGGTGACCGTGCATGGCAACCTTGGACCCCGAGACTTACCTACCCCAGAGCACACTGGACTTGAACTAGGCGACAAAACCGTGATAGGAATGAAGTGAGTGGTGGAGGCTGGCAAAGATATATGTCACACCAGCGTGCCTTTGAGTTATCTATTTATTTATTTGACTTCCAGAGCAGTGCATGCACCTATAATTTGCTTTGAAATGTAGTGAAAACGTCAGTAACTTGGAGTTAGGTAAACCAGAGGGTGAAGTATTATTTTAATTAATTAAAAATTAAAAAAAAATTAAAGAAGCAGTTGAAGTGGTTGAAACCAGAATGATGAAAGTAACCACTTCAAGGTCTGGGAACCTACTTGTGATGAGGGCAGAGTAATTGTATGTATATTTTGCTTTTAAGCTGGGGTGAGATATGCTTTAAAATAGGTGAGAAAGTGTGTGGAAACTGTTTACATTTTTGAGTTGGTCAAGCAAGCACATTCCGTGTTTACTTGTTAGTTTCACTAGTAAGTGTCACCTCCCAAAAGTGACAGAATAGGCAGGGACCTGCCTGAGCCCCTTGGAGCTGTGGCGGAGGGGAGGCCCCTCAGGTGACACCCCTTCCCTCACCTCCCTCCATTTAAAGCATCTTTCTTAGGGCCTCCTTGCTTTGTGATCCAGAGTTCCAACATTCTGAAAAGTGAAAGCGTCAGTCGCTGAGTTGTGTCTGACTGTCTGCGACCCCATGCCAGGCTCCCCTGTCCATGAAATTCTCTAGACAAGAATACTGGAGTGGGTTGCCATTTCCTCCTCCAGGGATCTTTCCCACCCAGGTATCGAACCTGAACCTAGGTCTCTCGCATTGCAGGCTGATTCTTTACCATTTGAGCCACCAAGGAAGCCCCCAACATTCTGAGCCTCCTTTCAAATCAAATAATTCCACTGGAATTCATCATGGACACAGTGCAAAACTGCCAGTGAAACAAGAGGTTTTTTTTGTTTGTTTGTTTGTTTTTTTTAGGGCAGAAGGGTAAGATCCCTTTTGGGAGTGCCCCTCCCACCCCCATCTTCTCAGCTTCCCTGGTGGCTCAGATAGTAAAGACTCTGCCTGCAATGCAGGAGACCCAGGTTCGATCCCTGGGTCAGGAAGATCCCTGGAGAAGGGAATGGCTACCTACTCACTCCAGTATTCTCACCTGGAGAATTCCATGGACAAAGAAGCCTGCCGGGCTACAGTCTGTGGGTTTTCAAAGAGTTGGACACGACTGAGTGACTAACACTTTTCCACTCCCTCACTGGGGAGCACTGGATAGGTGTTAATGGCCATTCTGAGCAGCTGGGGCTCCAGCATTTGGGCGCGTGCTGGTTCCCACTTCTTATCACTTGTTTAGCTAACCCTTTTATTATAGTTAACACAGGGCTCACATATGCTGGCATTTGCTTTGATGTATCAAATAAAAATGTATAAAAATATACAAAAATAAATATTTAGTATGATATCAAATTAGTTTTTCTTATGATACCCTCAACAACATTTGCAAACCTTTCCCATCCCAGAGTATCAATGATTTCTTCATCAACATTGCAAAAAGATAATTTTTTTTTTCTTTTTGACCATGCAGCTCATGGGATCTGGTTCCCTGACCAGAGATTGAAACTGTACCCCCTGCATTGGAAGCATGAATTCTGCAAAAAGATAATTTTTTTTTTCTTTTTGACCATGCAGCTCATGGGATCTGGTTCCCTGACCAGAGATTGAAACTGTACCCCCTGCATTGGAAGCATGAATTCTGCAAAAAGATAATTTTTTTTTTCTTTTTGACCATGCAGCTCATGGGATCTGGTTCCCTGACCAGAGATTGAAACTGTACCCCCTGCATTGGAAGCATGAATTCTGCAAAAAGATAATTTTTTTTTTCTTTTTGACCATGCAGCTCATGGGATCTGGTTCCCTGACCAGAGATTGAAACTGTACCCCCTGCATTGGAAGCATGAATTCTGCAAAAAGATAATTTTTTTTTTCTTTTTGACCATGCAGCTCATGGGATCTGGTTCCCTGACCAGAGATTGAAACTGTACCCCCTGCATTGGAAGCATGAATTCTGCAAAAAGATAATTTTTTTTTTCTTTTTGACCATGCAGCTCATGGGATCTGGTTCCCTGACCAGAGATTGAAACTGTACCCCCTGCATTGGAAGCATGAATTCTGCAAAAAGATAATTTTTTTTTTCTTTTTGACCATGCAGCTCATGGGATCTGGTTCCCTGACCAGAGATTGAAACTGTACCCCCTGCATTGGAAGCATGAATTCTGCAAAAAGATAATTTTTTTTTTCTTTTTGACCATGCAGCTCATGGGATCTGGTTCCCTGACCAGAGATTGAAACTGTACCCCCTGCATTGGAAGCATGAATTCTGCAAAAAGATAATTTTTAATTTCAACTCCAAATCTGCTTGATCTACTGGGACCCAATCAGTTCAGAACCAACCAGTTGCTACCAGATGAAAGTAGTCACACTAACTGTTTATAGACATCTTTTTAATGTTTTACTTTAAAACAAATAATCCCGGTAAAAGAGAGCAAAGGAAATTACATTTGAATGGTAGCTTGAAATGGATACGATATTCCTGATTTATTTGTGTTCAGGAAACAGACAACTGCATTGTCATACGTGACTTCCAGAACTGCTCACTTAAATGTACATAATTAAATTAAGTTTCTCTTACAAAAACACAACCATGTCATTTTAAGGCAAAAAATATCAGCTTCTGGGGAGATAAGTTAACATTTATTGTATTTTCTCAATCTGGATGAAGTGACCTATTCATTTAGTTGCTCAGTTTCATCATTCCTTATAGTTTTGCTTTGCACACAGGCATGAGAACGAGTCACCTTGTGCCTGATTCCCTCCTCTCTGTGAGACTTGTTTTCTGGCAAATTAAGAATTTTCAGAATCACTGAGTCAAGGGGAGGTGAGAAAGGCACCTTAGAACAAGAGAGAAAAGACTGAAAAACTCAATCGAGTGTCTTTTACTTTAAACAAAACTTGCTATCTATAGATGTTAATTTAGTTGAACAAAATGCAAACATTTAGATCAGACGGAGCAAAATTTTTTTAGTGAACCTCGTAGAAGGGATGTTTGCCATAAAGCGCTAGCTTGCTCAACCCTATGTACCGGAGGCGGCAGACGGTCGAGGCCTGAGAAAGCCAGAGGCCGATCAGCACTCAGCTAATTGTGCTTCGAGACACTGGGGCTGACGGAAGGGGCTTTGCTAAGTGTAAGGGAGAGACCCCTCTCAGCTCCGCTGACAGGAACACAGCAGACACAGCCCTATAGCTTCACACAATACAACAGGCTTTCGACATCCAAGAAGTTTTGTGCTGGAGTAAGACAGACACAAAATGGTCATGGTGTGGGCGTGTGAAAGCTTCTCCCAGCATGGTTTACCATGTTGGGCTGTGATGAACCCTCGGTGATGGGTTTGGGTTTGTTTCTCAATCTTGCATCTTCAGTGATGCCAGATGGACTGGGCTGTGTCTGAGGCCTAACGGGGCCTAAGGTGGGGTCCTCAGTACATTCAGAGTTCCTGCTGCCAGTGGGCTTTGACCCGGACAGAGCGTGTCTGAGACTCAGTGCTACCTGAAAGTTCCTTCCTCTTCTTCAAGTGATACCTGGAGATGGCCTGCTGGCATGGTGGGGTGGTGTGCGTGTGTGTGTGTGTCTGTGTTCTTGTGTACAACCTCCTTGGGAAGATGGATCACAAATTTGGAGACATGGGTAGATGAAATGCTGCATTTAATAATTGACTAAAATTTTATGTTTTGAAATAAAAACAGTGGCTTAAAGAGTTTGAGAACATCTTTCAAACCGGAGTGTAAAATGGATGTGCTCTTTTCTAAGCGTCTCTGGCAGCCAAGTGGACCCTGAAGGATGCATGCCAGGGGTGTGTGCGAGGATCTAGGTGGGATGAGAGGAGGAATCCTTCCAAATTTCAGTGCTTATCAAAAAAGGACAAGGGTTGAGATGTATATTAGAGGTGGAGTGGAGAAGTTGCTTACTTGGGGGAGGGAGGCTGGTGAAGGGAGGCGGGGAGCCCACAGCCTGTGGACGAGAAAGGGGATCTGGGGTGGAGAAAGCAGGTTGGGGAAGAGAGTTTGGGAGGGACTCGGCAGGTGTCAGGGCCTTGTCCTGCCTTTGGGCAGCTGTTGACAGCCCTGATCCATCCCCTGGCTGCTGGAAAAGTTATCCTGGAGGCAGCAATATCAGCCAAGGAGAAAACTCTTTTTAAGTCTTCCTGTGGCTGGAGTTTAATCCACCTGCTCTCTAACTTCCCCTGGCCCTGAAATTCTGATGGTCTGGGGTTGCCATTCTGGCTGCTAACAAGTGGTCACCTTGGCTTGCTTTCTGGTAGAGATATTTCTTAATTTGTTTCCCTTGGTCTTTTTGGCCATCATGCTGTGTTTTGATTTGCAGACCCTGCCAGGGTTACCTGGCTTCTGATTATATGAGCTTGTACCAGGAAACTGAGTCAATCATTTTTCAGAGTAGGGGCGGGCAACATTCTTGGGGAGAATAGAAAATGTCCACGACAGTATAAAAAGTAAAGGAGGTTTAGTTTTAGCCTTTCATATGCAAAATGTATGACATAATAGCAAAACACATTCAGGGCATATTAAAAAATAAATACCTTGCAAAACTCTCTGCTCATATATAAGAATAAGGGGTGTTTAGGTAGTTGAGTTCCCTAACAGTATTTGTTTTTTAAAAAAATCAAGTTCTTTTCTTTTGGTTTGTTTCCCTCCCTCTCATCACCCTGGAGGGGAAGGTCGTTTTCTTGAGCATCACTGATTTCCCGGTGTTAGGATTCTTTCTGAGCCATTTCCATCTCTGTCTCATGTCTCCTCCCCGAGAGCCTGCCTGGCTTTCAGCCTCGTGGGAAGAGCCCCTCACAGGCCATCTGTAGGCAGCTTACAGGCCTGGGCAGGGCCACTGCACAGGGGTGAGCCCACCCCCGTGTGCCATCCACTCTTTGGGACTCAGTTGCTTGCGTAGCAGCTGATAGAGCCGTCAGGGAATTTGTTTCCATGAAGTCGAAGGTGTCAAAGAGTCAGCCTATTTGCCCCACTGGCCCTGAATTTCATTATTTGCACGTTTTCTAACTGAAGAACATTCTCGTCATAAAAAAACAAAACAAACAAACATGAAAATGATGTGCAAAATTGCTGGCCACAGCGTTAAGTCACCAAAAGCACACAAATTGACATTCAAATTACATTAATGATAAAATGGCTGGGTAGGACAGGTTGGCATCTACATCTTGAACAGGCAGCCATGTCTGATACCCCGATTCTGTGTTACGGGTAACTTGTTAGCAGCTGTTGATGACGGTCACTGTGTCACGTGTACATTATGGCCAAATTTTGAAAATGAATTCTGCGTTTTATCACCAGCAGAAATGCCTGACATTTGAAGGCATCAACAGCCATCATTTCAAAACACAGAGTTCAGTCTTCTAATGGACCTGACCTTGACGTTTCACACCCACCCCCGCAGCAGGAGCAGGGTCGGTGTCTCGGGATTCTTAACTCAAGGTACCTTACTGAGTGAGGGGCAATGTCGTACCCTGAAGTTCAGCATCCCCTAAACATGCATTTTCATGCAATTGAAAGATAACGGGCTTAGGAACTGCCTTTCATGTTCTTCCTGATTTTTGTGGGTTCAACCTTTGAGAAGGGCTTTCCAGAGAGTTCATGCAGCGATGTGTATGGCTAAGGGGCGGCCGGGCCCCGGGGTGGGGGGCAATCGGAGGCCTCATTTCAGCCTCACGTGTGGCCGGCCCAGGGCGTCAGCGCCCCCCGCCGCCGGACACGAGCTCTGAGATGATCGCGACCGTCCAGTCCTGAGAGAGTCCGGCGCCGGGGCGGGCTCCCGGGCCGGCGGCACCGCGTCCAAGGCGTCCGTCCCGGTGTCCTCTGGACCCGCCGCCTCTTCATCACTGATAAACAGCTTGGATTCCCGCCACTTGGGGTAAAATTCTTGGCTGCCCCTGGAGCCGCTGGACTCGCTCCCCGACAGCTGCACGTCCAGGTCCTCGGTGGACCGGGCCAGGTTCTGCGCCGACACCGAGCGGCCCGGGTCCTGGGGCACCGCGGGCCGGACCGACAGCAGGGCCGCCCCGCCCAGGTCCAGGCTCTGGCGCAGGGCGCGCTCCCTGGCCGGGAGGCGGTCCTTGGCGGGCGCCAGGCGGGCGCTGAGCTCGGGGAGAGCTTCCGGGG
>NW_011494872.1:1277645-1280571 GCF_000754665.1 Bison bison bison
CTGTTCACATTCGAAGGGCGGGCTCGGGAAGGGGGCCAGCGCGAGGGCCGGAGCGGAGCCTTTTCGCAACACCTGCTGGTAGATATCCAGCAGGCAGTCAAGCTTGGCCTCGATGGACTGAACCTGAAAGAGCGGAAAACGTGCATCTGTTCACAAGAGTTTAAGGAATGAAGTTAGGCTGCAACCACTCGGCAGGTCCCGAGTGCTCGGCATTTCGCGGCCTTGACTCAGGACCCGCTTGGGACGCACGGTCCAGCCGCGGCGGTGGGAAGGGAGGTCTTGGGGGCGGATGCTCTGGCCTTTGCCTCGTCTCCACCGGCACCCTTCTCCTCCCCATTCTTTAAACGTGATGTTTTCAAAGACCGTATAAGCCCCTTTAGAAAGGCAATTTCCAGATTCCCCTGCCCATCAGGTTACCCTTCCTCGGCCTCTTCATGAGGACATTCCCGTACTCTACTGTGCAACAGGAAGCTAATTCTGTAAGAAACTAAGACCTAGATACGGGGGCTCCCCTAGCGGTCCAGTGGTTAGGACTCTGCGCTTCCACTGCAGGGGGCACAGGTTGGATCTCTGGTCTGGGAGTTAAGATCCACCCACCTCCACCCCGCAAAAACAAAAACAAAAAACACAGTACAATCCCCCCTCCAAACCCTGATCAATCTAGGCAATTCTAGATTTTAAAATATAGGTATCAAATGCTTGGCATATTTATAATTAAATCAGAGGAGCATTTTGACTTCTAAATATTGTCTTTGTATGAGAAGATACTCACTTTCAGGGTCAACAAATATTCAGTGCGTCACCACAGTTATAATGTGTGGTTTGTTTGTTTTTAAGAATGACCCAAGAGAGAGACAATGAAAATAACCAAAACACAAATTTAGATTTTAAATATAATTAATTAATTATAAATAAATTTATAATTTATAAAAATAAATCAATAAATAAATTATAAATTAATACATTAATAAAATAATAAATTAAATTAAATCTAAAAAATAGATTTTATTATTCTACTGTTGAAATCCATAGTTGTTTGAAGTTCAAGTATTGATGAGAGGAAATTTTCTATTCCTTATGCAGAAATTCATGTGTTTTGGAGAACATGGTCTATGCACGAAGAAAATTTATTTGCTCTTTCTTGATTTTATTCCTTTTAAAATCAATCACTAAAATACATCCAATTGCTTATAATCAATTTTGATTAAAAAATATTCTGGCTACTTCACTCCTATTAGAATGGCTATCATCAAAAATACAAGAGATAACAATGCTGGAGAGGATGTGGAGAGAAGGGGGCCCTGCCTCACTGTTGGTGGGAAGGTAAATTGGTGCAACCACTATGGAGAACAATATGGAGATCCCTTTAAAAAATTAAGAATAGAGCCACCACATGATCCAGCAATTCCATTCTTGGGCACATACCCAGAGGAAACAAGAAATTAACTCAAAAAGATATCTGCACCCTGTGTTCACAGAGGCATCACTTACAACAGCCAAAACATGGAAACGAGTGTCTATGGCAGATCAATGGATAAATAAGTTGTGGTGTACATGTATATACAATAGAATATTATTCAGCCATTAAAAAAAAAAAACAAAACCTGAGGAAATCCTGCCATTAGCAGCAACATGGATGCACCTTGAGGGCATTATGCTATGTCAAATAAATCACACAGAGAAAGGTGAATACTGGATGATCCCAGTTAATATACCTAAAACAAAATACAAAAAAAAAAAAAAAATCCCCAAACACATAGGAAAAAAGATCAGGCTTGTGGTTGCAAGAGGCAGGGGGTGGAGGGAGGGAAATCAGAGGACGGTGGTCAGGAGGCTCAAGGTTCTAGTTATGGAAAAACAGGTGCTGGGGTGTGATGCACAAAGTGATAACTATAGCTAATACTGCCGTGTGGTGCACAGGAAAGGTGTTAAGAGAGCAGATTCTAAGAGTTCTCATCACAAGGAGAACAATTGTTTTTCTTTGCTTTTCTTTATGTTGTGTCTCTGTGAGATGATGCATGCTGACTAAGCCTATTGTGGTCATCATTCACAGTTCATGTAGGTCAGACCGTTACGTTACACGCTTCAAAGTTATACAGGGATATACGTCAATTCTATTGCAATAAACTGGAAAAAAAATCCGCCTAAGACCTTAGGCAGTTTAGTTGAGTTGTACCTGTTTTTCAACTTTGACCACCCGGCCGAGCATACTGAGGTCGTCCGTGGCCTCGTGTTCTGCGGTTATTTTCTCTCTGCTCTTCTTGTCTGATGTGATTTGTCCTTTTCCAAGAATTTGATCCACACTATCAGAAAGAAAGATCCGGTTATGAGTGCGAAAGGTGGAGGCGGCCCCAAGCCAGAGGAAGTGTTTTGGAAAGAAAAATACAATTATCTCTAATCTATATAAGAAGAAATAAAATGAACTTCTTCCAGTTGAGATACTTATTTTCTTCACATGGAAATTACACAAGGCTAATTTTCTCATTATTTTAGTCCATGATGAAATCTATTATGACTGAGCTTCTGGAGGCAAACCTGTCCTAAACTACAAAGTAATTTGTCTGTTTCCACCTCTGATCAGGCATTTCCTGAATTCAGTCACTTAAAATATGACAAAATCATAATTATTTCATGTTAGTAGAACAGAACATTTAGCTTTGTTGACTATGTCAAAGCCTTTTACTGTGTGGATCACAATAAACTGTGGAAAATTCTGAAAGAGATGGGAATACCAGACCACCTTACCTGCCTCCTGAGAAATCTGTATGCAGGTCAAGAAGCAACAGTTAGAATTGGACATAAAACAACTGACTGATTCCAAATTGGGGAAGGAATATGTCAAGGCTGTATATTGTCACCCTGCTTATTTAACTTATATGCAGAGTACATCATGTGAAATGCTGGGCTGGATGAAGCACAAGCTGGA
>NW_011494872.1:1280698-1284600 GCF_000754665.1 Bison bison bison
TAATGACCAACCTAGACAGCTTTTAAAAAGCAGAGACATTACTTTGCCACAAAGGTCTGTCTATTTGAAGCTAGGTTTTCTAGTAGTCATGTATGGATGTGAAAGTTGAACTATAAAGAAAGCTGAGTGCTGAAGAATTGATGCTTTTGAACTGTGGTGTTGGAGAAGACTCTTGAGAGTCCCTTGGACTGTAAGGAGATCAAACCAGTCCATCCTAAAGGAAATCAGTCCTGAATATTCATCGGAAGGACTAATGCTAAAGCTGAAGCTCCAATACTCATTCGTCTGATGCAAAGAACTGACTCATTCGAAAAGACCCTGATGCTGGGAAAGACTGAGGGCAGGAGGAGAAGGGGACGACAGAGGATGAGGTGCTTGGATGGTATCACTGACTCGATGGACACGGGTTTGGGTGGACTCCAGGAATTGGTGATGGACAGGGAGGCCTGGCATGCTGCAGTTCATGGGGTTGCAAAGTCTGACCCGACTGAGCGACTGAACTGAACTGAGTAGCACAAGTCATTTAAGTGAACATTTATTATATATCTGGTATGTGGAGATGAGAAAGCTATTATCTCCATCTTGGGGATTCTAGTTGAAGGGTATATATACACCACATAAGTGAGAAACTCCAGATTAGCTCTGCAAATTCTGTAGTGGTTGAACTTTATAAAAACATTGGGAGGCAACTATCCTCAATATTTTGTAACAACCTATAAGACAAAAGAGGCTTCCAAGGTGGCTCCAATGGTAAAGAACTTGTCTATCAACGCAGGAGATGTAAGAGATGTGGGTTTGATCCCCTGGGTCAGGAAGATCCCCTGGAGGAGAGCATGACAACCCACTCCAGTATTCTTGCCTGAAGAATCCCATAGACAGAGGAGCGTGGTGGGCTATGGTCCATAAGGTCATAAAAAGTTGGATATGACTGAAACGACTTAGCACACACACATAAAGGAAAAGAATCTGAAAAAAGTAGATATATATGCATGTATGAGTGAATCACTTTGCTGCACACCTGGAACTAATACAACACGGTAAATCAAATATATTTCAATAAAAACAAACAAACAATAAAAAACATTGTGCAAACATACGTTAAGTGGAAAAACTGTTGTTTGTAATTCTTTGGCACTCTCTCCTGGTCAGCTGATTTATGGAAGGTATCAATTTTAAGTTTAAAGATATTTCACATTCAAAAACATTAATTCCTTCACCCTCAGAAAAATAAAACTTTACCAGAAATACCAGAAAACCATAAACAATCATAGAAATAACAGGATCCTAATTTACATTGAACCTTTGTTTTAAATGATTAATGGTTACTATTTATATAAACTATTTCTACAACTGCCATATGAAACGAAATTTGAAGTGCAGATTTTACAGTGTATTTTAACTAGTGACCCTATCCCTATGAAGAAAAATAAAACAAATCACATTTGTAATAAAAAAACGGAAGTTAAAACAAAACTTTAAAAGGTAAGGAGAAAAAAATAAAAACAGCCTGGATGGAAGGGCAGTTTGGGGGAGAATGGATACATGTATATGTATGGCTGAGTTCCTCTGCTGTCCACTTGAAACTATCACAATGTTGTTAACTGTTTATACTCCAACATAAAATAAAAAGTTAAAAAAAAATTAAAAAAAATAAAACAAAGCAAGCAAGCAAATAAACAAAAACCCACTGGGAGTCCCAAAAAAGACTTGGAAGACCTTGGCCACTTGGTGACAGGTTGTAAGAGGATCACAGGTGAGTTAAAACAATTTACAAGGAGACTTATGGAGAAGGCAATGGTACCCCACTCCAGTACTCTTGCCTGGAAAATCCCATGGAGAGGAGCCTGGTGGGCTGCAGTCCATGGGGTCTCGAAGAGTCGGACATGACTGAGCGACTTCACTTTCACTTTTCACTTTCATGCACTGGAGAAGGAAATGGCAACCCACTCCAGTGTTCTTACCTGGAGAATCCCAGGGACGGGGAAGCCTGGTGGGCTGCCGTCTATGGGGTTGCACAGAGTCGGACACGACTGAAGTGACTTAACAGCAGCAAGGAGACTTAATCAGTCTACGTTGCAATTAATTTCTTTCTTTTTGTGTGTTTTAGAGCTGAATTATCAGGAATACTGACTGCACTTTCCAGCTTACTTTGTGTGCACAAAAGTACAGGCAACCATGACGTCTAATCTACTCCACTGCAAGCTCCACAAGGACTGGCTTATCTGTTCATCTCTGGGTGTCCAGGGTGCCCGATGCACGAATGGGTAAGTGAAAAACTTGTGATTTCCATACCTAAGGTTTTAGAAGATAGCAGGTGTTTTACTGAGGGCCTAGTATATGCCTCACACTGCTAAGTGTGCCGTGTGCATGAACACGTGTTGAAGACTCGGTCCCTGTGTTTTAAGAACTGTTCAGTTATCAGGCTGGTAATTTGGGCCTGGTTGTGAAGCAAGGTCAGGAGGGGCGGTGGTGAGGAGATACCCCTCATCCAAGGTAAGAGAAACCTAAGTAATACGGTAAGTCTTGCAAGAGGGCATCAGAGGGCAGACACACTTCAGTGTGTGTCATAATCACAGAAAACTAGTCAGTCTAATCACATGGACCACAGCCTGGTCTAATTCAGTGAGACTAAGCCATGCACTGTGGGGCCACCCAAGACGGGCAGGTCATGGTGGAGAGGTCTGACAGAATGTGGTCCACTGGAGAAGGGAATGGCAAACCACTTCAGTATTCTTGCCTTGAGAACCCCATGAACAGTATGAAAAGGCAAAATGATTGGACACTGAAAGAGGAACTCCCCAGGTCGGTAGGTGCCTAATATGCTACTGGAGATCAGTGGAGAAATAACTCCAGAAAGAATGAAGGGATGGAGCCAAAGCAAAAACAATACCCAGCTGTGGATGTGACTGGTGATAGAAGCAAGGTCCGATGCTGTAAAGAACAATATTGCATAGGAACCTTAAATGTCAGGTCCATGAATAAAGCAAATTGGAAGTGGTCAAACAAGAGATGGCAAGAGTGAATGTCGACATTCTAGGAATCAGCGAACTGAAATGGACTGGAATGGGTGAATTTAACTCAGATGACCATTATATCTACTACTGCAGGCAGGAATCCCTCAGAAGAAATGGAGTAGCCATCATGGTCAACAAAAGAGTCCAAAATGCAGTACTTGGATGCAATCTCAAAAACGACAGAATGATCTCTGTTCGTTTCCAAGGCAAACCATTCAATATCACAGTAATCCAAGTCTATGCCCCAACCAGTAATGCTGAAGAAGCTGAAGTTGAATGGTTTTATGAAGACCTACAAGACCTTTTAGAACTAACACCCAAAAAAGATGTCCTTTTCATTATAGGGGACTGGAATGCAAAAGTAGGAAGTCAAGAAACACCTGGAGTAACAGGCAAATTTGGCCTTGGAATATGGAATGAAGCAGGGCAAAAGCTAATAGAGTGTTGCCAAGAGACGCACTGGTCATAGCAAACACCCTCTTCCAACAACACAAGAGAAGACTCTCCACATGGACATCACCAGATGGTCAACACGGAAATCAGATTGATTATATTCTTCACAGCCAAAGATGGAGAAGCTCTATACAGTCAGCAAAAACAAGACCGGGAGCTGACTGTGGCTCAGATCATGTACTCCTTATTGCCAAATTCACACTTAAATTGAAGAAAGTAGGAAAAAGCACTAGACCATTCATGTATGACCTAAATCAAATCCCTTATGATTATACAGTGGAAGTGAGAAATAGATTTAAGGGACTAGATCTGATAGATAGAGTGCCTGATGAACTATGGACTGAGGTTCGTGACATTGTACAGGAGACAGGGATCAAGACCATCCCCATGGAAAGAAATGCAAAAAAAAACCCAAAATGGCTGTCTGGGGAAGCC
>NW_011494872.1:1285228-1316965 GCF_000754665.1 Bison bison bison
TAATGCTCAAAATTCTCCAAGCCAGGCTTCAGCAATATGTGAACCCTGAACTTCCAGATGTTCAAGCTGGTTTTAGAAAAGGCAGAGGAACCAGAGATCAAATTGCCAACATCTGCTGGATCATGGAAAAAGCAAGAGAGTTCCAGAAGAACATCTATTTCTGCTTTATTGACTATGCCAAAGCCTTTGACTTTGTGGATCACAATAAACTGTGGAAAATTCTGAAAGAGATGGGAATACCAGACCACCTGACCTGCCTCTTGAGAAACCTATATGCAGGTCAGGAAGCAACAGTTAGAACTGGACATGGAACAACAGACTGGTTCCAAATAGGAAAAGGAGTACGTCAAGGCTGTATATTGTCACCCTGTTTATTTAACTACTATGCAGAGTACATCATGAGAAATGCTGGGCTGGAAGAAGCACAAACTGGAATCAAGATTGCTGGGAGAAATATCAATAACCTCAGATATGTAGATGACACCACCCTTATGGCAGAAAGTGAAGAGGAATTAAAAAGCCTCTTGATGAAAGTGAAAGAGGAGAGTGAAAAGTTGTCTTAAAGCTCAACATTCAGAAAACGAAGATCATGGCATCTGGTCCCATCACTTCATAGGAAATAACAGATGGGGAAACAGTGGAAACAGTGTCAGATTTTATTTTGGGGGGCTCCAAAATCACTGCAGATGGTGACTGCAGCCATCAAATTGAAAGACGCTTACTCCTTGGAAGGAAAGTTATGACCAACCTAGATAGCATATTGAAAAGCAGGGACATTACTTTGCCAACAAAGGTCTGTCTAGTCAAGGCTAGGGTTTTTCCAGTAGTTATGTATGGATGTGAGAGTTGGACTGTGAAGAAAGCTGAGTGCCGAAGAATTGATGCTTTTGATCTGTGGTGTTGGAGAAGACTCTTGAGAGTCCCTTGGACTGCAAGGAGATCCAACCAGTCCATTCTAAAGGAGATCAGTCCTGGGTGTTCTTTGGAAGGAATGATGCTAAAGCTGAAACTCCAGTACTTTGGCCACCTCATGTGAAGAGTTGACTCATTGGAAAAGACTCTGATGCTGGGAGGGATTGTGGGCAGGAGGAGAAAGGGATGACAGAGGATGAGATGGCTGGGAGGGCATCACTGACTCAATGGACGTGAGTCTGAGTGAACTCTAGGAGTTGGTGATGGACAGGGAGGCCTGGCGTGCTGCGATTCATGGGGTCGCAGAGTCGGACAGGACTGAGTGACTGAACTGAAGTGAACTGAACTGTGAAGCAAGACAAACTGAACTAAATATTTTGGCTTCAAGATAACACAATCAAGCACGTGTTAGAGTAACATACTCATTTCTTTCAGCCCTCACTGGAAAGATGGTGTGTAGCCAGCCTATTGCAGAACAGGGATGGAGGGACAGGCCCAGGCTTGGTTCAGAGCCAGGGGAACAGACGTGCCCCTGGGAAGCAATACAGGAGCCAATACACAACCTCAGTTTCTCTTCCTGGACTCTCAGTGCAGGATCCCACCACGAGGGACATGATGGTGACCTGCAGGGGACTCTACATGCCACACGGGGTCAGAGGAGGGAGAGGTCTGTCTTTGTAGGTCTGTCTTTGTCAGGCTTAAGAAGGAGAAAGATTAGCTTATTTCTAAAGGATATATAGGATTCTGCTGCTGCTGCTGCTAAGTCGCTTCAGTTGTGTCCGACTCTGTGCGACCCCATAGATGGCAGCCCACCAGGCTCCCCCATCCCTGGGATTCTCCAGGCAAGAACACTGGAGTGGGTTGCCATTTCCTTCTCCAATGCATGAAAATGAAAAGTGAAAGTGAAGTCGTTCAGTCGTGTCCAACTCTTAGCAACCCCATGGACTGCAGCCTACCAGGCTCCTTCATCCATGGGATTTTCCAGGCAAGAGTACTGGAGTGGGGTGCCATTGCCTTCTCCGATATAGGATTCAGGCAATAACAAAATGACATCAGCAGCCACCTTGAACGTTGCACAAGCACTCAGGCCCCTGCTTTAACTCATGCAGTCCCACAACAGTCCTCTGCAGCCACCGCCAACACCCCCATTTCCATAGACGAGACACTAGACACTGTCCATACTTAAAGGTTTTTAGTGCCTGATTTATATTGAAATAGAATCTACATTTTAACACAGAAGTCCGGTTGTCCACTAAAAATGAGTCAGAAACATGGAATTCAAGAATTTCCCTACTTTGGAGAGGTGACTCCCAGACAGTTTCTGTGCCTGTCCCCTTAGAACAGGTAACCTTCGAGTTGCTCACCGTGTCTGCAGGCTTTTAATCCTGCACAGCATGTCCAGGTGACCAGCAGAGTATTGTTCGATGACATCTTTTACATCGTATGGGCGGAGTGTTTCCTTAAACTTCCGTTTTGCAACATGAAACTTCATAATTCTGTAAGAGCAATGTATTACATATTAATCTTTGTAACTTCACTAAAAGAAGTTACCCAAACAGCTCACTAGTATACAGAGGAAATGCTGGGGGAAGAAAGTCAAGCATGAAGTTATTTTAGGTTCCTGCATCTGCAGAAAGGCAACAGGAAAGCCTGAGGTTATGTGAACTATCTCCTCTGAGGCACACCCTGAGAGTAGAAAAACACACTACAAAAGAGTTGTTGTTTAGTTGCTAAGTCATGTCCAACTCTTTGTGACCCCATGGACTGCAGCCCTCCAGGCTCCTCTGTCCATGGGATTCTCCAGGCAAGAATACTGGAGTGAGTTGCCATCTCCGCCTCCAGGGGATCTTCCCAACCCAGAGATTGAACCCGCGTCTCCTACACTGGCAGGCAGATTCTTTACCACTGAGCCACCAGGGAAACCCACTACATAAGAGACTAAATATTAATACTAATTCTTGGAACTGTTTAAAGTCCACTGAAACTCTGAAGTAAAATTAAAGTCAAAGTGCAATTCTACTCTTCTCATGTGACACCCTCCGCCCCCGCCAGTAGTCCAAGATATAAGGTGGTGTTGCTGCTGCTAAGTCCCTTCAGTCGTGTCCGACTCTGTGCGACCCCATAGAGGGCAGCCCACCAGGCTCCCCCGTCCCTGGGATTCTCCAGGCAAGAACACTGGAGTGGGTTGCCATTTCCTTCTCCAAAGGTGGTGTTAACCATCCCATAAAATATAAACGTTGTCAAAATGGTCTTTTATATAGGTATGTGCATTTTGGAGATGCAGATATGCTACGAAACTCCATTCTCTCTAGGGAAATGTACATTTGTATAGAAATTTATGAAAAATTTGCTTCATAAATTATTCCTGCAGAATACTGCTCAATTAGCTACCTAAGTTCTTTATGTTTCAAACATAACACACTCGTCACCTAAGCTGGATGTCTAGACTTTTCAGAATCAGAAGTCTTGTTAATTACAATGCCTGACCCCCAATATGGACTCATGTTTTAAAACAGTATTTTATCAAGACATTTCATGATGCCATGAATAGCTAAGCTGCCTAAGATAACCAGTTGCTACAACAACTTGATATAATTCCTGGAGAAAGCAGAGAAGCATAGCATTTTATTGCATCTGTGCAGCCTTACTGCAGCTATATGTAAAACTGGTTGGTGTTTATTCAACTATTAATTGGCTCATAGACTCCTGTTATCACACTCATGGGTCCCCAGCTGGGAATCAGTCAACTAGGCTCTCTGAACCAAAAGGTATTGCTCCTTGGTGGAAAGTGGGATGATTGGGAAGAAATGCAGGTTTAAATGGAAAATTGCCTATCCTAAATGACAGCTGATTGCAATGAATCCAAGTTGTCTTGTTGGTTATTAAGCCCCAAACTTGATCCTATAATTTACTATTGACTTCAGAATGATTGTATCTAATCATTGCTGAATCATTTCTTTTTCTTTCTCCCCCCCCCCCCCCCCTTTTTTGGCCTGCACCACTTGACTTTCAGGATCTTAGTTCTCTGACCAGAGATCAAACCCATACCTACTGCAGTGGAGGCAGGGAGTCCTAATCACTGGATAGCCAGGGCATTTCCAAATCATTCCTGAATCACTTGTTCTTAATATTCTTACCCTCTTCCTCAACCACATTGGTTTTCCTTGGCCTCCTGGGTAAACATCACACTCCTTCTCACATCCTATAAGGCTGTTGATGTCCTGGCCTCTGCGCACCTCTCCTCCTCATTCTTATCCCGTTCCTCCTTGGAACTTGTGGGACCACAAACACACCACTCAACTGCATACCACCACTGTCTGTGTATGCTCTTTCCTCTTCCTGAAATCCTACAAGATCGTCAAGACTCAGTTCTAACGCCAGTTTTAATAGAAACTTCTGCCTTTCTTTCAAAGTAGTCACTGGTCTATTAACCTTTACTAATACATTCTTGAAATAGAACTGCTTCTGTAATTATTTGCTTATATATCTGCCTCCACCAGGCCGTATGAGGTCCCTGAATGCAGGGAGGAATGGTTTGTTTGTCTGGAGGCTCTGATGGCAGCTCCCTGGTGAGGGGAGGGGGTGACGGAGTGGGGGGAGAGCACCCACCTCCTCTCTCCAGACGCTCATCCCTTGCCCCCATTCGTCTGCCTGCAGGCCCATGCCAGCCCTTCTGGATTCTCAAGGAGATTCATTGATGGCAGAGGCTGTTTTCCCTCCCAGCATCTCAAACGATCCCTGGCAAGGATCAGAGACGGCTGGGGACCAGCTTTTCTCTAGTTGTACAAAGCTGTTTATGTTGTTCTGTGACAGGGAACACTCCTGAGATCTTCTGAACAAAACAGACCTGAGTTCTTCAAGGCACATTTCAGGCAGAGCTGAAGCCATTGACTCTGTTTCATGAATACAAAAAAACTTGCTAAAGTAAAATAAATGTTTATTCATTAATAATTAGGGCTCTGATTCAGCAAAGAATTCTTTAAATAGAACTGCTCCTGAAAATCATGAAAATATAATATTCTTTTCCCTTAAATTACTAATTTAATTAGGATTTCAGAGAAGAATTAAATCACAAGTAATAAGATATCATTATGTGGAAAGAGAAAGGAAAAAAAAACACTGAAAGTAAGGAACAAATGACACAATCATTACCCAGTAAGTACCGAATGTAGAGAGAGAGAGCTGATAGCAAAATGAAACCTTCCAGGGTAAGGATGGGGACAGCCTGGTGGCTGAATGAAATTTATATATCATAGGGCCATCAGAAGAACAGGGACGAACACATGGTTAAAGTCTGAATAGAGGAAAACCTTAGCTTTCTGTCCCTAGGAGGTCGCTGCAGACGCTTGTAAAGATCCTGAGTGCCAGGCTTGGTCCACGGGGACGTGCTCCCTGGAAGTCATGCCATTGTGTGATGGCTCTTCCTGATCAAAGACCCTGGTCGTGAAGGTGGCTGATTTGAGATGTTTATACCATCCAGACACCTCAGCTTCCTTCCCTCCACCCAATCCCCTCTCTCTTGTTCCAGGGACTGGACTTGATTTTCACGGGTGAAATCAGAAGGAAGAGAGTGGAAAACCTGGGAGACTGAGCTAAGCCCCCTCGCCTCCCTGGCAACCTCAGGACGACTCAGATGGCTTCTGTCTCTACCATGTCATGAGCTGGACCTGAGGTCCCAGGGTTCCCATCTCCTGGACATGGAGCTGGATGGTGGGATGTGAAGGTCTCACCCTCCCCATCTTCACATGGGTGACTCTCCCACCGCTGTGACCTTGCAGGATGGTTGGCCCTGCACTAAGCAGGAGGCCCTTTACCTCCACGATGTTGCATGAAACCCTAAGAATTTTCCACATTTAATATTTGGGTCAAGTGAAGGCTCAGTAGGTTGGGGAAGCCATCCCAGGTAACAGAAGCAGTACCACATAGAGTTTGCAGATACCCAGGCCCGAGCATTTACTGCCCTGCTAAGCTGGAGCCACTGGGCCGGGCCGGGCAGGCACACTTGTACAGGTTCAGGAGAACGTCTGGCGGTCCAATCACTGGACATTCTCCTGCATCCTCTGTGTGTCCGCTGACACTCTCACAAGTAAGCTAGAGGCCACGTTAGTCTTGTCATCTCATCGCCAGCTGTGTCTTCTTGGGGGGCCAATTCACTCTGCCCTTGAACTGGCCCCCTTCACTCTCTCAGAGGGCCCCTACAGAAATTAGGCCATATCCAGCGTGGGTTCCCCTATCCCTAATCATGGCTTTTCCAGTAGTCATGTATGGATGTGAGAGTTGGACCATAAAGAAGGCTGAGCACTGAAGAATTGATGCTTTCAAATTGTGGTGCTAGAGAAGACTCTTGAGAGTCCCTTAGACAACAAGGAGATCAAACCAGTCCATCCTAAAGGAAATGAACCCTAAATGTTCATTGGAAGGACTGATTGCTGAAGCTCCAGTGCTTTGTCCACCTGATGCAAACAGCCAACTCATTGGAAAAGACCATGATGCTAGGAAAGATTGAAGGCAGGAGAAGAGGATGACAGAGGATGAGATGGTTGGATGGCATCACCGATTCAATGGATGTGAGTTTGACCAAATTCCAGGAGATGGTGAAGGACAGGGAAGCCTGGCATGCTGCAGTCCATGGGGTTGCAAAGTACAAAGAGTCAGACACAACTGAGCGACTAAACAACAACAACAATAGAAGTTTAATATGATCTATGAATTGCCTGATAGGAAGGAGGGTTTGAGTAATCATTCTAGAGTGAAATTAGAACCTTTATAATGCATTAAATGATTAAGATGACAGTACTGCCAGGCAGTACTCTATAGTATAACCTAGGAGATGGGGACTCTAGTCAGCTCCATTTTGCAGATAAGCAAACTGAGGCCTGAAGAAGTTAAGTGACTTGCCTGAAGTTAAACAGCATGTCAGTGTGGGATCTGAACCAGTGTCCCTCAAGCGCTGAGCTCATAATCACAATGTTCTACTCTTGTCTTGGTATTAAGATGTTAATATTTTAACACAAAATAACAGCAACAGAAACGATACTTTACATGAACTGCCTCTTTTCACTCTCATGCCTAGCACATAGCAGGCACTGGATAAAATTTTGCCATGTGCATGGCTTGTTCTTTCCGGCGTTGCTGGAAGGGCCTTCGGAGGAGGCCAAAAGGTGGGCCGGTAGGTTACAGTCTCACTGCACTCTGGGAGCTCACACTGCTGCTGCTGCTAAGTCGCTTCAGTAGTGAACGACTCTGTGCGACCCCATAGACAGCAGCTCATCAGGCTCCCCCGTCCCTGGGATTCTTCAGACAAGAACACTGGAGTGGGTTGCCATTTCCTTCTCCAATGCATGAAAGTGAAAAGTGAAAGTGAAGTCGCTCAGTTGTGTCCAACTCTTAGCGACCCCATGGACTGCAGCAAACAGCAAAAGACCCTGAACCTAGCATCCTCACTGCTGGGGGTGCCTGAGCGGGCCCGAGTCCAGAAGTTCCTCTTGCAGCGGACATGCCCCGGCGTGACCACGAGAGGGAGCAAGAGATTCACCACAAACCTAAACTGGCACCTGGCTTGAAAAGGGAAGAAATCTGCTCAAGCAGTTCTCTGAGCACGAAGAAATCGCCGCAGCAAGTTAAACTCCGAGTGGAGTATAGCTATATATACACACAACACATGTGCACTTATAAGGAAGTGGAGGTGCATTTGTTGTGCTGCCATGAGTCACGGAATCTTGCAAAAGTCTTGTCTCAGGCCTCTTAAGTCGGGGTTAAAAACCCTGCATGTGAATATGCAGAGATAAGACTAGAAAACAGACGCGGGGTAACCGTGGCCACCACCAGACCGACGGACAGGCGGGCAGCCGCCAAACCACGCGCGGGCGGAGGGCTCAGACGGTGAACACGAGAGGCGGTATCATTGGCTCTAAAGACAGCAGCGTCCTCATCAAGCTGCTTAAAAAAGGCGGGTGCCCGCTTCCACTTCCAGAAACGCCATTTAATTGATCCAGAGACTTTATAAGCCTCCTCTGGCGATTCGAACCTGCAGCCCGGTTGAGCATTACGGACAGGAGGCGGAATTGGGGTGGGGGTGGGGCAGAATGACCTCAGGGCCCCACCTCCCTGCAAAGGAGTGAAGGCACTTTGGGTATCATTCGAATCATACAGATCAGGCCCACACGAGGTGGTGTGAACCGTGGGCCTGGGTGTCAGGCCTCCAGTCAGAGCACAGTGCTTCGTGCCCCACTCCTCCCAGGGAAGACCTGAAGTCCCACCAGGAGCCAGCCAACACGTCCCGTTAGCTTCTCAAGGGCTGCCTTGGAAAGGAGAGGATATGCCTGGCGATGGATCCGTTCATCCTCACAGTAAACACTCATCGAGCTCCTGTTAGTGTGTGCAGGGGCCCTGGCTCCACTGAGAGGGAATGTAGAGCCCAAGAGGCCTGTAGGACCAGCTGGTCTCAATCTCTCCATCTCTGGGGTCTCGGTGGAGGCCACAGTGCCTGTGGTCAGGGGCCCTAATGGGACTCAAGGGTCCCATGTGCCTAGAGCCCGGGGAATCTCCATGAGCTCAGGGTGGCTGCTTCCCTGAGTGATGCCAAAGGATGTTGGTGAGTGGGACCAGGTCATTCACTCCTCACTGGGCGCCCCTGATGTGCCAGGCTTCACGCTGGAGGCCAGGGGTCATGTAGGAGGGTCCCAGACACACGGGAGAGCAGCGTGTAGCCCAGACTCTTCCCACTCTGCAACCCCATCTCTGGGGACACATGACAAACTTCTCTGGGCTCAGAAATGGCCCATCGTGTTCCAGATCTTATGTTTTTGGTGTGGATTTACACTGGTGCACTGTGCGGATCTCCTCTAGTAACCTGCATTCCACATCCATTTCTTTCCCGGTTTGGCAAATTCAATCCCGACTTGTTACTCCCATGAGAAGTGCAGCATCTATCTGTCTGGGGCTCATCTTTGAAGTGACCCAGGGCCTCTGTCATGAAATCTCTCTCTCTTTCTAGCCTTTTAGAGACTGGTCAATTTGTGGGGGGGCTGATCATGGAACAGATCCGACTTCTAGATAACCAGACCCATGGAAGTTGATAATTTGGGTCTCCACTGAAGGTGTGTTGACCACTTGTTTGGATGATTCACTAATGTTATTTTCCTGTTAACATATAATCATGATTCAATAATACATTCTGCCTTCGTGTATATGGTATCTAGACTTTGAAACGCTTTAAAACTAGTTGTAGAATCATACACCGAAACTCCAGTATTCTTGCCTGGAGAATTCCACCGATAGAGAAGCTTGGTGGGCCACAGTCCACGGGGTCACAGAGAGTCAGACACAACCGAGTGACCGACACTTTCATTCTTACTTTTCACGCCGAGACTCCTTCACCCTCCTGTCATCTCAGACAGGGCTGCCAGCCAGTGACTAAGGAACTCCAGGCGTGAAGAGGAAGCACTGGTCAGTTTCATTTTCTTGCTGTCAGTTCTTGATAGAGACATAAATCAGCTCCACTATACACAGTCTACCAGATGTCCTCACCTGAGGGGAAAGCAGATGCCTCACTCGGCTGACTTAGGGGTCAGGGAAGTTTTAGGGTCACATTGTTTCCACCACTGGGAATAGGGATTTCCTTCTAATGCTTAAAATTTCATTTTTTTTTTTTAAAGGGAGATTCTTTCTTTTTTTTGGCCACACCATGTGGCTTGTGGGATCTCAGTTCCCCGACCAAGGATTGAGCCCAGGCCATGGCTGGAGAAAGCGATGGCACCCCATTCCAGTACTCTTGCCTAGAAAATCCCATGGGTGGAGGAGCCTGGTAGGCTGCAGTCCATGGGGTCGCTAGAGTCGGACACGACTGAGCGACTTCACTTTCACATTTCACTTTCATGCATTGGAGAAGGAAATGGCAACCCACTCCAGTGTTCTTGCCTGGAGAATCCCAGGGATGGGGGAGCCTGGTGGGCTGCTGTCTATGGGGTCGAACAGAGTCGGACACGACTGAAGCGACTTAGCAGTAGCAGTAGCATGGCAGTGAAATCTTATCTACTAGGCCACCAGGGAACTCCCTTAGTATTGTTGCACACTCAACGTCTAGTAGGTTCTTCTGTTCATAGTGTTTGGCTTTCTTTCAAAGAGGTGAGAGTAGTAAAACCCAAGCAAGAACTTCTGGATCCAAGCCAGTCTACAAATGGGTAACTTTCCTTCCTAGAATTTTGTGAGCACTAATGTGGTAACCATGGATACACTGGGGAATTTCATTTTCCTGGGACTATAAAACCCTACATAAACTTTAAAGTTTGAAACAAATAAGTAAGTCAACAAACTGTCCATACATGTTGATTACTCTTGAATATTTTTGATCTTGGTAATGAATAGGAGATTCAGTTTAAATTATACCAAAGTAAAAGGTTAAAAATTCGATGCTGCAAAGTAAGTGCATTTTCAGTGAACACACTGGTTTAATGCAGCCTCAGGGCAAAATGTGGCCACAAGCAATTATCTTCAAAACAGAAACAAACAAAAAGAATATTCCAGGGAGGATATTAGCTGATTAAAAAATCTGTGCTAAATGATTCATAAAATGTTCCCTAACAGCATCCTGTCCTATCACGTGTCACAGACTTGGCTGGCAAGAATGTCTTCCTAGTGACTTGCAAACAAAGACTCATCACCTCTGCTGCTGCTGCTGCTAAGTTGCTTCAGTCGTGTCCGACTCTGTGCGACCCCATAGATGGCAGCCCACCAGGCTCCCCCGTCCCTGGGATTCTCCAGGCAAGAACACCGGAGTGGATTGCCATTTCCTTCTCCAATGCATGAAAGTGGAAAGTGAAAGTGAAGTCGCTCAGTCGTGTCCGACTCTTTGCGACCCCATGGACTGAAGCCTACCAGGCTCCTCCGTCCATGGGGTTTTCCAGGCAAGAGTACTGGAGTGGGGTGCCATCGCCTTCTCCCATCACCTCTGCTAAAACAGCCCAGATGCCATCGGCAAAGTTAAAGAGCTGGTGATGATTAAACAGCTTGCGGGTTTTAACAAAAACCCTCAATGGCAGACATGTGCCTCTTCTCTATTTGTGGAGTATATTTTTGTCTGAACTTTGAAGTGAGATTTAAGGATACGGAGTTGAGAATGCATTTTAGAGCCTGGTAAGAGAACCTGCGTGCCTTCGAGAATAGGAAGAACCCAGGGTGAGAAAACTGGGAAACCTCCTGGCTCAACCTGGGGTTACAATCAGGTGTGATCTCCACACCCCACTCAGAAATTGACAAGTCATCTGGGGCTCTTCTCTTGGCTGATCAGATCTGAGCAATTTCAGAAGAGCTGATGAGTCTTTGCTAGTTATATTCTTGATGCCTCATTTATGTTCCTACTAGGGAGAAAGATTCTAATTTAAAAAAATGTGCTTACAATCTGGCTCCAACATTTTGGCCTCTATTGAAATTTTCTCCAAATTTCCAGGTGACCTCTTTGTTGCTGATTTCCAAGGACCTTGTCCCTCTTTCTTTTCTTGACCTCTTAGCAGAGTTTAACCACAGAGGACCCTGCCTCCTTCTCCTAAGGCTCTCCTCACTGCTCTATTCCCCTTCCTGGTCCCTCCATCTGGTTGCCCCAGCTTTATCTCCATCAGCTCCTGTTCCCTTCCCAGGTTCTTTACAGTTTGTGAACCTGGATTCAGTGTGGACCATGCTGTCTCCAGGATGCTTCTGGAAGCCATCCATATTAGCACTGATGATGACCAAGTCTGTCCTAGTTCCTAGCTTGTCTCCTGGGCTTCACATTCAGGGGTCCAGCTGCCTGCTGGGCCCACCGCAGCCCCCAAAGACACTTGCAACCATGCACGGCACCCCTCTTCCCCACTCCCAGCTGCCCCTGACTCAGCATCAGGGCGTCTCATCGACTCCTCTCCCTCCATTCCCTCCTCTCCAACCACTAAACATCCCATTATTTTTACGTTGAAGAGCCCCGATGTCCCGTTATCGTTTGCATTGAAAGAGCCAGGGCCTCCACCTTCTCTTCTTTTCACTGTGACTGTGTGGCTCCGCCCCCGCAAGCCCCAGGGTTTGTAACAAAGAGTGTGTGCTGTCACTCAGTTGTGTCCGACTGTCTGCGACCCCATGGACTGTAGCCCGCCAGGCTCCTCTGTCCATGGGATTTTTTTTTAGGCAAAATACTGGAGCAGGTTGCAATTTCCTACTCCAGGGGATCTTCCTGACCCTGGGATCAGAATGGGCATCTCTTGCGTCTCCTGCTTGGGTTACGACTGTGCCATCTGGGAAGGCCTGTAACCACCAGCGCCCCCTCTTTGCAGCCTGTTTTCCCGCTGTAGTCAGAGTCCCTCTCCCATGTGCTGGGATGATGCCTCACTCAGGAGGGTCACCTCTGCACATGGACACCCCTCGCCTTCCTGTGCGCTGGAGGCCTCCTGCTCCTGTGGTCTGGCCTCGCCTCCCCGCATCATGTCCTCCCGAGTTCTCAGTGACGGCAGTCTCCCGGACACACACTCTGGGACCACACATCAGCCCCTCCCGGCTCTCTGCAGGTCATCTTCCTTCTTACTGTGTACCACGGTGAGGAGAAAGTGACTATTTCAGTGTGTTCGGAGGTTTGTGTGGGTGGAGGAGGCAGAGGAGAATCTTGTCCTGGACTCCTGGGAGGGGGATTTCGGGGGGCTGCACAGCACCCCAAGGAGCTCATGGCTCGCATCCTACCAGCTCCGAGTGGCAGCGTTGCTCTGGGCGACTCCTTAGCACAGGGCATGGTGAGCCGGTAACTTTAAGGGGAAACAGAAGGCACCTAGGGAAGTGGGAGCAGGCGGACCCCCAGATGGGAAAAAGCAGGGCTTCTTTCACACAGCAGGCAGCCTTGACCCAGTAGGGGGAGCTCCCAGAGGAGGAGGTCTGGCCTGAGCAGAGGGTGGGCTGGTCCCCAGGGAGCCCAGAGCCCCGGTTAGGATGCTGGCCCAGTGCCCAGAGCCCTGCAGGGGGGAACCCCTGTGATCCTCACCACCACGAAGGTCAGCACTGTCCCCAGCCCAAGTCACCCACGAGGAGGGAAGGTCACAGGGAGGTGGTGCGGGTTGCCCCAGGTGGCACAGTGCTGGTTTCAGACCACCTTCCTGAGTAGCCTAGGGCCGGGGAGGGGGGTGAGGGTAGAATTAACTGCGGGGCCTGGTAAAGTCAGGGTGCAGTTTCAACTAAGGACGGGGAATTTGGGGTTAGCAGATGCAAACTAGTAAATGCTAAGTTGCTTCAGTCATGTCTGACTCTTTGCAACCCCATGGACTGCAGCATGCCAGGGTTCCTTGTCCTTCACTATCTCCTGGAGTTTGTTCAAACTCAAGTCCAGAGAGTCGGTGATGCCATCCAACCACCTTATCTTCGGTTGTCCCCTTCTGCCTTCTGACTTTCCCAGCATCATGGTCTCTTCCAATGAATTGGCTCTTGGAATCAGGTGGCTGTAGTATTGGAGCTTCAGGTTCATCATCAGTCTTCTATTGGATATTTAGGGTTGATTTCCTTTGGGATTGACTGGTTTGATCTCTTTCTCTTAAGAGTCTTCTCCAGGACCATAGTTCAAAAGCATCAATTCTTTAGCGCTCAGCCTTCTTCATGGTCCAACTCTCACATCTGTACCTGACTACTGGTAAAACCATAGCTTTGACTAGATGGACCTTTGTTGGCAAAGTGATGTCTCTGCTTTTTAATATGCTGTCTACGTTGGTCATAGCTTTTCTTCCAAAGAGCAAGTGTCTTTTAATTTCATGGCTGTAGTCACCATCTGCAGTGATTTTGGAGCCCAGGAAAACAAAGGCTGTCACTATTATATACAGGATGAATAAACAGTAAGGTCCTACAGTACAGTGCAGGGAACTATATTCAATATCCCGTGATAAACCATAATGGAAAAGAATGTGGAAAAAGTGTATCTATATGGGTGAGTCACTGTGCTATACAGCAGAAATTAATACAACATGCAAATCAACTATGCTTCAGTAAAAAATGCACGTTATAAAAAAGAATTGTTGAGTTTTTACCCCAGACCTCATTTATCATCTAATTATCTGGAAGGCTGGTTCCATCCAGGAAATGAGAGGTCGCGTCTGCGGGAGACAGAGTGAGCGTGGAGCTGTTAAGGTCGTGACCCATCCCCAGCTTCTGGGCCCTCTTTCCTCCGCACACTGAGTAATCTCCTTCACCTTGTTTGGGTTCTCCTCACAAGAACAGGTTGCACTGTAATTCTGATTCATTTCTTGACGACGGACAGAAAACATGGTTATGTAAACAAGAACCACAGAGGTTCTCATTAGGAGGATGAGAGGATCTCATTAGGAGCGGCCTTGATCCTAGATGTGGTGATTCTATGAAAAAATACCATGAGGAGCAGGCAAGAGTTTCCCCTCAAGGTTCTAACAGACCAAGCTGTTGCCCAGCCACCCGGGCCTGTACACGGGGCGCCTGTGCTGTCTTGCTGAGTACATCTGAGAATTTATCCAGCCCATGCAGTAGGAATGCAGCTACAACCATCTCTTTTGTATTTTTAAAAATGATTTTCCAAGAGCTTTTTATAAATGTAGAGTTTTACTATGACATTTAACATCTATTATTTCGAATACATGAAAGTGAAAGTTTAGTCACTCAGTTGTGTCCGGCTGTCTGTGACACCGTGGACTGTAGCCCGCCAGGCTCTTCTTGTCCACAGAATTCTCCAGGCAAGAATACTGGAGTGGATTGCCATTATTCCCTTCTCTAGGGGACCTTCCCAACCCAGGGATCGAACCTCGGTTTCCCACGCTGCAGGCAGATTCTTCACTGTCTGATGAGCATATCTTGATTTGGGGGCAAAACTGGCCTGACTCACACTTATGCAGTGTTTGTACAAAATCAGTGCAAGCGTGCAAGGTGAGCCAGGGAATGTGCTCAGATATTCCCAGATGTCTGATGTTGCAAGGAATATCCAGGTAATTAATGGGCTTATTTTTAATCCGAAAATTTTGATATTGTGCTTGAGAAAATACTTTGTGAACAGTGACAGGAAAACTGATGTCTCACCCCGTGTCATGGGCTGAATTGTGTCTGCCCCCCTCTCCCCCCAGATTCTATGTCAAAGCCCAGGGCCTCAGAATGTGGCTGTGTTTGGAGACAGGGTCTTTAAAGAGGTGGATAAGTTAACATGAGATCTTAGCAGAGACCTGAACCCACACTAACTGCTGTCTTTATAAAGGGAGATTTGGATGCAGACACATACAGAGGAAAGACTGCATGAGGATACGATGAGGAGGTGGCCCTCTGAGGCCAAGGAGAGAGGCCTCAGAAGAAACCAGCCCCGAGGGGGCTTTGATCTTGGACTTCAAGCCTCTAGATCTGTGAGAGAATAAACCTCTGGTGGTTACGCCCCCAGGAGGGTGGTGTTCTGTCTTGGCAGCCCTAGCACATGGATATACCATAATACAGGGGATCCTTGACCAACACGGGTTTGAACTGCTTGGGTTCCTTGATACGTGGATTTTTTTTCCAATAAATATATTGGAAATTTTTTTTGAGATTTGTGACAATTTGAAAAAACTCAGATGACATAGCTAAAGATACTGAAAAAAATTAAGAAAAAGTTAGGTATGTCATGAATGCATAAAACATATGTAAATATTAATCTATCTTTGGGGCTTCCCTGGTAGCTCAGCTTGCAAAGAATCTGCCTGCAATGCAGGAGACCCAGGCTCGATCCCTGGGTTGGGAAGATCCCCTGGAGAAGGAAGAAGTTATCTACTCTAGTATTCTTGGGCTTCCCTGGTGGCTCAGACAGTAAAGAATCTGCCTGCAGTGCAACCCGGGCTTGATCCCTGGGTAGGAAGATCCCCTGGAGGAGGGCATGACAACCCATACCAGGATTCTTGCCTGGAGAATTCCCACGGACAGAGGAACCTAGTGGGCTACAGTCCATGGCGTCACAAAGAGTCAGACATGACTGAGTGACTAAGCACAGCACAATCTATCTTTACCTAGACATGAGTGATATTTAATATAAAATTAATAGTGTGTTAGCTTTCTTATTGTTTTATAACTTCACTTTCAAAGAATTTCAATACTGTACAGTAGGTCTCTCTCTCATAATTGGAGAAACTGCATATCAGCTTACAAGCACAGGGAAGTTTTTTTTTTTTTTTTAAATCTCATAGAGTTCAATACTGTATTATGAACCTGACTGTGCTGTGTGCCATGAAAATTTTAACAATGAGGCATTCATTAGTGTATTAGGTAAGCTACCATGAAGCAATCATATTGCTGCTTCTTCATCATCAATGCATGTATTGCTTTACCTGTAAATGAACATAAATAAATATGAATTATTTTTTCACATTATCTTTTCCTTTTGGATGCCCAGTGTTAGTACTACATATAACATCTCCAGTGTTTTATATGAGACAATATTGTAGGTACAGGGAAATGATTCATCTGTAAACATGTAGCTCAATACTGTAAATGTATTCTCTCTTCTTTGTGATTTTCTTAATAACATTTTCTTTTCTCTAGCTTGATTTTTGGTAAAAATACTGTATATGTTACATGTATAAACTGTGTGTTAATTGACTGTTTATGTTATAGATAGGGAAGCCTTCTGGTGAAGAGCAGGCTATTGGTAGTTAAGTTTGTGGGAAGTCATGTAAGTTATATGCAGATTTTCAACTACATAGGGAGTTGGCACCCCTAACTCTGCATTGATCAAGGGTCAACTGTACAATGAGAAGAGAGTGTGTAGTATTTTCAGGAGTTTATCAGTTTTCTTGTTATCTGTTTGCTGCTGCTGCTGCTAAGTTGCTTTAGTCGTATCTGACTCTGTGTGACCCCATAGAGGGCAGCCTGCCAGGCTCCCCCATCCCTGGGATTCTGTTTACTTCCCTGCTAATTTCATTTTTATATTTGGAAATTAATTTATATGACTGAATGCAAAGAAACTTAACAGTGTTTGAATTAAATCATTAACAAGATACAGAATTTTCGTTAAAAATAAGTTCAGTCTTCTCTCCCAGAGATGAGTTTGAAAACACATTTCCAACAACCTCATGCACTCCAACTAAAAATATTTTGAAAAAAATCTGTGGCAAGCCTGGAGGAACTAAACAAAGTATTTTTCTGTCTTTTAAGGCATAGCTTGGAAATGTCTAAGAATAGCTGCTGTTCACTACTATAAAAAATGATGTCATTCATTAAAAAAAGAAAGTCTCCAAGTGCATTTAGGTAATGGAATTGAAACAGGAGAAAAGAGGCAGATCACAACCTTTAAAATAATAACATGGCCATTCTTTCTAAAGTGTTAGTCTCTTAGTCGTGTCCGACTCTTTGCAATCCCGTGGACTATAGCCCACCAAGCTCCTCTGTTCATGTGATTCTCCGGGCAAGAGTACTGGAGTGGGTCGTCATTTCCTTCTCCAGGGGATCTTCCCTTCCCAGGGATAGAACCTGGGTCTCCTGCATGGCAGGCAGATTCTTTACCATATGAGCCATCAGGGAAGCTATAGCCATAGGGCTTGACTAAAACTGGTTAGAACCAACTGGGTCCAAGATGGTGGAAGATTCGACTTTTAGAGGACTTAGAGCCTCACTATATGCTTATTGTAATATATTAGCTAAGTGACACACCCCCCAGGCACCACGAGAGTTCTGAGGTTGATCATCAAAGAGAAAAAAGTGGGTGGTGGCCCAATTCCTGGAAATCTCTGCCCCTTCCCCAAAATAGTTGGAATAAACAGCCCATAGGCTCCTGCTCATGAGCCTATGAAATTACTCAGCTCATAAAAGCTGACCATCCCATATTTCAGGGCCTCTCGCCTTTTGAGATGTCTTACCCTCTATTTGTGCACTATGTTTCTCTCTAAATAAATCAATTTCTTACCTTTCTTACCTAGACTTCCCTGGTGGCTCATATGGTAAAGCGTCTGCTTGCAATGCAGAAAACCCGGGTTCAACCCCTGGGTTGGGAAGATCCCCTGGAGAAGGAAATGGCAACCCACTCCAGTACTCTCGCCTGGAAAATCCCATGGACAGAGCAGTCTGGTAGGCTACAGTCCATGGGTCGAAAAGAGTCAGACACGACTGAGCGACTTCACTTTTCTTTCACTTTCTTACCTATCACTTTGTCTCTCACTGAGTTCTTGCTGTGATGAGACATCAAGAATCTCAAATTCACCAGGAATGGAATCCAGATGAATTTGGAGAGTGACCTTAATCATCTTATTGCCTGAGAATGTTTATTTTCAAAAATAACTAGAAAATGTCAGAGGCTTAATAAATACTAAAAACTGAAAATAAGAATTCCTACTTTCACTCTTTGTGAATGTAATCATACTATTTTATATGCTGTCATCCTTGCAGTGGAATACATATTTTTTTGTTACACATTTTAATTTTAATTTGTCTCTTAGGAAAACTATTATTATTAGAGCTACTGGAAAACAAAAGGCATGTTCAAATTGTTATGTTAAATAATCAAACAACCAAAAGAAAACAAGGAAAATGCCAAAAACAGAGTCGCCATTTCTGAGATGAATAATAGATGGTTCACACTTGCAGTCAGTAACATGCATATAAAATCCTATTTCAGGTGAGCTGTGGGCGGTGGGCGTGTCCTAGCAAAAACATTCCAGTCAATTGATGTTCAGTTTGTTATATAATTAAGCTCAGGAAAAGGACACTTTTGCATATGATTTACGGACTTTTACTTGCAGACTCCTTTTCAGAATTGCTGATTGCATTGGGTAGTCCTTTAATTCTTAGATATTAAAAGTTCTATCATAAGTCAAAGATTTCCAATTAAGTTATTAACTACTGAGTGTAGCTATTATGTTTCTATAGAAGCAAAGAATTTTAAATGGAACTCAGAAGTTATTAAAAAAAAAACAACCCACTAAGCAGAATAGGGAAACAGGGAAGAAAAACACCACATCAAGAGTTACGAAGTAGCAGGCAGAGAGCTTCCGAAATTCACAAAAAGGAGAGATGTGTAAATAATAAAGTCCTGTTAAAAATAAGAACCAAGAATGAATTCTGAAAAGCAAGGAAATTCTGCAAAGAACTTTTCAAAAATCAGTCAGGTTGTAAGAGCAAGGTAGAACAAAATAAATTGCAAGCTGCTGCTAAGATGCTGAGTTGGCAGAATAAACCCATTTCATTTTTTTTTTCCCCTCACAGCTCAAGATTCTTTGTGTAAATTGTAAGGCAAAAGCCAAAAGCTTCAGAAGGTCTAGGGAAATGACACAAATTGGGTTAAGTATGACTTTTAGGAAACTTAATCTGCTCCCCGGAGATAAGATTTTACTGTATTTGTTGCAAATAAAGGCAAGGGTCTCTGACGGCTGTCACGATGGATGGAAAGAATTTCAAGGTCACTTGTAGGCCAGCTAATCCTGGAGAACTTCCCGCAGTGATAGGAATGCACTGTGTCTCTGCCCAGAGTGGGAGCGTGGCAGCGCATGGACCCTGAGTGCTTTACGTGTTGGCCACACCACTGATGAACTCAGTTTTGCATTTTATTCAATTGTTGTGTCATGTCATGGGCTTAGTCACGTCCGACTCCTTTTGCAGCCCTATGGACTGTAGCCCGCCAGGCTCCTCTGCCTTTGGAATTTTCCACGCAAGAATACTGGAGCGGGTTGCCATTTCCTACTTCATGGGGTCTTCCCAACCCAGGGCTTGAACCCGTGTCTCTTGTGTCTCAGTTTCTTTTCCACTGGTGCCACCTGGGAAGCTCCTTATTCCATTGTAATTAATTCAAATTTGAATTACCTCGTGTGACTGGTGGCTACAATGTTGGGCAGTGCACAAAAGATCCTTTCCATCCATTTAATGGAGGCTGCAGATAGCATTTATTATATATCCTTGGGTTTTCTCGGATTAAATATTACCCAAGGCTTCTGAGATCCCCAGGGGGCAGTGTGAGCACATGACTGCCCAAACTGGGAGACTTTGAGAAAGACAAGGAATGTCAGTAACAGTCACGAAGAAACGAGAGGCCCAGGACACGCAGGTGCCCTACCACTGGGGTGTTGCTCGCAGGTTGCACGCAGGAGGGAAGTGACCAGGCTTAGCTTCACTTCTGTGTGGGCTGTTGCTACAGGTAAAATTTAAGCACCTTCTGGACAAACATTTTTATCATATCATAGTTTTTTTGTCCCTGCAAACATTTATTAATACCCAAATCTTTATAACTCACCTTTACTCTCCAAGACAACCTTGACCACAGAGTACAGCAATGACTAACAAGATGCTCAAACCAGCAATGCAAAATCAATCACTCTGACATCTGAGCTCAGACCAAGTACCTAGGTAGCTACACTGGGCTGGATAGTTTTAGCCCTCCCCAGGTTTCCTGGTAAGAGGCAGGAGAAGCCAAAGAGAGCAGAGGCATTCTTTTTTGGAGACAGCCACTCGGCATCCTCTACAGATACACATTCTCCCAAAAGAACTGAACTGGGCGGGCAGAACAGCAGCAGCTCATTTAGTGTGGATCCTGGATCGTTTGTGGAAGTGGATTCTGGAGATAAAAGTTGCTTTGGACACACTCTCAATTTTCCACCATCAGGAGAGAACGTGTACCATGGTCAGACTTTACAAATAAATTTTGGCAGGACAGTTGCAGCTCCCTGCAAAGCACTCAGGCTCTCCATGTTCAGAACTCAACCTGCTTTGAAATAACAAAGAGGGACTCTTCTTTGACACAAAGTACAGAACAGGGATTGAATCATCAATCAGAAAAATAATTAAAAAAATTCAGCTGTATCTATACACCAAAGCAAGAAATTCACACGATAAGCCAATTCTCATGTGATCTGTTTGGAACCTGGCCTAGTTTTTCTCTTTTTTGTTGTTTCCATTGTGTGTTTTTTTAAAAATTTATTTAATTGGAGGCTAATTATTTTACAATATTGTATTGGTTTTGCCATACATCAACATGAATCACCACTTATAACACATCTCATGCTGAATACAGTCAAGTTCTGTATTAAGAAAAAATATCTCACAATTTAATAGGCATGTGGATGAATAGGAAGAAAGAAAGGAATTATTATGGGAGATTCCCTGGTGGCTCAGCTGGTAAAGAATCTACCTGCAATGCGGGAGACCTGGGTTTCATCCCTGGATGGGGAAGATTCCCTAGAGAAGGGAAAGGCTACCCATTCCAGTGTTCTGGCCTGGAGAATTCCATGGACTGTATAGTCCATGGGGTTGCAAACAGTCGGACACGACTGAGTGACTTTCACTTTGACCTGCAGGAAAGAGAACTTAGCAACACAGTGACTGAAACAATGAGCGGGAGGTCTCAGAATCATTTTGTGAAACGTTCTCACCGACCTGATTGCCCGAATGACGGTTTTCAGCGGTGGGGTGAGGTCCTCCACGGACACGTCGCACTGGCATCCTTTGTCATCGTACACGTCATCGGTGCCAAGGGCTGTGTCAGCTGTAGGAGAAAAGGGCGAGTTAGATGACAGCACAGCGGTGATTTAAAACTCGTTCCCCAACTGGTCTTCCATAGGGATGGGGGCCTCACAGACTCGGCTTATAAATCCACACGTGTGAGGCTGCCAATTGCTATTATCCTTTCTCCTTTTCCTGCAAGATCACCCATTTCACGTAACTTGACATGACTACCCTTCTGAACTGTCTGCCAGGGGACATGGGGCTGTTGACATCCTTTCTTCCCAGCAGTGGTGATGGATTTGTGCTTATCCACACTGCTCTTTTGCTCAGTTCTTTTGAAGCTAATAGCCAGAGTTTAGAAAGCAGCTGTTTGGAGTTAGGAAGGCAGGTTTTGGACATTTAATGAACTGGCAGCTAGACAGAGGTTGAAGCCCACATCGTGACCCCAGGAGCCCCACACCCTGAACGAGGGTGCTGAGCGTCTGGCTCCAAGAACACTGTCTCCCTGTCAGTTACTCGACATGGGCAGAGCTGGCTGATGACAGCAGGGCTGAAACTGAGAGCAGGTTCTCAGACGGGATAAGAAAGTCCATGCCTCAGAAAATGGGCAAAACAACTTTCGGTTTAATTACAAAGTTTGGAAAAGGAAGCAGGGTTACAATAAACACCAATTAGTCAGGGCTTATGAAATGAATAAAGAATAGTCCCTTGGACAGCAAGATCAAACGGGTCAATCCAAAAGGAAATCAACCCTGAACATTCACTGGAAGGACTGATGCTGATGTTGAAGCTCCAATACTTTGACCACCTGATGCGAAGAGCCGACTCATTTGAAAAGACCTTGATGCTAGGAAAGACTGAAGGCAGGAGGAGAAGGGGATGACAGAGGATGAGATAGTTGGATGGCATCACTGACTCAATGGACATAAGTTGGAGCAAACTCCAGGAGGTAGGAAGGACAGGGAAGCATGGCATGCTGCAGTCCATGGGGTCTCAAAGAGCCAGACATGATTTAGTGACCGAACACCACCACCAAGGGACTAAAACTGCTTTCTGTCACCTGCTCTGCTCAGTGATCATCTGCTACATCATAGAAGAAGGAGACTTTGAAATGGGCTGTCCTTGTCAGGCTGTAAGTCCTGAATGACTATAAGCAGCCCATTTATTGGAGCAGGGCTCACATCTGGAACTCAGCTGGTGCATCACTCAGTTCAATGATTCACTGTGTGTTTACTTGGTTTATTGTATGCCAGGAGCGGAGTAGGGGGAAAAGATGCAGATGAGTCTTCACAGCTTGTTCATGGTCCCTCTGGCTTTCTGGTCCCCAAGCTTCATCCTAAGGGGGTTCTCCAGAACCATGACCTCACAATAATGATCATAATAACAACCACTTGCTGAAATGTATGCCAGGCACTTAGACAAAACTTCTGCACGTGTTAGTTTTCTTATTTATAGCAACTGGACAAGTTGGTGATGACAAGCCTGATTTTTAGATACTGAAATCAAGGCTCCAAGAAGGTAAGCGCCTCATTCGAGGCCTCAGCAGTGGTCAGTGGAGCTGTTGTTGTTCAGTCTTTAAGTCGTGTCTGACTCTTCGTTGACCCTGTGGACTGCAGCACACCAGGCTTCCCTGTCTATCACTAACTCCTGAAGTTAGATCAAACTCATGTCCATCCAGTCAGTGATGCCATCCAACCATCTCATCCTCTGTCATCCCCTTCTCCTCCTGCCTTCAATTTTCCCCAGCATCAGGATCTTTTCCAATGAGTCAGTTCTTCCAATCTTGTGGCCAAAGTATTGAAGCTTCAGCTTCAGCAACAGTCCTTCCAATGAATATTCAGGGTTGATTTCCTTTAGGATGGACTGGTTTGACCTCCTTGCAGTCCAAGGGACTCTCAGGAGTCTTCTCCAGCACCACAGTTTGAAAGCGTCAATTCTTTGGTGCTCAGCCTTCTTTATGGTCCAATTCTTGCCCTCTGCATTGCATCAGCAGTGTCAGGACACACACAGGGGGCAGCAGAGGCAGCCTGAAGTTCAGGAGAGCTCGGGGGCACAGCCTGTCCCACTGGCTGGGGGACCCTCAGCGTCTCTCCGTGGAAGAGGGCCACCCTTCTAATGAGAAGGCGCCCACTGACTCTGTGTTGATGGCTGGTCCTGACTCACTGACACCTCGAGGGCAGCAGGCCCAGTTTGCTTGGTTGACCTATTAACCCACATTAACCTATTAACCACAGCCCTCTTAGCACATAAACTTCATGCCTGAGATTAAACAACATCCTTCCAGGAACTTTCCACATTTCTTCTTTCAGTTTGATCCCAACCTGCTCTTAATTGGGGGTAGTGGGTGGAATGTCTTGCTCCCAAATTCATGTCCACTCAGAACATTAGAATATGACCTTATTTGGAATAAAGATCTTTACAAGTCTTTGGCATTGCAGGCAGATTTTTTAGCAACTGAGCCACCAGGGAAGCCCCCAGAGAGTCAAATAACATAAAAGTCAGGGTCCTTTCATTATTATGAGGTTAATGGAAAACTTTTAAAGCAGGTAGGTGCTGTCACAATAAGCACAGATGTAAAGAGAGTGAGACTATAAGGTTCGCGCTGAATGCAAGCGGAACTGGGAGTATCTCTGACAATGATGACACAGCCTTCTCCACCCCCATCCTGCCCCGGTGAGACCTTCTGTGTCTCTCTGTCTTGATTAGAAACAGGCTGGGTAGAGGGTGGGCGTCACTGTATCCAAGGCATCTCATTAGGGAATTTCATCACACCACTTACCACTTGATTATTCAAGGCATAAATTAAGCTCTCGATTAAAAAAAAAAAAAGTTTTTCTTTTTGCAAGTTTGGTCAGAGCAAACTAATAGGAAATAATCCTTACTGGCATGTGTTGAAGCAAGGGCTGAGTTAGAAAAATTTCCCCCTTATTTCAAAGCCACAAAATTGGGGGGAATGCCATCATTCTGATTCATAAGTGTCTTGAGATGTCCGTATTCTTTTGAGTGAGGTTTATAACACATTAAATGTCTTTGTCATGATTCCTAGAGGATTAAAACCCTGCCTGACCTCTGAGGCCCCGGATGTGGGGCACTGAGCTTCCAGCCACGACTGGTTCGGAGCTATTCGACAACATCGCTGTTCCCCTGCCCTGACATTTGGGGAATGTGGTCACGGGAACAGGAGCTCACATGAGCAGATCTGAAAACCCCCATCCTTAAGGGCCATGTGCCAGCAGGGTGAGGTGCCCCCACGCCCCGCTACTGGTGGCTGAGCCTCGCATATCTTGAAGGCCTGCCCTCTGCATGTCCCATCTGTGCTGGGAGGAGAAGAAGCTGGAAACATAACCTTCTGTCTCTCCCACCTGCTCCGTCTCCTATTAATTAGCAGGTTCAAGATCTACTTTGAAATACTCTGTTCCCCCATATTTTGGAAACTGTATTCCTTAGTTTTTGGATAGAACCTTTTGGACCTTATAGACTAAAGAGAGAGAGGCATAAAGAAAGCATTCTGGAAACTTCTGCTACATCCAAAGACCATTTTTTTCTGGTCCCACCATAAATATTGCCATCAAGAGACAGGTGTTTATGAAAAAAAAAAAAAAGAACCAGGAATTTCTAGTTCTTTCTCTTGGTCTTCTGCTTTATGGATTAGATTTCTTTTACATTGCCTGATGAAACGATTACAATGGTTTTCAACCTTGGCTGCACCTTAGACTCACCTGGAGATTGTTTAAAAAAATCAATACCAGGACAGGCTGGAACCTAGGCCTCAGAGAGTTTATGAAAGCTCGCCGAGGAATCTGTGTGACTGGATGTGGAGAATGGTGCCCTCCGTGACCCCCAGCTGGAGCCTAGGCATGTGACTAGTCACCACTGGACTCGGACTCACCCCCGTGTCTCCCCTCGCACTACTAGTGTATTTCGCACAATTGAGACAATATGGGTGCTTCCCAAGACAGGAAATGATCACATCACGAAAACCAGAAAAAGAAACCCCTTACAAACTGGTGACTTGGGAACAAGTTTCACCGTCTTTTTGTCCAGCCCGAGGGTCTCTGAGTTCCGAATTCTAGCCACTGTTTTCCACCCTTCAGCCTTGAGACCTGCTCTTCAGGCCATGACCCTGTTCTCTTTCATGGAAGTCATTACAGTTTCACACACAAGGAGCTATATTATGTCCAGAGATCAAAATAAGACAAAACTGTCAAAACCTAACAGAAAATATTTGTTTAATCAGTGCAGGAAGTGATAAGGGCTTGATGTATGGTCATTAGGAGAAATTATAAAGGAGACAGCAGACAGCCTTGGTCATGAATGCAGAAAGTGTTACTACCTGAAATGGTCAATTATAAAGCAAAGGAAAGTGCTGATCAGGAAAAAGTTGGAAGCTATAAAAAAGCTTAATATTTACAACATATAAGGAAACCTATTTAAACGGATCACAATCCAAAATATAAACATACAAATAACTCAGTCAAAAAAGACCACCAGTAGAAAAAAATGACAGAAAACTTTTCAACCTAATTAGAAATAAAAAAAAATAAAAGTATTTGAAGGTATGGACTTATATCTATCGAATAGTAAAAGAACAACTAACACTAAAAAAACTGAGGTCACACTGGTACACTTTGATGTTGTTAGTGACAATGTAAGTCAGAACAAAATTTCACGGCAACAAGAGTTTAAAAAAGTTAAAATCAGCAATCTTTTAATTTATTACAATTTATTATCAGAGAAATGATCTTTGGAAAATAATTTCAAAAAGAAAATAAAGATAGGGCTTCCCTGGTGGCTCCGTGGTAAAGAATCCACCTGCCAATTCAATTCAGGAGACAAGGGTTTGATCCCTGATCTGGGAAGATCCCGCATGCGTCAGAGCAACTTAGGCCCGGTGCCAGAATTACTGAGCCGGTGCTCTAGAGCCTGGGAGCTGCAACGACTGAGTCCACGAGCTACAGCTACTGAAGCCTGTGCTTCACAACAAGAGGAGCTACTGCAGTGAGACAGTCCCCACTCACCACAACCAGAGAGAAGCCCACGTAGTGATGAAGAACCAGGGCAGCCAGAAATAAATACAATTATAAAAAATAAAGATAATGTAATAACGACAGAGGATGAGATGGCTGGATGGCATCACCGACTCAATGGACATGAGTTTGGGTAAACTCCGGGAGTTGGTGATGGACAAGGGAGGCCTGGCGGGCTGCAGTCCATGGGGTCGCAAAGAGTTGGACACCACCGAGCCACTGAACTGAACTGAACTGAAAAATGGTTATTACATTATTGCCTATTGTAGAGAGATGGTTATATAAATTTCAATGTCCCAAATAGGAATCCATAAATTATAGTATTTGACCATGATGATGTACTACACAACTATGATAAAAAATAATTATGAGTAGTATATGATAGTATGAAAGTATCCTTAAACGTTTAGTAAAATTGAAATATGAGCCCAATCCTCTTGCTGATAATGACTATGTACAGTGATATATATAAAGAAAACAAGCTATAAGTGAATATGTAAAAATGAAATTAGCTGTGTCAGGGCATGAGATTAGAGGTGACTGACAGCACTTTTAAAATTCTTTATGGAATTTAAAGTTTTTTTCCATCACAAAAATAATATATGTTTTTTGAAGAGTATTTGAAAAATAGGAGAACAATCAGAATGAAGAAAAAAAATCTTCCCAAGTTGGAGAACTTACTGGAAATCATTAGTGTAATATGTTTCTCATAGTAAAAATGTGAGGGCTACAAGTTCATGATACACTTCAGAAATTTAAGTGGACCGTGTAACGATTCTATTCCACTGCTCTATAAGGAACAAGCATTAAAATAGCCACTATCAACGGTGGTGATAACTAATTTATTACAACCTGTTATGAATTGTGATAGATTTCCCAAGGGTTCCTTCCTTGCAACTTGTCTTTTGATTACCTCTTCCCCACTATCACTTCCTGACATCTTAAATATCATCCTCGAGTCTCCACTTTAGGCATGTGCTAGTTCACAGGCATCTCCTTTAATCCCGCTAGAGTTTAGAATAATCACCTGGGCCCTGACGCCCATGGCACAATTTCATTTTGCTATGACCTTGGCAGGGACCTTTCTTCTGTTCTCTGCTGGGTTCTGCTAGGTCCTCAAGATGCCAATCAGAACCCCAGGAAAAAAAAAAAAAAACCTCCAGATGATATATGTTTTGTTCTAGACTTTTGCCTTTTCAAATAGCTTTTGTTTTTCTCTCATTATGACAGTAATACATGCTTACTCCAGAAACTTCAAAAATTTGAATTTTAAATTAAATCATGTAGAATGAGAAACATTTGTTTATAGCTCTAACAGGCAAATCCTATTAAATTTTGGCCTCTTCCCTTCTAGGAACTTTTCCTTTGCATCAACTGATGTTTAACGTCAAAGTCAATTCCTCAGCACAGATTAGAAGTTGAATTGCTGGTTGCCATGAAAGGGGGAGCTTTGTTTTGATAGCTTGAAAGCCCTCATTCAGCCTCATTTATTACGTGGAGTTTCATCTTGTGCTGCAGCAATACCGATGACACATAGTTCTTCAAGGTACTGTCTGAGCATTATTACCTGTGCCCGCTCTCCCAAGGGCCGCCCTCTGCATGGCCCGCTCTCCTTTTTTTTTTTTTCTCTTGGCTAGCAATCTGTGGATGCTTAATTTGCAGTGGACAGATGACTATATACAGAGAGCACCAGAAAAGCAAGGAGCATCCCAAAATGAGAAGAAAGATAAGAATGTCAGGATACTTATAATAAATCATTTACATTTCAGCATGCATAGAATTTTTGTGCCATGTTGAAAAGTAGAATTTGATTTTGCAGTTTGCTTAGCCACTTCAGTCATCTTAGACTCTTTGTGACCCTGTGGACTGCAGCCCACCAGGCTCCTCTGTCCATGGGATTCTCCAGGCAAGAATACTGGAATGGGTTTCCATGCCCTCCTCCAGGGGATCTTCCCGACCCAGGGATTGAAGTGGAGTCTCCTATGTCTCCTACATTGGCAGGCAGGTTCTTTACAACTAGCGCCACCTGGGAAGCCCATTTGCAGTTGAGCAATTCCTATTTAATTTGAGTTATCCGAAGCAAAAAGAATGAGGGCAGAAGGGCAGAGTTTGAAACCTCAGATCCAGCTTTCCAACTATGAACCTTTCAAGAGTCTTCGACATCCGGGAAATGTAGCCTGACTCCCAACACTGACTCTGCCCTGTCTCCTGTTCTGGGTACAAACTCTTATATTTCTTGTTATTTTGCTGTTAACAAGCCCCTTTCCTTGGCAGACAGTGAGCAGCGAGGGCAGGGACCCCATTCTTCACCCCATGCATCCATCGTCCCTGTATCTTCTCATCCAGGTACCTGCTGCCCCCAGAACACTCAGGGACATGTTTGCTTTGTGAGGGAAGCATTTCCTTTTGACTTCAGTAAAGTCTGGATGTAGAAATTTAGGACTGGACTTAGGCCTATCATTCGTTGGGTCCTTGTGTGTGGGATGCTGCACAAAGATGAGCTATACTTTAAGATATCACACTGATGGGATATACTGTGCTCATTTTAGAGATGCAGGAGCTGCAGCTCCCTGTGAGAAATGAGGTAGGTGGGACCTTTAAAACGGGGCTGGAGCAGCCATCCTGGGGGAACTGCCTCACGTCCTGTTTTCTGACCTGGTGAACTGGGCTGAACGGCCAGCCTCCCAAGAAGTCAGCAAGGATGAGAAAACCACCCGTTGAGGGGACTTAGGAAAATGAATGTTTATCTTGTGACTGTTTTGCCTGAGTATTCAGTGGAATGTGAATCTAGTTTAGCCTGTAAGCACCAAGTGACTCTTCTTAAAAACAACCTACCTCATCATCTCTCTTCTTCTATTTTTCCCTTTTCATTAAAAATCCCGATTTCATCAGGTCTTCTATAATCAGGGTACTATCTGTGTCTCTACCCAAATTTTGTTGTTGCTCAGTTGTTAAGCCATATCTCTTTGCTATCCCATGGACTGCAGGATGGCAGGCTTCTCCATCCTTCACTATTTCCCAAAGTTTACTCAAATTCATGTCCATTGAACTGGCAATGCCATCTAACCATCTCATCCTCTGCTGCCCCCTTCTCCTTTTGCCCCCCGAGCATCACAATCTTTTCCAATGAGTCCATTTTTCACATCAAGTGGCCAAAGTATTGGAGCTTCAGCTTCAGCATCAGTCCTTCCAATGAATATTCAGGGTTGATTTCCTTTAGGATGGACTGGTTTGACCTCCTTGCAGTCCAAGGGACTCTCAAGAGTCTTCTCCAACACCACAATTCAAAGGCATTAACTGGTGCTCAGCCTTCTTTATGATCCAACTCTCACATCCATATATGACTACTGGAAAAACCATAGATTTGACTGTACAGATCTTTGTTGTCAAACTGATGTCTCTGCTTTTTAATATGCTGTCTAGGTTTGTTATAATTTTCTTTCCAAGGAGCAATCTTTTTTAAAAATTTATGGCTGCAGTCACCATCTGCAGTGATTTTGGAGCCCACGAAAATAAAATCTGTCACTGCTTCCACTTTTCCCCTTCTATTTGCCATGAAGTGATGGGACCAGATCCCATAATCATAGTTTTTAGAATGTTGAGTTTTAAGCCAGCTTTTCCACTCTGCTCTTCTCACCCTTATCAAGAGGCTCTTTAGTTTCTCTTCACTTTCTGCCATTAGAATGGGATCATCTGCATATCTGAGGTTGTTGATATTTCTCCTGGCAATCCTGATTCCAGCTTGTGATTCACTTAGCCTGGCATTTGGCATGATTTACTCTGCATATAAGTTAAATAAGCAGGGTGGCAATATAGAGCCTTGACATACTCCTTTCCCAATTTGGAACCAGTCAGTTGCATGTCTGGTTCTAACTGTTGTCTCTTGACCTGCATACAGGTTTCTCAGGAGACAAATAAGATGATCTGATATTCCCATCTTTTTAAGAATTTTCCTCAGTTTGTTGTGATCCACACAGTCTTTCGAGGAGTCAATGAAGCAGAAATAGATGTTTTTCTGGAATTCTCTTGTTTTCTCTATGATCCAGTGAATGTTGGCAATTTGATCTCTGGTTCCTCTGCCTTTTCTAAACCCAGTTTGTACATCTGGAAGTTCTCAGTTCACCTACTGTTGAAGCCTAGCTTGAAGGATTTTGAGCATAACCTTGGTAGCATGTGAAATGAGCACAACTGGATTCTAGTTTGAGGATTCTTTGGCATTACCTTTCTTTGGGATTAGAATGAAAACTGATCTTTTCTAGTTCTGTGGCCACTGCTGAGTTTTCTAAATTTGCTGACATAATGAGTGAAGCAATTAACAGCATCATCTTTTAGGATTTAAAATAACTCAGTTGGAATTCCATCACCTCCACTAACTTTGTCCATAGTAATGCTGCCTAAGGCCCACTTGACTACACACTCCAGGCTGTCTGGCTCTAGGTGAGTGGCCACACCATCGTGGTTATCCAGGTCATTAAGACCATTTTTGTATAGTTCTTCTGTGTACTCTTGCATCCCTTCTTAATCTCTTGTGCTTCTGTTAGGTCCTTACCATTTCTGTCTTTTATTGTACCCATCCTTGTATGAAATGTTCCCTTCTCTTCTTGAGATTTCTAGTCTTTCCCATTCTATTTTGTTCCTCTATTTCTTTGCATTGTTCAATTAAGAAGGCCTTCTTATCTTCCTTGCTATTCTGTGGACTCTGCATTCATTTGGGTGTATCTTTCCTTTTCTCCCCTGCCTTTCACTTCTTTTCTTTCCTCAGCTCTTTCTAAAGCCTCCTCAGACAGCCACTTTAGCACTTTGCATTTCTTATTTTTTGGGATGGTTTTGGTCACTGCCTCCAATACAATGTTATGAGCCTCCATCCGTATTTCTTCAGGTACTCTGTCTACCAGATCTAATCTCTTGAATCTATTCATCATTTCCACTGTATAATCATAAGGAATTTTATTTAGGTCATACCTGAATAGCCTAATGGCTTCCCCTACTTTCTTCAATTTAAGGCTGAATTTTGCAATATGGCAATGGCACCCCACTCCAGTACTCCTGCCTGGAAAATCCCATGGACTGAGGAGCCTGGTAGGCTGCAGTCCATGGGGTCGCTGAGGGTCGGACACAACTGAGCAACTTCGCTTTCACTTTTCACTTTCATGCATTGGAGAAGGAAATGGCAACCCACTCCAGTGTTCTTGCCTGGAGAATCCCAGGGACAGGGGAGCCTGGTGGGCTGCCGTCTATGGGGTCACACAGAGTTGGACACGACTGAAGTGACTTAGCTTAGCTTTGCAATACGTAGCTCATGATCTGAGCCACAGTCAGCTCCAGGTCTTGTTTTTGCTGACTGTATAGAGCTTCTCCATCTTTGGCTGTAAAGAATATAATCAATCTGATTTCATTA
>NW_011494872.1:1317065-1344271 GCF_000754665.1 Bison bison bison
TGAGCTTTGCAATAAGGAGTTCATGATCTGAGCAGTAGTCAGCTCCAGGTCTTGTTTTTGCTGACTGTATAGAGCTTCTCCATCTTTGGCTGTAAAGAATATAATCAATCTGATTTCATTATTGACCATTTTGTGAGGTTCATGTGTAGAGTCATCTGTTGTGTTGTTGAAAAAGGGTTTTTGCTATGACCAGTGTGTTCTCTTGACAAAATTTTATTAGCTTTTGCCTGCTTCATTTTGTACTCCAAGGCTAAATTTGCCTGTTACTCCAGGTATTGCTTGACTTCCTACTTTCGCAGTCTAGACTCCTATGATGAAAAGGACATTTTTTTTTTGGTGTTAGTTCTAGAAGCTCTTGTAGGTCTTCATAGAACCTGTTACCTTAGCTTCATCAGCATCAGTGGTTGGGGCATAGACTTGGATTACTGTGATGTTGAATGGTTTGCCTTGGAAGAAAACTGGTCATTCTGTCTGTTTTTGAGACTGTACCCAAGTACTGCATTTCAGATTCTTATGTTAATATGAGGGTACTCCATGTCTTCTAAGGGCTTCTTGCCCACAGTAGTAGATATAATGGTCATCTGAATTAAATTCACCCATTCCTGTTCGTTTTAGTTCACTGATTTCTGAGATGTTGATGTTCACTCTTGCCATCTCCTGCTTGACCATGTCCAATTTACCTTGATTCATGGACCTCACATTCCAGGTTCCTATCCAATATTGTTCTTTACAGCACTGGACTTTGCTTTCACCACCAGACACAGCCACAGCTGAGTGTCACTTCTGCTTTGGCCCAGCTGCTTCATTCTGGAGCGATTAGTAACTGCCCTCCAGTAGCGTGCTGGACAGCTTCCTACCTGAGGGGGCTCATCTTCCAGTGTCATTTCCTTTTGCCTTTTAATCCTGCCCATGGGGTTCTCGCAGCAAGAATGCTGGAGTGGCTGCCATTCTCCACTCCAGTGGACTACATTTTGTCAGAACTCTTCACTATGATCCTCAGTCTTGGGTAGCTCCTGATAGAATGGATCATAGCTTCACTGAGTTGTAGAAGACCCTTCACCACTACAAGGCCATGAAGGGGGACATAACTGAATACATGTACCCGAATTGCAATTCTTTGATACCTTTTGTTTTCCTGTGTTTTTTCTTCTTTCCAGATTGACCTCCATAAGGTTATATAACTTGTCAAGACACAGAGTAATTAAGGGTAAAGGGGTCCTTTGAAGGACTGCAAGGAGATCCAACCAGTGCATTCTAAAGGAGACCAGTCCTGGACTGATGCTGAGGCTGAAACTCCAGTACTTTGGCCACCTCATGCGAAGAGTTGACTCATTGGAAAAGACCCTGATGCTGGGAGGGATTGGAGGCAAGAGGAGAAGGGGACAACAGAGGATGAGACGGCTGGATGGCATCACCGACTCAATGTACATGAGTTTGGGTGAACTCTGGGTGTTGGTGATGGACAGGGAGGCCTGGTGTGCTGTGATTCATGGGGTCACAAAGAGTCAGACACGACTGAGCAACTGAACTGAACTGAACTGAGTCCTTTGAAAATTGAGATCACGTGTACCTGTGCACCAATCTCCAGATTTTTTCCAGACTAAAAGTCCAAAGCTTCACCAGGCCTACAGGATCCTGAGTGCTGGCCTCTCCCCTACCTTCTCATCAGCTCCCTCCAGGAGAGCTTTCTCCAGACCTGGGGTTGCTCCCTGCACTTCACACCCTGGGCTCCCTTTGGGGATGCTCCCTCCAGATGGCCTGGGAGCTCCCCTACTCCTGAGGCCTCTGTTTAGCCCCATGTCTCCAGGAGGACCACTTGGACCACCTTACCCAAGGCTTCCTGCTACCCCTCCACTCATCTGTAGTGCCTTAGTCACCTTCCCCCCACCCCCCACCCCCACAGCACTTGTCACCTTCCAACATACTAAACAATTTACTAGTTTGTGTTCATTATTTATCTTCCTGTGCTAAATTGCTTCAGTTGTGTCTGACTGTATGTGATCCCAGGGACCATAGCCTGCCAGGCTCCTCTGTCCATGGGATTCTCCAGGCAAGAATACTGGAGTAGATTCCCTCCAGTAGACTCCTATGTCCTCCTCCAGGGGATCTTCCCTACCCAGGGATAGAACCTGTGTCTCTAACATCTCCTGCATTGGCAAGCATGCTCTTTACCACTGGCACCACCTGGGAAGCCTGGAGTGTAATCTTGTTCTCTGGTTATCTCAAGAGCCTGGGGTGAAGGACAGGGTTAAGCAATCTAATATTTACTGAGGCGACAAGTCAGGGTGAGTGATACCTCCAACTCTGAACTCTGACTGATCACAAAGTTTAGCTCACCAGCTAACCTCTGGATTTTTTTTTTGATGATCTCTCATGACTAGATACACTTTTGAGATCCTACTGTGAAAAACAAAAAATCCAAGTTTTCCTCATAGCATTTAATTGCTATAAGATTTTAAAATAGGATTTTCTCCCAGTGATCCACAAAAATATTTGAGGTAAATAAGTTCAAAGTAAAAGAATGAATAACTTCTATAGTAGAACTCAGGAAATATCTGTTGAATAAATACTGTATACTGAACTTTTATTTTAGGCTTTTATTTTAGGTTTATTTTAGGCTTTTATTTTAGGTCAGTGCACTTTAAATTCTTGAGTCTATAAATTTACAATCAGTAAATAACAGAAGAATTTTACGGCCCGTACAACAAGCGAGAGCACATCCTCTATATTCACATAACAAAGAGGCCCATCCTGACTCACTTTCCTCTTCAAGAGCAATCTCTGGGAATGGAATGTTAATATTTTACAGTGACACACACTGAGAATTCACGTGGCACCTCGGGATCCTCACGTCCTTATGCTTTTCCAAGTGTGACTTTTAACCTAGTGCTGTGCAGTGTTAGTACTGTAGGGACAAAGTGGGAGATTTCAGTCCTTTGACTATTGGTCACTCCATTCGGAATCCTAGGAGATTTGGAGTAAATAGCTGAGAAGTGAGATTTTATTAAGAATTAGGACATCATCTCACTGAATTCTGATAGAAATAAAACATAATGCTATAAGGAAATTGTTCCATTTGTGAACATATGCTCATGAAATTTTTTTCTAGGCTGTATAGTATTAGGAAAAGTTCCAGTATTCATATCTGTTGCCATTGACGTATATTGGTTTCAAAATAAACCATCCTTGCCCTATACAGCAATATTCTAGTTAAAGAGCTAATTTTAATATTTTGAACAGGTAATTGCATTTTCCTATATATTTTTACCAAGGTAGATGCAAACACTGCTAGCACAATTGAAGATTATATACTGATAGAGAATACATAATTTAGTTGTGCTTGATGTTTGTTGTATTTTTTGTTGTTATAACATTCTCTATGTGGAGGGGAAAATTTGGGACCAAAAACAAAGTTGTAATACCCACAGCAGAAATGAAGAGATACATTCAAATACACTAGTAGAGAAGGTGCAGCTTACTCTCTTTTTCCTGCCTAAAAACAGTTAGATCTAGATTATCCTGTGACTACCACATTCTGAAAAGTATGGCTGTATACACTATGAAAATGGCTGTATATACCTTCAGCTCTGTAGAAGACTTTCACAGTAAAGAGAAAACACAATTGGCCTTTGACTGGACCTGACAACTTTGCTGTTGGCATGGCCTAGCATCAATCTCCAAATCTGACTTTCATATACAATAAGAAATACACACGCATACACACACAAGACAGACGTTCCTTTCTGAGTTAAGATGCTAGAATGAACACACACATCTAATCTTGACTTCTCTGAAAATCTCATTAAACGTATAGGGATGAGATGCTTTTAAAAAAGACATAAACCCATAACAGGAAGAGACGAGGCAGCAGCCACATAATTTTGAAAGTAGGAAGGCAAATGGGCAAGCTGGGTAGCTGGCGAGCTGACCCCAGGCAGAAACCCCAGCTAAGGCTGGGAAAAGCTGAGAAGCAACAACACTCACACCTTAGACCAGTCAGGACCTGCCAGAACCTGCAAGGTAACTGGGATGAGGAAGGTGGTGTGGAGTCTGCCTGATTCTGCTTCTTTACCGCAGGATACTGGCTGCAAGGCTTCAAGTGAGGAGCCCTTGGGGGTGGGTGTCGGGTGACCATATACAGCCCAGATGTAGAGAACCCACTAACAGCTGGTCACCATCACAAGGGCAGCAGGATCTCACCTCCAGGTAGGAGTCTGGAGAAGTTCCCTCTGAGGACTCTGACCAGCTCAAGAAGAAAGAGTTGAAGGTAAGTGACAGATTTTATTTTCTTGGGCTCCAAAATCACTGCAGACAGTGACTACAGCCAGGAAAATAAAAGATGCTTGCTACTGGGAAGAAAAGCGATAACAAACCTAGATGGTGTATTAAAAGTTGCAAAAGTCCATAGAGTCAAAGCTATGGGTTTTTCAGTAGTCATGGATGGAAGTGAGAGTTGAACCATAAAGAAGGCTGAGTGCCGAAGAATTGATGCTTTCGAACTGTGGTGCTGGAGAAGACTCTTGAGAGTCCCTTGGACTGCAAGGAGATCAAACTAGTCAATCCTAAAGGAAATCAATCCTGAATATTCATTGGAAGGACTGATGATGAAGCTCCAATACTTTGTCCACCTGATGCAAAGAGCTGGAAAAGATGCTGGGAAAGACTGAAGGCAGGAGGAGAAGGGGGTGACAGAGGATGAGATGGTTGGATGGCATCACTGACTCAAGGGACATGAGTTTGAGCAAGCTCTAGGAAATGGTGAAAGACAGGGAAGCCTGGCATGCTGCAGTCCATGGGGGTGCAAAGAGTCAGACATGACTGAGCGACTGAACAACTAACCTCAGAGGTTCCCCAGGAAAAGACTGACCCAGATCAACCCACAGAGACGGTCAAGCTGACCGACACTGGCCATATGCTGAGAAGTTCTAGTCACCCTTGTGAGAGCCAACACTTCAGTATGAGAAAAAATATCTGTGGTATTAGTGAATTCAAAGAGATCAAAATCAACCCAAAATGAAGTAAAAGAAAACACTGTCATTAAAATCTTCACAGAGATAAGGTAGGATACCAGAAGTATGAAACAAAAAAAGGGACACAGTAAACAAGGGCAGCAGCAATGAAGAACCTTAGAAATGACAGGTTTGGATGATAATTGACCAGAATGCCCAGAAAATAGAACAAAAAGACAAAGAAGCAGAAAGTGGGAGAAGGAAGTCAGAGGGCCAGTCCCCATACCCTGCCTCTAAATAATGAATTTTCATGAGACAGAGAAGATGAAGGAAGAGCTCATTAAACACACACACACACAACATTCTAGAATGGACGGTCATGATTCACCAGTTTGAAATGACCCCTTGAATCTCCACTATAGTAGACAAAACTCATACCCAGGAATTTCATTATGAAAATTTACCACACTAGGGTAAAAGTGGGTTGTACAAAATTCCAAACATAAAACAAGCAACATCCACCACTGGCCACCTTCAAACATCACAAAGGCTCTGGACTTAATAGTCCTGAAAACGAGCATATCAGAGTGCAATGCCCTCAAAATTCCAAAGGACATTATTTCTGGCTTAAAAGTATATATCAAGTTAACCTCTCAAGCAGCAAGAGGATGGAAAAAAGTCATCTGACATGCAAGATCGCAAAAAATATTTCTTTCTCTGTGCTTTTTCCCAAGAATGTCCTGGACAATGTACCCCATCAAAATGGGGATGTAAACCAAGAGTGAGGACAAGCCCGGTGCAGCAGACACAGCAGGAATCATGGGGTGAGGGTGAAGGAAGCCCTGGTGGTCACTGTGGGCCAGGTGGAGGGGGTTCCGTCCAGGTAGGACTGGAGGGACCCGTGCACGTTGACAGCAGTCAGTGCTACGCCTCCCATCAAGAAAGACAAAGTCATGGGCCCCTGTAGGCTGGACACACAGTTTAGAAGAAAATCAGAAGGAAGTCAGAGCTGATGTCTGCAGTGGGCTTGGCAAGCAGCCAACCCAGTGGAAAGGAGGAGGGGGTGTCTGTGAAAAACCACAGTGGAACTGGGTCGTTTAGCTGACACAGAGGACCTTGCAGACATTTTTACTGAAGGATGACTGGAAGATGTGGAAAGAGTTATGAAAGTGATGCAGGCAAGAAATAGGGCATTCATTTACCATTGGAAAAGCAAGTAGTGGTAATACAACATAATACACAGGCATAATGTAAATGCTGAGTTTTAACTTATAAAAACTTATGGAATGATGGCAGGCTCTGCAGAAGGGCAACAGTGAAAAAAAAAGAGTGAAACCTTCATTTACTAGAATTTTAAGTTAATAGAAAACGTTCAAAGTTGATTAATCAGAAGTTAGTTGCATGCACGTACTATTGAAAAAAAGCCACTGATAAGTATCAGAAGAAACAATGGAAAAACAGAAATGGTTGCTTCCAGAAAGGAGGTCTGCAGGGTAGAGTGGGAGACTTGAGGCAAGTGGGAGAGCTCTTTATATCTGTCCTGATATAAAGAGCTTATGTTGTTTGACTTTTGTTATTTTAAAACTTTCAATTTTGCTAGTCACAACTGCAAATTCAAGCATGTAATTGTGGAGTCAATGGCACCCCACTCCAGTACTCCTGCCTGGAAAATCCCATTGATGGAGGAGCCTGGAAGGCTGCAGTCCATGGGGTAGCTAAGAGTCAGACACGACTGAGCGACTTCACTTTCACTTTTCACTTTCATGCATTGGAGAAGGAAATGGTAACCCACTCCAGTGTTCTTGCCTGGAGAATCCCAGGGACGGGGGAGCCTGGTGGGCTTCCGTCTATGGGGTCACACAGAGTCGGACACGACTGAAGTGACTTAGCAGCAGCAGCATGCAGCTGCAAGGAGTAACTCTGGGTTCCTTTGTACCCTTTACTCCATTTCCCCTAATGATAACATCTTGCAGAGCTGCAGCACAGCAGAATGCACAGTGATACAGTCGTGATATGGCTCCATCACCACCAGGAGTTCCTGTGCTGACCTTTCACAGCCTTGTTCTCCCTCCCATAACCCAGCTTCCATGACTCCTGGCCGCCACTAATCTCATTTCCATTTCTACAATTTCATCATTTCTAGAATGTTACATTAATGGAATCATATAGTGTGCAACCTTTTGAAACTGGCCTGTTTTCTACTCAGCATATTTCCCTCAAGATTCAGGCGAATGGTGCACAGCAAAAGCTTTTGCACCTTTAGGGCTGGATAGAATCTTTGGTACATGGGTCCCAGAGTCTGTTTAACCATTTATCTACTGAATAGCATCTGTGTTGCTTCTAGTGTTTGGTTATTATGAATAAAGATGCTATGAACATTGATGCACACGTTTTCTATGAATAAAAGTTTTCCTTTCTCTGGGATAAGTGCCCAAGAATACAATTTCTTGGTCATGCAATAATTGCATGCTTAGTTTTATAAGAAACTACCAAGTTGTTTTCCTGAAGGACTGCATCATTCTACATTCCCACAAGCAACATATGAGAACTCCTTCCTCTGTATCCTCCCCAGCATCTTCTGTTATTGCTACATTTTACTTTGGTTATTCTGATAGGTGTGTAGTGATATCTTCTGTAGTTTTAATTGGCATTTTCCTAGTAGCAAATGAATATAAACATCTTTTCATGTGCTTATTTGACATCTCTATACCTTCTTTATCGAAATGTCTGTTTCTGTCTTTGCTCCTTTTTCTAGTGCAAATTTTCTTTTCTTTTTCTTTTTTTACTGTTGAGTCTGGAATCTTCTTATCTATGCAGGACATACGGTTTGTAAATTGTTTCTTTCAGCCTGCAACTTGTCTTTTCATCCTCTTAATAAAGTAGTTTGCAGAGCAAACATCTTAAATGTTCATGATATCTACTTTGTCAATTTTCTTATCATGGGTTGTGGTTTTTTGCTTAGCTCCAGATCCTGAAAATTTTCTCTTCTGTTTTTTCTAAAAATTCTATAGCTTTATGTTTTATATTTAACTCCATGATTCATTTTGTGTTAATATGTATTATTTGACTTTTATAACTAGGCAAATTTATTACTTTGGTAAAATAAGAGTTCTTTGAAAAATATCTCAAAGGCTCAAAAAACACCTAAAAGGCTCATGAAATAGTATGGCTCCTACTACTTGTGATGCATTCTATTTCCTGTTATGTCTCACCCCACCATTTACCCCAAATCTCCCTACCTGCCCTAAGTGTGACCTCACGACCCTCCACCGCAGATTGGAAAGGGCTGAAGACAGAGTCTTTTCATCTGGTTCCCACTCCCAGTTTTCCTTGTTCGTTGTTGTTGTTCAGAAGTCATTTCCAACTTTTTATGACCCTATGGACTGCAGCACACCAGGCCTCCCTGTCCTTCACCATCTCCCAGAGTTTGCTCAAACTCATGTCCATTGAGTTGGTGATGCCATCCAACCATCTCATCCTCTGTCGTTCCCTTCTCCTCCTGTCTTCAATCTTTCCCAGCATCAGGGTCTTTTCCAATGAGCTGGTTCTTCGAATCAGGTGGACATAGTATTGGAGCTTTAGCTTCAGCATGAATCCTTCCAATGACTATTCAGGGCTGATTTCCTTTAGGATGGACTGGTTTGATCTCCTTGCAGTCCAAGTGACTCCCAAGAGTCTTCTCCAGCACTTCAGTTTTCCATCTCTTTCTTATTTCTTCTTTTTTAACTTTTTAAAAGTTTCCACAGTCACCTCAGAATTAGGACACCACATCCCTATTCTTCCAAAACTGCATCTTCCCCACCCCCCGACCCTGTGGACATTTTATTAGCAATCAGCACTTCATTCACATTTATCACTGCTGGAAAACAGGATCTCTCACCTTCCAGCTCATCCTACTTTAACACAAGTCACAACCAATTTTAGGCACAAATATTACAAAACTACATTCTTGTAACCTCCTAAAGTATGAGTTATCTTAACCTTCAGTACACACTCAGCACACCTGATGATTCCCAGGAAGGTAAAACATACTATGCACAATGCCTGCCGACCACGGGAATCTCGAATGGGGAATTCAGTCAAAGTGGTAATCTGTGTTTACCAAAAATCTGTGTTTACTAACCAGCACTCTTGCAATTTGGAAAACCTGATTTTTGTTATGTTTGTTCTCAGGCTTGCTAATTAGCAACATTTGGAAATACTAATTTACCCTAATGACAGATACATTATGTAAGACACTTGAGCAATTTCTCTGTAAGTTCAAAGATTCCTGTCATGCTGATTGAGTAGATAACTCATGCATTATCAGCATCTTAAATTATGTTAACTATGATACAAATTTCTCTAAGATTCTCTATTAAGGATTGCCAATTAACCTTACTAACTGGCTAGCAGAAATGCTGGCAAAATTTCCTGGATAGCTCCTGACACTTAATTAAAAGAGGTCTTTCTGTTTTGTGTGATGATCTGAAGCACTGGAGAGTGTTAAAAAATGATTAACATGGTCTCTACTGCTGTAATTGCTGATCACACCATAATAATGCCTAGCTAACTGCTGATATAGAGAAGATGAAAAAATACTTTAAAAATTCTTTATAATTGCACAGGTTACTATATTCACCATCTTTATTCAAAGGGTAACACTGGAGTGTGTTTTTATACTTCTTTTAAAGTTACTGCAACTATAAGGCAATACAGGATTTTCATTATCTTAAAAATAACTCAAATACCATTTATTGAATACCTCAGCATTCAGTGATTCAGCAATAAACAATTTAATAATAATATCACATTCTGTGCTTCAGCAATCTCATTTGTGTGGGGGCTTTTTATAATCCTAAAGCAATTTCTATCAAGAGGGTGCATGGATTCACTCCAAATAAATATTAAATCATTTACTTGTTCATTATCTGTTAATTATTCACTCGCAATAAATATTTTTTATTTTGAGCAACTATTATGGGCCATGTACTGCCATATAGTAAACTATTATGTCCTGTCATATAGTAAACGAACACCTCTCTTCCAGAACAAATGAATTATTTCTGTCATCTTTAATAAAAGCAATGATCCATGATAAAAAATAGTCTGAGATAAAATAAGGATGACTAATTTCTTTCTGTGATTATATAAATTATTTAACAGGAAGACTCCTAAAACTCACTATAAGGAATAGAGATATAAAGTTTGTATGATCATATAATTTTAAATTTTCACTTGTCATTGATAGGGTTTCCCTGGTGGCTCACATAGTAAAGAATCTGCTTGAAATGTGGAAGATGGGTTTGATCCCTGGGTTGGGAAAATCCCCTGGAGAAGGAAATGGCAATCCACTCCAGTACTATTGCCTGGAAAATCCCATGAACACAGGAGCCTGGTAGGCTACAGTCCATGGGGTTGCAAAGAGTCGGACACGACTGAGTGAAGGCAATTAATCAATCTAGTATTTTTGCCTGAAAGATCCCACAAACAGAGGAGCCTGGGGGGCTACAGTCAATGGGGTTGCAAAGAGTTGGACATAGCTGAGTGACTAACACTTTCCCTTTCTTGCCATTGATAGAAATTGCCATCAGGGGCTTCTCTGGCAGTCTAGTGGTTAAGAATCTGCCTTGTAATACAGGGGACTTGGGTTCAACCCCTGGTTGGGGAACTAAGATCCTACATGCTGTGGGGCAACCAAGCCCACATACTGCAACAACTGAGCCCGTGTACTCTAGAGCCCACACTCTGCAAGAGAAGTACAGCACCGTGAAGACTGAATTAAAAAAACAAAAAAGAAAAGAAATTGCCATTAAGTACTGGAAGAAATGAAGATGAAACATGAAAATTAATCAAGGCCAGGATATTAACTGATTAAAATTAATGTTGAAATTAGCATTAATGAGTTAACAAATAGTAGCAATACATTCAATGCATTGAGGACCTATTCTGTGTTGGGCAAGAATATTACACGCATTACATCATTACATCTCATTAGAACACCAACAAGCCTGGACTGTGAAGAAGGCTGAGCGCTGAAGAATTGATGCTTTTGAACTGTGCTGTTGGAGAAGACTCTTGAGAGTCCCTTGGACTGCAAGGAGATCCAACCAGTCCATTCTGAAGGAGATCAGCCCTGGGATTTCTTTGGAAGGAATGATGCTAAAGCTGAAACTCCAGTACTTTGGCCACCTCATGCGAAGAGTTGACTCATTGGAAAAGACTCTGATGCTGGGAGGGATTGGGGGCAGGAGGAAAAGGGGACGACAGAGGATGAGATGGCTGGATGGCATCACTGACTCGATGGACGTGAGTCTGAGTGAACTCCGGGAGTTGGTGTTGGACAGGGAGGCCTGGCGTGCTGCGATTCATGGGGTTGCAAAGAGTCGGACATGACTGAGCAACTGATCTGATCTGATCTGATTCCTTCTACTTTAGAAAAAGAATGAATGCAAGCACAGTGAGGTTAAGTCAGTGGCCTCCTCTCAGCCAACCTTGTGGGGGCTGTGGGATTTGAAACAAGTTCTCTTTTATTCCAAAATTGCATTTAACCACTGTGTTGGATTAATTTAATTTTCATAAAAAAATTCTTGAGAACTCACTATACTCAATTGAAAATGATACCTAGCAGAGAGCCCTGTGGGGCTCCTGGGCACAAAATCTTTCAGTGTCCCCCATTTCTTGATTATGGGAAACAGCCTTCATTCAGCTTCCGGGAGTTCCCAAGGGCAGATTCAAGCAATGCTTAACTAGGGAAGGGGGCAGAGACAGCGACAAGAGAAGAATACCCAGGAAACAACAGCGCAGTCTTGGGGCAAGGTCCTGATTCTCCCTCCAGGGATACAATATTGTTGAGCTGTTTTGCAGGCACTGAAACCCTGTCTAGGAAGGAAAAGCTAACAATTAATGATGATGTGGTGCCCACAAGCATGAACACCCCAGACCTGAAGGAACCTGAAAGTTGGTGGTGCTGACTCCCAGTTACCATCAATGTCCACAAGCTGATTATACCCCCTTTGAACTATGACAATAAAAACTTCTCACTACCCGCTCAAAGTGGGGCACAGGTTTTGGAGGCACCAGCCTGTTGTGTTCCCTCTTTGCTTGGCAAAGAAATAAAGCTTCTCTCTCCTCCTAAATTCTGTTTCTTTCTATATAGCACTCATGTACAGAAGAGTGTACTAGGTTTTGGTAACAAAAATAAAGACATAAACCTCACAGCTTTGTGAAAACATTATTTTTTTTAACCCATATACACACATATCGACTTTTGTAGACTTTTGTAGTCTCACCAGTAAGTCATCTCAGCGTTTGCAATAAAAGCAAGGTACGTTTGTAGTCGAGCAGGATTGCCTTTTTTGGAACAAACATTTGGGTAATCCTAAGGCAATGGCAACCCACTCCAGTACTCTTGCCTGGAAAATCCCATGGGCGGAGGAGCCTGGTAGGCTGCAGTCCATGGGGTCGCTAAGAGTCGGACACGACTGAGCAACTTCAGTTTCACTTTTCACTTTCATGCATTGGAGAAGGAAATGGCAACCCACTCCAGTATTCTTACCTGGAGAATCCCAGGGACAGAGGAGCCTAGTGGGCTGCCGTCTATGGGGTCGCACAGAGTTGGACACGACTGAAGCGACTTAGCATCAGCAGCAGCAGAGAAAGTGAAACTGAACTCCCTCAGTTGTGTCTGACTCTTTGTGACCCCATGGACTGTAGCCTGCCAGGATCCTCTGTCCATGGGATTTTTCCAGGCAAGAGTACTGGAGTGGGGTGCCATTTCCTTCTCCAGGAGATCTTCCTGACCCAAGGATTGAAGCTGGGTCTCCTGCATTGTAGGCAGACGAGAAGCCAAGTGATTATAAGAAAACAAAGGCCAACCAGACGCAGGTAACTGAGACAGTCACTATCCACGCCTACTGGCATGGTCTCAGCTGGCCCTGAGCACAGTAAAATAACTGCACTAGGTCAAACTGGAAGAGGTCAATGGATGGCTCCTGCCACTCTAGACTCAGGCAGGCAGTACTTCACCCCAGGGAGAAACATTCTGAAACATGGCAAAGTGACTTAAAAGAACTTACTTAATCTTACGTACAAAAAGATGAACTCTGTTTCTTTTGAACCATATTCAGAGACATCTGACTTCAATCAAACAGCCATGGTTTGCAGTGGCCCAACAAACAGTAGAATTACAAATCTGTATTATTCATTAATCAAATCTGTTGGGGAATTCAAAAGAGATCTGGTAAACTCTCCTCAGCTTTTAATTCTTATTTGGTGAGCAGTGATACTGCCAGGAAACGCCAAGGTGTCAACATTGGTATCATTTGGATGAGCTTGGCTGAAGATGGCAATATTTAAGTGTGCCTTTCAAAAAATAATGGGAGTTACTGATGCATTACCTTGACATCTGAAAGGATGGGTAAGAATACTTATAGTTTATATAATGACTAAGGGGGTATGGCCCAAGCAGTTTTGCCATACTGAAAGCAGATAACAAATCATTTGACTAACACTGAACTTACAGCAGATTTAGTCCACATTTCATGCGTTCACTCATTCGTGACATGACTTGAAAGAAATCCGCTAAGCAGCCCAGCAGGACGTGAAGAGCTTTGGAACCATACCTCAGTGCAGTTCCAAACCCTGGCCCCCTATTTAGCCTGAGCTACATAGGCAAATTATTTAGATTTTCTGAGTCTCAATTTTTTCTTATCTGCAAAACAGCTGTGTGGGTGTTGAAGGAGCCAACAGATGGGAAAGGCCTCATCAGCGCCTGGCACGTATCAGGTGCTAAGGATGCTGTCTTCCTTCTCGTCCCTTCTGAGGCTCTGGAAGTGGAGGAACACACAGTGATCAGACATCAGCACTGTGTCTGCAAAACCAACTGCACATAACAAGAGTGGCAGGTGGTGAGGTGCAACACTGGGGCCTGTTTCCCTGGACTCCACGTCAGGCCGTCCTGTGACCTGTGACCCTGAGGATGCAGCGGACGTCACTCTGTGCGAGTCTTGAGCAGACCTTGCAGGTTCTGCTCTTGCTCTTGTAACAGAGAACAAGCCTGACTCCATCTTGGATCCGTTTCCTTTACTTGAACCTTTGTATTCTATTGCTTTTGCTTAGAGTTAAGAATGTTGCCTATAGCCAGAAACATTCAGAAAGAGCTCATTTTCAAGACTCTGACCTTAAGGATATAATATTTTTCCATTCACGAAGAGACAAGGTATTGCAGAACAGAGAATAACATTCGTCTTGTTGGACGTTTACAGGACATTGTGGCCTGACCTGGCTTCCCTCGTGGTGACACTAATGGTAAAGAATCTGCCTGCCAGTGCAGGAGAAACAGGAGACACGGGTTCAATCCCTGGGTTAAATGGAGGAGGAAATGGCAACCCACTCCAGTATTCTTGCCTGGAAAATTCCACGCACCTAGGAGCCTGGTGGGCTACAGTCTGTGGGGCCACAGAAAGTCAACATGACTGAGAGACTAAGCACTGCATCGTGACCTGACCTACTTGGACAGCTGCGAGAACAAAGGATTCGGACACCAAGATGTCTGCAACAACATCCCTCCCTCACCTGCCTTTAAAAATGCTTTGTGAAACATTTCAAGGAGTCTGGGGCCTTTGGGGGACATGAGTCACCTGTTCTCCTTACTTGGCCCTGCAATAAACCTTTCTCTGCTCCAAACTCCAATGTTTCAGTATGGTTTGGCCTCACTGTGCATCAGGCACACAGACTTCTGTTGGGTGATACTCTATAGGGAACCCAGAACCATGAGACACAGCTGACCTGCTGGAGACTGGGAGACCTCGTGCAGCAGAGATGGGTCCTGCCAGCAGCTAATCCCAGGTGCCCAGGTGAGTCCAGCCAAGCCCAAAGGGCTGCCCGACAGAAGTGCAAGATGAAAGCCGGATGCTGTTTTAAGCCACTAAGCCTGAGGGGAGAGGACCACTTTGCTTGAAAATGCAAATGCAAGATGTCATGAGGTCATGACATTTTTCGATCAAAGCACAAAACCATTGGAACACAGGTTCAAAACAATCTGGGGAAAGCTTAGTCACTGGCTCCGACAGAATGATGTACACCAGTTGCTACTGTGTAAGATTAATGAAAGATGCAAATCTCTCACCAGCGGGAATTCAGGATTTCATGTGCAAATGAATCTTTGTCACTAGAGGTACAGAGATTAATTTTCCCCAGGCAATATTCTTCTGAGGTTTCTATATTTTCAGATTTTAGAAACTGTTGTTATGTATTGTACACGGCAACAGAGGAAAAGGATGGCAAGAGAAGAGAAGCTGGGAAAAACCTGACATTGAAAATAAAATAAAGCAATTTACAATAATTTGAACTTCATGCTGCATATACAGAAAGCAGAGCCTGGGTAACTTGGCATTTTCCTGGGTCAGCCATTGAAAGGATCCTGGCCTTTTCTTGTTCTTTCTTTCTTTTTCACCCAGTAGAACACTCCATGAGAGCAATTAAATATAATTTTAAAATTGTGTCATATTGGCTTCCCTTTGTGGAGCAGAAAACTAAGTGTGCCTTTGAAGGAAATAGTTTGAAATATACAAATGAAAAATCACCATGCAGTTCAACAGTGCTTCCCTTACCTAAGGGATAAATTCTGTGATTTGTGTAATAGCTAACTTTGCACTTATTTTGTGAAAAATGTGAAGGCTGCAGAGTGAGGAAGATGCCTTCCCCCCACACAAGTGCCAGTCAACTGTAACTGGGGAAGGGCTGGTGGTAAAATTTACAGACAGATGGGTCACGTCCACTCAGGTGGCTCCTTCAGTGCCCAGCAGAATGCTAGTCCTGGGCAGTCCCCCTAAATTAAGATGACTTGAATGGAACCCCACCAGTTGAAGGGAATGCAGCACCCTGTGAAGGGTCCATCTTGAGACATGCACACACACATACATTATGACAGGTGGGGCACAGGGGACCACTTCTTGGGAAATCTAGGAAGTAAAGAGATGGATAGGGTTCCTGGGGAGAGAAAGCCGTGCAAAGCACTTTCCTCTGAATCAGAAGAGATGAGGCCAGGTCAGGACAGCATCTCTTGAGAGAGGGAGAGCATTTTCTCTCTGCCAGCTGCATGTCACAAAGACATCCAGGAAACAAACGGAGGGGCTGATGTGGGGAAGAGATGAGACTTGTAGATAAGCACTATAGTGAGCTGGGGACAATATCCCTACCCCCAGCTGAGCCCTGAGATGACATCATGACCAGCGAGGGCTTGACTCTGTCTGAGCCAGAATCACTCATCCAGGTCGCTGCTGGACTCCTGACTTTGGAGTGGTATTTGTCTGTAGGACTTGCACAGGACTGGGGGGAAACAGAAACCCCATTCTTGGAGGGCACACATAAACTCTTGTGTGCACCAGGACCCGGGGAAAGGAGCAATGACCACATGGAAGACTGAACCAAAACTACCTGCTAAGTACTATAGGGTCTCCTGCAGAGGAAGGGAGTAGCTGTGGCTCACTGCAGAGGCAAGGATAATGGCAGCAGCAGATCTGGGAAGAACTCGCTGGTGTGAGCCTTCCTGGAGGCTGCCATTAACCCCACTACAGAGTCTGTAGGCTCCAGGGCTGGGTTGCCTCAGGCCAAACAACCATGGGGGGGGTGGTGCAGAACATAGCCCCATTAGCAGACAAGTTTTATGGAACACGACCTGCCCACCAGAGCAAGACCCAGCTCTACCCATCACCACTTTCTCCCATCAGGTTTGCTTGTACAAGCTTCTCCAACGACTCACCCACCAGAGGGAAGACAGCAGAAGCAAGAAGAACTACAATCCTGCTGCCCATAGAATGAAAGCCACAATCACCAAAAGTTAGACAAAATGAAAATGCAGACGATTACATCCCAGATAAAGGAATAAGATAAAACCCCAGAAAAACAGCTACATGAAGTGGAGATGGCAAGCTGCTGGAAAAAGAACTCATAAAAATGATAGTGAAGATAATCCAAGATCTCAGGAAAAGAATGGGGGACAAAGATTGAGAAGACACAAGAAATGTTTCAAAAAGACCTAGAAGAACTAAAGAGCAAACAGACAGAAATGAAAAATAAAATAACTGAAGTGAAAAATACACTAGAAGGAATCGATAGCAGAATAACTGAGGCAGAAGAATGGATAAGTGACCTGGAAGACACAGTGGTAGAAATCACTGCCACAGAACAGAACAAAGAAATGAGAATGAAAAGAAATGAAGACAGCCTAAGAGACCTCTGGGGCACATTAAACATACCATCATTCACTTATAGGGGTCCCAGAAGGAGAAGCGAGAAAGGACCTGAGAAAAATATTTGGAGAGATAATAGCTAAAAGACTTTCCTAACATGGGAAAGGAAACAGTCAACCAAGTCCAGGAAGTGCAGGAAGTTTATCCCAGGGAGGATAAACCCAAAGAGGAGAACTCTGAGACACACAGGAATCAAACTGAAAAAATTAAAGACAAAGAAAAATATCAAAAGCAACTAGGGAAAGATGACAAATAACATCCAAGGGAAATCCCATAAGGTTACCAGCTGATTTCCCAGCAGAAGTTCTGCAGGAAAGAAGGGAGTGGTGTATTTAAAGAAGGGAGTATATTAAAGTGGTATATTTAAAGAAGGGGTATATTTAAGAGTTCAGTTCAGTTCAGTCGCTCAGTTGTGTCTGACTCTTTGTGTATATTTAAGAAGGGAGTGATATATTTAAAATGGTGAAAGGGAAGAACCTACAACCAGGAATACTCTACCCAATAAGGCTTTCACTCACATTTTATGGAGAAATCAAAACTTTAAAGACAAGCAAAAGCTAAAGAGAATTCAGCACAACCAGAGCAACTTTGCAACAAATGCTAAAGGAACTCCCCCAGGCAGAAAAGAGACTAGCAACTTAAAACAAACTTGTACATATATACACTTCTATATCAAAACCTCATGGGGACAGCAAACCCCAAAACCGCAATAGATAAAAATATAAAAAGCAAAACGCAACCCCAAACAACACAAAAGATGGTCGTTAAACCACAAGAGAACAAAAGAGGATGGGGAGAAAAACAACAAACCCAAAACAATTAAGAAGGTGGCAACATGAACATATGCACTGATAATTACCTTAAATGTAAATGGATTAAATGCACCAACAAAAGACACATACTGGCTGAATGGATACAAAAATACAGCTCATATATATGCCACCTAAAAGAGAATCACCTCAGACTGAGGACACACGCAGATTGAAAGTGATGGGATGGAAAAAGATAATTCCATGCAAGCGGAAATCAAAAGAAAGCTGGAGTAACAATTCTATCAGACAAAACAGAAGTTAAATAAAGACTGTTACAAGATATAAGGAAGGACACTACATAATGATCGAGGAATCAATCTGGTAACAATTGTAAGTATATATGTACCCAATATAGGAGCACCTCAATATATAAGGCAAATACTAACAGCCGTAAAGAGAGAGATTGAGAGTAACACAATAATAGAGGGGGGACTTTAACATCCCACATTCATCAATGGACAGATCATCCATGTAGAAAATCACCAAGGAAACACAGGTCTTAGATGACACATTAGACCAGACAGACTTAATAGGTATTTATAGAACAAAAGCAGCAGAATCCACATTCTTCTCAACCACACATGGAACATTTCACAAGACTACCACGCTCTGGGCCATGACGTTAGCCTTGTAACTTTAAGAAAATTGAAATCATATCAAGTATCTTCTCTAATCACATGCTGTGAGATTAGAAATAAACTACAAGAAAAAAAAAACTGTAAAGACAAAAACATGTGGAGAATAAACAATATTCTACTAAACGACCAATGGCTCATTGAAGAAATCAAAGAAGAAAAAGAAATACCTACAGACAAATGACAATAAAAACACAATGACCCCAAACCTATGGGATGCAGCAAAAGCAGTTCTTTTAAAAATTATTTATTTATTTGGCTGTATCAGGTCTTAGCTGTGGGATGTGGGATCTTCGCTGCATCATGTGAGAGCTTCTGTTGAAGTGCATGGACTCTGTGTTGTGGCTCAGAGGCTCAGCATTTACAGCACATGGGCTTAGTTGCTCCACAGCGTGTGGGATCTTAGTTCTCCAACCAGGGGATTGAACCCAATCCCCTGCAATGCAAGGCATATTCTTAACCACTGGAATACCAGGGGAGTCTCAAAAGTAGTTCTAAGAGGAAAGTTTATAGCAATAAAAACTTACTTCGGGAAACAAGAAAATTTGCAAATAACCTAGTCTTACACCTAAAACATCTAGAGAAAGAAGAACAAACAAAACCTAAAGTTAGTAGAAGGAAAGAAATCATAAAGATCACAGCAGAAATAAATGAAATAGAGACCAAAAAAAAAAAAGCAACTGCAAAGATCAATGAAACTAAAAGCTGGTTCTTGGACAAGGTAAACAAAATTGATAAACCTTTAGCCAGACTTATCAAGAAGAAAGGACTCAAATCAATAAAATTAGAAGTGAAAAAGAAGCTACAACTGACTCCACAGAAATGCAAAGTATCACAAGAGACTACTGCAAGCAACTATATGCCAATAAAACAGACAACCTGGAAAAAATGGACAAATTCTTAGGAAGGTTCAGTGTCCTAAGACTGAATCAGGAAGAAAACAAAAAACAAAAAACTATGCACAGACCAATCACAAGCACTAAAATTGAAACTGTAATTAAAAAACTCCCAACAAACAAAAGTCCAGGACCTTCACAGGAGAATTCTATAAAACATTTAGAGAGGAGTTAATACCTATCCTTCTCAAACTCTTCCAAAAAATTCCAGAGGAAGGAACACTCCCAACTTGTTCAATGAGACCACTATTACCCTCATACCAAAATCAGACAAAGACACCACAAAAAAAGAAAATTACAGGTCACTATCTCTGGGGAACATAGAAGCAAAAATCCTCAACCAAATACTAGCAGTCTGAATCCAGCCACACATTAAGAGGATGATACCTCATGATCACGTGGGATTTATCCCAGTGATGCAAGGACTTTTCAATATCAGAAATGAATCAATGTGATATACCACATTAATAAATTGAAGAATAAAAAAACCATATGATCATTTCAATAGATGCAGGAAAAGCTCTCAACAAAATTCAGCTCCCACTTATGATGAAAAGTCTCCAGAAAGTGGGCACAGAGAGAATCTACCTCATCATAATAAAGGCCATATATGACAAACTTAAAGCTAACATCATACTCAATGGTGAAAAGCTGAAAGCATTCCCACTACGATCAGGAACAAGATATGGATGGATGTCCCCTCTTGCCACTTTTGATTTATCAAACATAGCTTTGGCAGTCTTAACCACAACAATCAGAGAAGAAAGAGAAATAAAAGGAATTCAAATTGGAGTTAAACTGTCACTGTTTGCAGATGACATGATACTATACATAGAAAACCCTAAAGACACTACAAGAAAACTACTGAAGCACATCAATGAATTTGGTAAAGTTGCATGATTGGAGAGGGCAATGGCAACGCACTCCAGTATTCCTGCCTGGAGAATCCCATGGACAGAGCGGCCTGGCGGGCTACAGTCCATAGGGTCACAGAGAGTTGGGCACGACTGAAGTCACTGAGCATGCAAAGTTGCATGATACAGGATTAATGCATGGAAATCTCTTGCTTTCCTATACACTAACAATGGAAGATCAGAAAAAGAAATTCAAGAAACAATCCCATTTAACTGTTGTAACAAAAAGAATAAAATGCCAAGGAATAAACTTATCTAAGGAGGCAAAAGACCTATACTCAAAAAAATATAAGATATGATGCAAGAAATCAAAGATGACACGAACAGATGGAGAGATATACCATGTTCCTGGACTGGAAGAATCAATATTGTCAAAGTGATTGTACTACCCAAGGCAATCTACAGATTCAGTGCAATCTCTACCACATTACCAATGGCATTTCCCCACTGAATTAGAACCAAAAAAATCTTAAAATCTGTTTGGAGACACAAAAGACCCCAAATAGTCAAAGCAATCTTGAGAAAGAAAAATTGAGCTGGAAGAATGAGGCTCCCTGACTTCAGACTATACTACAAAGCTATAGTCATTAAAACAGTATGGTAAAACCAATACAATATTGTAAAGTAATTAGCCTCCAATTAAAATAAATAAATTTATATTAAAAAAACAGTACGGTACTGTCACAAAAATATAGATCTACAATAGATCAACAGAGCAGGATAAAAAGCCCAGAAACAAAGCCACATACCTATAGCCAATTAATCTATGTCAAAGGAGGTAAGATTATATGATGGTGGAAAAACGGTACCTTCAACAAATGGTGCTGAGAAAACTGGACAGCTACATGGAAAAATAAATAAATTAGACCATTCTTTATGCACAAAAATAAGTTCAAAATGGATTAAAGACCTGAATGTGAGACTTGATACTGTAAAACCCCTATAGGAAAGCATAGGCAGAACGCTCTGACATAAATTGCAACAATATCTTTCTTGATCTCTCTCCCACAGTAATGGAAATAAAAACAAAAATAAACAAATGGGATGTAATTAAACTCAAAAGCTTTTGCACAGCAAAGGAAATCATAAACAAAACAAAAAGACAGCCTACATACTGAGAGAAAATATTTGCAAATGATGCGACTGACAAGGGATTAGTATTCAAAATTCACAAATAGCTCATGTGGCATATTATCATAAAAACAAATAACTCAATCAGAAAATGGGCAGAATACCTAAATAGACATTTATCCAGAGAAAACAAATAGATGGCCAAGAGGTAATGAAAAGTTGTCCAACACCACTAATTATTAAAGAAGTGCAAATCAAAAGTACAATGAGATATCACTGCACAGGATTCAGGATGGTCATCTTTATAAAGTCTGCAAACAAGAGAGTGTGGAGAAAAAGGAACCCTCCTACACTATTGGTGGGAATGTAAATTGGTACAACCACTATGGAGAAGAGTATATAGGTTCCTTAAAAGACTAGAATTACCATATGATCCTGCAGTACCACTGGGCATGAAATACATGCCCAGGAGGCATGAATCCAGAGAAACATATGGTCTGAAAGGATACGGGCACCCCAATCTTCACTGCAGCACAAGTTACAATAGCCAAGACACAAAAGCAACCTAAACGTCCGACAGAGGAATGGATAAAGAAGATGTGGTACATATATACAACAGAACATTACTCAGCCATTAAAAAAGAGTGAAACAGTGCAATTTGAAGGAACATGGGTGGACCTAGAGATTGTCATATTGACTGAAGTAAGTCAGGCAGAGAAAGGGAAATACTGTATGATATCCCTTATATGTAGAATCTAAAAATAAATGATAGAAATGAACTTATTTACAAAATAGAAACAAACAGCAGACTTAGAGAACAATGTTATGGTTGCTAGGGAGGAAAGATTAGGGTGGGGGAACGGATAGTTAGGGAGTTTGGGATGGGCATGTACACACTGCTATATTTAAATGGATAAACAAGGTTCTCCCGTAAAGCACAGGGAACTATTTTCAATGTCATGTGGCAGCCTGAATGGGAGAGAGGTTTGGGAGTGAATGGATACATGCATATGTATGGCTGAGTCCTTTCACTGTGTACCTAAAACTATCATAACATTGTTAATTGCCTATACTCCAAGATACAATGAAAAGTTAAAACAATAAAATCTAGATCCTCAGAAGGTGGAAGACATGGCTTAAAGTCGTACTCAGAGGTCACTTGGCAGCTTAGAGTCTGCCAGAAGGAGGCGGCAGAATCTACCCATAACTCATACCTTAAGCATGGAGATATTTTCTCCTACCAAGAGGAACCGAATATAATTTTCTCTGTCACTGCAGGGTGGCAGCAAACATTGGGTAAGAGCCTAGAGAAATCTGGACAGAAATCCTGTTCTATGATACAGAGTACTTAGATTAGAATAAAAGGCCAGAGTGATCTCCAGTCTGATCAAAATAGAAATGCATTTCCCCAGTAATTAGAAATGAGGAACTGGCATTTTACAACAAGAATTGGAAAAAGCAACCTTACCAGAAATACAATAATTACGTAGTCTCTTAGAGTCTATAAGCAGAGATTGAAAGGGCCCTCCTCTCCCGGCTCCCAAGAGAAATAAGAACCACGGACATGGACTCAGATCTTGGGGCACAGGAGGAATGCAGAACCCACAGGGGAGGAGCAGGGTCTGTCTCTGGGTGGAGAAGGGACTGGCTGAATCAGACAAATAAGGAGAAAAGAAACCCAGGGACGGGAACTGAGGGGATTCCTCCAGGTAACCACGTTCACCAAATACTTGCTGAAAGATGGAAAGTGTGTTTCAGATTCCTACTAAATACCCTCCAGGCTCTTGCACAGAATTACGCCAACCATTAAGCTGGGCATAGAGTGGACTGTGGACTAATTTCCAGACTTTGGATCCAGTCATTTTCAAGAAGTCCTTTCATTTGGTCATGAAAGAAAACCCTTAGGCTTTGTTCTGCCAGGGTCCAGGTGAAGCTCTGAGGGAATACCGCCTTCACGAGAATTAATTCTGTCGACACGATGCAGAGGCATCATCAGGTAATTTCAGGAAGTGCCAGGGAGTATCATGTATTGTGTAAAATGATAATCAGAGCCTGGCAAAAGCTGGGCCATCAGTGCAGAGTCAGGAAAAAACAGTAAGTGCAGTGCTGTGCTTGGCATTTTGTGGAAACACCAAAAATGTCATCTAGGGAGACTGAGAAACACACGAGGGAAGAAGATGCCACTGCAGAAGCAGCGTAGACGAGGCTCAGCATTAAACGAAAGCCCTGTGTGTGTGGATGAGTCAAGGACAAGATGCTGATGGCCTGTGATTTATGCCACTTGGAAGAAAACGTCCCACTGTGCGGACAGGAGCCTGTTGGTTGAGGCTGGTGGCCAACTGCTGAAATGCTTCTTTTCTGTCACTGTCCCACTGACCTTACATTGATGATCTCAAACTAGAGTTCTAGGAGACGGTGGGCTGGGGGCCCAGGGAACAGAAGTTAAGGAAGGGAGGAAGGGGAGGGACTTTTCTATCTTCAAGAGGAGTTGAGAGCGGTGCATTTTTTTTTCTTTTGCTAATTTCAGGTGAGACCTGGTTGGCTGTCATTCTCCTGAAGGGGAAGAAGGGGTCCTGGCCAGCAACTTGGGGGTGAGGCATCTGGGGCTGGTGAGGGGCTAGTGAAGGAAGCACTAACTCAGGTTTCCCTGGGTGGCAGTGGCAACAGGAAACGCACAGCCTGGGCTGGTGTGTTATTTAAATTTGATTCACGCCAATGTATGGGAAAAACCACTACAATATTGTAAAGTAATTAGCCTCCAATTAAAATAAATAAATTCATTTAAAAATAAAAAAAAAAAAATTCGAATTCATTTGTTTTTTCCTCAGGTTTCCCTTTACCCACCTTGTCCTGCTTTTGAAATACAAGGGAGTTAGGCTGGTCTGCACTCATGGTCTCATGAAGATTAGGTGATGGAAGAAAGGAGGAAAGAGCAATAATAAACAGAAAAATCTGGCCTTTGGACGCTCAGAGAAACAGACGTGACAGAAAGGCGGAATATTTGGGAGGAAACATGTTCAGAGGCATTCTGCCTCCTCACCTTCACCACAAAGTAGGAACCATTTCTTGGCTGCCTCTGACACCACTAAGGTTTCCTTCTGAAAGCCAGTCTCCAAACGCACAGCTTCACGTCTCTTCAGTCACCCCTCCTGCCCCACCTCTTGACCCTTGGGCCACAGGGAACTCTGACCCCAGACCCAGAGCCACCATCCTCACCAGCGGTCATTTCAGGCCTGAGACCAGATTCTACAAAGAGAGACCGGAATGGACAGTGTTCCTCACAAACAGGCCGGTCCCCTCCTTGCCTCTCAGTGTTGTATGTGAAGGTGCTTATGGGTGTCTTGCTCCCAACCTGGGGGAAGACAGCACCCAGACTACAGCTGGGCAGAGGAAAGGGAGACTAGAGAGAGCCCAGAGAAGCGGGGCAAGGGCGCCTGCCTCCTGGCTGGGGGCTGCTCTTTTCCCTGTGGTGTCGATTACACATTTTATTACCACTTAAGGTAACGGAGAAGGCAATGGCACCCTACTCCAGTACTCTTGCCTGGAAAATCCCACGGATGGAGGAGCCTGGTAGGCTGCAGTCCATGGGGTCGCTAAGAGTCGGACACGACTGAGTGACTTCACTTTCACTTTTCACTTTCATGCATTGGAGAAGGAAATGGCAACCCACTCCAGTGTTCTTGCCTGGAGAATCCCAGGGATGGGGAAGCCTGGTGGACTGCCGTCTCTGGGGTCACACAGAGTCAGACACGACTGAAGTGACTTAGCAGCAGTAGCAGCAGCAAGGTAACTGAACTTGCTTCTCTTGTGCCACGGTTTTCCCTGAAAGCTCAGTTGGTTGCCTGCAATGAGGAGACCTGGGTTCAAATCCTGAGTTGGGAAGATCCCCTGGAGAAAGGAAAGGCTACCCATTGCAGTATTCTTGGGCTTCTCTTGTGGCTCAGCTGGTAAAGAATCCGCCTGCACTTCGGGAGACCTGGGCTCGATCCCTGGGTTGGGAAGATCCCCTGGAGAAAGGAAAGGCTACCCACTCCAGTATTCTGGCCTGGAGAGCTCCATAGACTGGATAGTCTGTGGGGTCACAAAGAGTCGGACACGACTGAGTGACTTTTCACTTTCACTCTTGTGCCACGCAGTCAAGTGCACCCTGACAGGCACCCTGGCTTGGGGGCCAGAGAAAGGCAGCAGAGGAGAAGCAAAGAGAGGAGAGCTTGCAGCAGGGCCTAGAACAAAAGAATGGACCGTGGGGACCCCACGACCGGAAAGCATTTCCCATCTTTTGCCCACCCAGCCTCCACTCAGGGGACCTCCACACGTCTCCTGCACAGGGCTGCCAGTCTTTCTCACAAACATCTGGCGAGGACACATCTCCCAGAGTGGCCAGCGGATCACCCACAAGAACTAATACTTCCCCTTGAGCAGAGACAAGGTCATACACGTTGACACACGCTGGTTACACGTGTAGCATGGGAGCAGATTTTCTTATGCTCTACACGGTGGATCCAACTGCAGCTCCTCCTTATCTTGCTCCAGACTGCCCTGCCCTTCGAGGCACCTCTGAAAGGCGTTCCCAGCATAGCAGGGTCTGTCACCAAAGCCTCTTTGATAGCAAACTAGTTGCCAGAAACCTGGACTTAGCGCTTCCTAACTTCATTCATTGGGTTCAGGCTGCCTGGTGCTCGATGGATTTGCTTCTGCCATGTTTCACGTGCTCATCATCTGTGTGGACCACGATCTGTCTCCTGACACCACCTCTTATATCTGGAAACAGATCACAGATGGCCTTGTGGTTGTCCCCCCGCCTGGGTAAACAGACACAGGCCAGCCGGCTGTGGCCCTCAGCCCCTTTCGGATGCCTGATCGACACAGAGACAGGTCGTTGTTCCCAATTTGCCAAATCTTCCACTCTCTGAAGACGATGCAGTTCAGAAGTTGGGCAGTTCAGGCTGGGAGAAGGGTGGGTGGGCCAGTGGCAAAGCTGAATGGTTTCTAAGGGAGGGGATCTGGCCAAGTAAAGATGGGGAGAGCAACAGTGGGGAGAAGGGGAAATGAAAGATGCTTTAGGGGAAACTGATATGACATCTGGGGTCCAGCTGCGAATGGGTCCCACAGGAGGCTGGGAAGGAAGTCAGACTGGAGGTGCCCTGGGCTCCCCGTTCATGGCTGTTAGGTCTGGGCAGGTCTTAGGCCCCTCATTCACAAGACCGGGGTCACAGCATGCCTCCCTCATAGGGGTCAGTTCAGTTCAGTCACTCAGTCATGTCCGACTCTTTGCGACCCCATGAATCGCAGCACGCCAGGCCTCCCTGTCCATCACCAACTCCAGGAGTTCACTCAGACTCAGTACTGAGAGATTTAAGGGAAATCATAGAAGTCAAGCATTTAGAACAGTGCCAGCCCATAAATGTCACTTTCATCATTATTCTCATTTATTGAGATACCATATCATTTCTAACCCACCTAATATTTTTATTGTATTTTTAAAATTAAAACTGTACATATTTAAAAAGTATACCATGATGATTTGATATACATAACCTCAGATATGCAGATGACACCACCCTTATGGCAGAAAGTGAAGAGGAACTAAAAAGCCTCTTGATGAAAGTGCAAGTGGAGAGTGAAAAAGTTGGCTTAAAGCTCAACATTCAGAAAACGAAGATCATGGCATCTGGTCCCACCACTTCATGGAAAT
>NW_011494872.1:1344371-1349035 GCF_000754665.1 Bison bison bison
AGATGGTGACTGCAGCCATGAAATTAAAAGATGCTTACTCCTTGGAAGGAAAGTTATGACCAACCTAGATAGCATATTCAAAAGCAGAGACATTACTTTGCCAACAAAGGTTCGTCTAGTCAAGGCTATGGTTTTTCCTGTGGTCATGTATGGATGTAAGAGTTGGACTGTGAAGAAGGCTGAGCGCTGAAGAATTGATGCTTTTGAACTATGGTGTTGGAGAAGACTCTTGAGAGTCCCTTGGACTGCAAGGAGATCCAACCAGTCCATTGTGAAGGAGATCAGCCCTGGGATTTCTTTGGAAGGAATGATGCTAAAGCTGAAACTCCAGTACTTTGGCCACCTCATGCGAAAAGTTGACTCATTGGAAAGGACTCTGATGCTGGGAGGGATTGGGGGCAGGAGGAGAAGGGGATGACAGAGGATGAGATGGCTGGATTGCATCATTGACTCGATGGACGTGAGTCTGAGTGAACTCCGGGAGTTGGTGATGGACAGGGAGGCCTGGTGTGCTGCGATTCATGGGGTCTCAAAGAGTCGGACATGACTGAGCGACTGATCTGATCTGATCTGATAGTAAAGGAAGTTGTATAAATTATGCAGTGGAGTATTACTCATCCTTAAAAAAGAAAGACATCCTGCCATTTGCAACAACATGGATGGACCTGGAGGACATTATGCCACTGAGATAAATAAGACACAGAAAGAAAAAAAAAAAAACCATACAGCTCACACTCATTATATATGGAATCTCAGAAAGTCATATCCAACCTAATTTTTGAGATTATGTGAAGAAGCTTAAATACTATTGACTGGCTAATGGAACATTTCTATCTCTTATTATTATTCATCAGGGCTTCCCTCACAGCTCAGTTGGTAAAGAACCTGCCTGCAATGCAGGAGACTTGGGTTCAGTTCCTGGGTCAGGAAGATCCCGTGGAGAAGGAAATGGCAACCCACTCCAGTATTCTTGCCTGGAGAATCCCTCATCTCTTATTGGTCAAAATAAATTTGCTATGGCAACACCACCCTAGTTCCTTATAGTTTTTCTTCCTTTTCCTCTTTCTAAATTTCTGGTGCTAAAATTTGCCTGTTACTTTCCACTTCTCAGGTACACATGGATGTGGAATTTAAAATTGTGCCCTTTTAAACTGTAACATGTAAATTTAATCAAAATTATAGCAAATAAAAACAACATGGAATATTTAATAACCTTTTGTAAGAGTTATTAAATCATAAAAATAATATCATCTGTAGTAAATAGGTACCCAATGCACACCAGGCATATCAGCTCTCTGAGCATACAGTGCAGTGCAGCATATGTGTGCTTAATCTTGTCTGATTCTTTGCAACCCCACGGACTATAGCCTGCCAGGCCCCTCTGTCCATGGGATTCTCAAGGCAAGAAGAGTGGAGGAGTTTACCATTTCCTTCTCCAAGGGATCTTCCCGATGCAAGGATTGAAGCCATGTTTCTTGAGTCTCCTGGATTGCAGGTGATAGACTCTTTACCACTGCAACATCTGGAAAGTCCTCTGTAGTAAAGGATATCAGATTTGGCAGAAATTATTAAAATTTACATGGCTTCCATGGTAGCTCAGCTGGTAAAGAATCCGCCTGCAATGCAGGAGACCCTGGTTTGATTCCTGGATCTGGAAGATTCCTTGGAGAAGAGATTGGCTACCCACTTAAGTGTTCTCCGGCTTCTCTGGTGGCTCAGATGGTAAAGAATCCACCTGCAATGCGGGAGACCTGGGTTTGACCCCTGGGTTGGAAGATCCCCTGGAGAAGGGAATGGCTACCCACTCCAGTATTCTGACCTGGAGAATTCCATGGACAGAGGAGCCTGGTGGGATGCTGTCTATAGGGTCACGAAGAGATGGATACGACTGAGAGGCTTTCACTTTTTCCATTTCATTAAGATTTACAGATTAACCTTAAATTTCTTTTTTTATGTTATCTTTCAGTTACAGGCCCATTATTTTTCAAATGTAACTTATTTAATAACTTCAAGGCCAGTGTAAGTTTTTGTTTTCCTTACTGCTATTCATCTACTTTCCCCGAGCTGTTAGTGGGCACTGACATGCCTAAAATGTGTAAAGGAAAAAAAGAAGTAGAAAAAAAGAGCCCCAGAAGTGAATGAGCAAAGAGATCTGAAATAATCAGGAGCTGAATGCAGTATTATATATTATTTTCTATGATAAGTGGATTTTAGAAATACTTAAAACCTGGAGAGGCACCATAAATAAAAATGTATAAATTGAAGTCTACATTTATTTGATAGCTACTTCATTTTTTCTTTTTCTTTTTTTATCTATATAGAGAATTCTCTGTTCCCAAGGTCTAATGTTGAGGTGAGTCAGAGGTCAGGGTTCTGGGCTACTGGGTACAATAAGGAGTCGGGGATCACAGTCTCTTGTGGGCAGGTGGCCAGCAAAACTACTTCAATACGACAGCAGTTGGCCTCTGGTTACTTGGGGAACTCAGGACCAATTCAGTCAGGCATCAGCCAGGGAAAAGCAATTCTTTTCTAACCAAACAGAAATGCACTTTTACAAAATGATGCAGAAAGTGGATGGTGGGAGATCTTTCCAATTTGTGATCTGAAAAGAGAAGGACTTCTGTTTCTGTCTGACCCCTGAGGCATTTTTGCAGTAACTTGAAATAGTGTGATGGACAGAGCTGACTCCAGGAATCTTTGAAAAATGCTTTCCCTCTGGCCAAACATGCAAGGAGAATTCATTTTCCATCTGGATTCTATGACATTTATATTTAGATGTGTTCAACCAACTGTAAGGACTTCACAGTATGGAGGCGCATGCTTTCTGAAGACATGTAGGAAGGGTGTGGACTCCCTGGGGCATTAGATATGTTTCCACCATGTAGGAACCTAGGGCGGGAGCTGCCCCCTCCTCCTTTTGCCTTCAATCCTTCCCAGAATCAGAATCTTTTCCTGTGAGTTGACTCTTTGCATCAGGTGGCCAAAGTACTAGAGTTGTAGCTTCAGCATCAGTCCTCTCAATGCATATTTAGTGTTGATTTCCTTTAGAATTGATTGATTTGACCTCCTTGCAGTCCAAGGGACTCTCAAGAGTCCTCTCTAGCACCACAGTTCAAAAGCATCAATTCTTGGGCACTCAGCCTTCTTTATGGCCCAACTTTCCCATCCATACATGCCTACTGGAAAAACCATAGCTTTGACTAGATGGACCTTTGTTGGCAAAGTAATGTCTTTGCTTTTTAATATGCTGTCTATGTTTCTCATAGTTTTCCTTCCAAGGAGCAAGTATCTTTTAATTTCTTGGCTAAAGTCACCGTCTGAAGTGATTTTGGAATCCAGAAAAATATAGCCTGTCACTGCTTCCACTTTTCGCCTTCTATTTGCCATGAAGTGATGGAACTGGATGCCATGATCCTAGTTTTTTGAATGTTGAGTTAAGCCAGCTTTTTCACTCTCTGCTTTCACTCTTATCAGAAGACTCCTTAGTTCCTCTTCACTTTCTGCCATAAGGGTGGGGTTCATCTGCATATCTGAGGTTGTTGATATTTCTCCTGGCAATCTTGATTCCAGCCTATGATTCATCCAGTCCAGCATTTTGTATGATGTGCTCTGCATAGAAGTTGAATAAGTAGGGTGACAATATACAGCCTTGTCATACTCCTTTCCCAATTTTGAACCACTCAGTTTTTCCATGTCTGGTTCTAACTGTTGCTTCTGGACCCATATACATGCTTCTCAGCAGACAGGTCAAGTGGTCTGGTATTCCCATCTCTTGAAGAATTTTCCACAGTTTGTTGTGATCCACACAGTCAAAGGCTTTAGCATAGTCAATGAAGGAAAAGTAGATATTTTTCTGAAATTCCCTTGCTTTCTCTATGAACAATGAATGTTGGCTATTTGATCTCTGATTCCTCTGCCTTTTCTAAATCCACCTTGTACATTAGGAATTTTTTGGTTTATGTACTGTTGAAACCTAGCTTGAAGGATTTTTGAGCATAATCTTACTAGCATGCAAAATGAGTGAAATTGTATGCTAGTGTGAACATACTTTGGCATTGCCCTTCTTTGGGATGGGAATGAAAATTCCTTTTCCAGTCCTATGGTCACTGCTGAGTTTTCCAAATTTGCTGACATATTGAGTGCAGCACTTTAACAGCATTATTTCTTAGGATTTTAAATAGCTCAGCTGAAATTCCATCAGCTCCAGTAACTTTGCTCATAGTAATATTTCCTAAGGCCTACTTGACTTCACTGTCCAGGATGTCCGGCTCTAGGTGAGAGACCACACTACCATGGTTATCTGGATCATTAAGACCCTTTGTGTATAGTTCTTCTGTGTATTGCTGCCACCTCTTCTTAATCTCTTCTGCTTCTATTCAGTTCAGTCGCTCAGTCATGTCTGACTCTTTGCAACCCCATGAATTGCAGCACGTCAGGCCTCCCTGTCCATCACCAACTCCCAGAGTTTACTCAAACTCACGTCCGTCAAGTCGGTGATGCCATCCAGCCATCTCATTCTCTATCGTCCCCTTTTCCTCCTGCCTCCAATCCCTCCCAGCATCAGAGTCTTTTCCAATGAGTCAACTCTTCACATGAGGTGGCCAAAGTACTGTAGTTTCAGCTTTAGCATCATTCCTTCCAAAGAACACCCAGGACTGATCTCC
>NW_011494872.1:1349690-1374040 GCF_000754665.1 Bison bison bison
GAGGCTTTTTAGTTCCTCTTCACTTTCTGCCATAAGGGTGGTGTCATCTGCATATCTGAGGTTATTGATATTTCTCCCAGCAATCTTGATTCCAGCTTGTGCTTCTTCCAACCCAGTATTTCTCATGATATACTCTGCATAGAAGTTAAATAAGCAGGGTGACAATATACAGCCTTGACATACTCCTTTCCTATTTGGAACCAGTCTGTTGTTCCATGTCCATTTCTAACTGTTGCTTCCTGACCTGCATATAGGTTTCTCAAGAGGCCAGTCAGGTGGTCTGGTATTCCCATCTTTTTCAGAATTTTCCACAGTTTATTGTGATCCACACAGTCAAAGGCTTTGACATAGTCAAGAAAGCAGGGAACTCCCTTGCTTTTTTGATGATCCAGTGGATGTTGGCAATTTGATCTCTGGTTCCTCTGCCTTTTCTAAAACCAGCTTGAACATCAGGAAGTTCAGGGTTCACATATTGCTGAAGTCTGACTTGGAGAATTTTGAGCATTACTTTACTAGCGTGTGAGATGAGTACAATTGTGCGGTAGTTTGAGCATTCTTTGGCATTGCCTTTCTTTGAGATTGGAATGAAAACTGACCTTTTCCAGTCCTATGGCCACTGTTGAGTTTTCCAAATTTGCTGGCATATTGAGTGCAGCACTTTCACAGCATCATCTTTCAGGATTTGAAATAGCTCAACTGGAATTCCATCACCTCCACTAGCTTTGTTCATAGTGATGCTTTCTAAGGCCCACTGGACTTCACATTCCAGGATGTCTGGCTCTAGGTGAGTGATCACACCATCATGATTATCTGGGTCATGATTCTGTTAGGTACTTGCTGTTTCAGTCCTTATCATGCTCATCCTTGCATGAAATGTTCCTCTGATTTCTCCAGTTTTCTTGAAGAGATCTCTGGTCTTTCTCATTCTATTGTTTTCCTCTACTTCTTTGCATTGTTCATTTAAGGAGGGCTTCTTATCTCTCCTTGAATATTCTCTGGAATTCAGTTGGGTATATCTTTCCCTTTCTCCCTTGCTTTTCACTTCTCTTCTCAGATATTTGTAAAGCCTCCTCAGACAGCCATTTTGCCTTCTTGCATTTCTTTCTCTTTGAGATGGTTTTGGTCATTGCCTCCTATACAATGTTAGGAACCTCTGTCCATAGTTCTTCAGACACTCTGTCTACCAGATCTAATCTCTTGAATCTATTCATCAACTTCACTGTATAATCATAAGTGATAAGACTGAGGTTATATCTGAATAGAATAATGGTTTTCTTCCATTTAATTCTGAATTTTGCAATAAGGAGCTCTAAGTCACAGTCAGCTCCAGGAGTTGTTTTGCTGACTGTATAGAGTTTCTCCATCTTTGGCTGCAAAGAACACAATCAGTCTCATTTCTTTATTGACCATTTGGTGATATCCATGTGTGACATCATCAAAATGCTGGTCTGGATGAAGCACAAGCTGGAATCAAGATTGCTTCGAGAAATATCAATTAGCTCAGAGATGCAGATGACACCACCATTAGGGCAGAAAATGAAGAAGAACTAAAGAGCCTCTTAATGAAAGTGAAAGAATGGAGTGAAAAAGTTGGCCTAAAACTCAGCATTCAAAGAACTAAGATCATGGCATCTGGTCCCATCACTTCATGGCAAATAGATGGGGAAACAATGGAAACAATGATAGACTTCATATTTTGGGGCTCCAAAATCACTGCAGATAGTGATTGCAGCCATGAAATTAAAAGATGCTTGCTCCTTGGAAGGAAAGCTATCACCAACCTAGATAGCATATTAAAAAGCAGACATATTACTTTGCCAACAAGGTCCATCTAGTCAAAGCTATGGTTTTTCCAGTAGTCATGTATGGATGTGAGAGTTGGACTGTGAAGAAAGCTGAGCGCCAAAGAATTGATGCTTTGGAACTGTGGTGTTGGAGAAGACTCTTGAGTCCCTTGGTCTGGAAGGAGATCCAACAAGTCCAACCTAAAGGAGATCAGTCCTGGGTGTTCATTGGAAGGACTGATGTTGAAGCTGAAATTCCAATACTTTGGCCACCTGTTGCAAAGAACTGACTCATTGGAAAAGACCCTGATTCTGGGAGGAGAAGGGGATGACAGAGGATGAGATGGTTGGATGGCTTCACCAACTCGATGGACATGAGTTTGAGCAAGCTCTGGGAGTTGGTGATGGAGTTGGTGTTGCAGTCCATGGGGTCGAGAAGAGTTGGACATGACTGAGTGACTGAACTGAACTGATGTGTAAAGCTGTCTCTTGTGCTGTTGGAAAAGGGTGTTTGTTATGAACAGTGTGTTCTCTTAACAAAACTTTGTTAGCCTTTGCCCTGCTTCATTTTGTACTCCAAGGCCAAACTTGCCTGTTACTCCAGGTATCTCTTGACTTCCTACTTTCGCATTTCAGTCCCCTGTGATGAAAAGGAGATCTTTTTCTGGTGTTAGTTCTGGAAAGCCTTGTAGGTCTTCATAGACAGGTCACTCAACTTCTTCAGCATTACTGGTTGGGGCACAGACTTGGATTACTGTGATGTTGAGTGGTTGCCTTGGAAATGACCTGAGACCATTCTGCCATTTTTGAGATTGAACCCAAGTACTGCATTTCAGAATCTTTTGTTGACTACAAGCGTACTTTATATCTTTCAAAGGGTTCTTGCCCACAGTAGCAGACACAATGATCATGTGAATTAAATTTGCCCACTCCTGTGCATTTTAGTTCACTGCTTCCTAAGATGTCGACATTCACGCTTGACATCTCCTATTTGACCACTTTCAATTTACCTTGATTCATGGACCTAACATTCCAGGTTCCTATAAAATACTGTTCTTTACAGCATCAGACTTTACTTTCAGCACCAGACACATCCACACCTGAGTGTCGTTTCTGCTTCGGCTCAGCCACTGCATTCTCTCTGGAGCTATTAGTAACTGCCCTCTGCTCTTCTTGAGTAGCATATTAGATACCTTCTAACTTGGGGCCTTCATCTTCAGGTGTCATATCTTTTTTTGCCTTTTCATACTGTTTAGGGGTTCTCACGGTAAGAATACTGGAGTGGTGTTCCATTCCCTCCTTCACTGGACCATATTTTGTCAGAACTCTTCACTATGACCCATCTGTCTTGAGTGGCCCTGCATGCCAAGACTCATACTTTGACTTATGGAAGCCCTTTGCCGTGACAAGGCTGTGATCCATGAAGGGGTCTATTTGTAGTAGGAGCTGTCAAACCGTATTAGACAATTCACGTCCACACACAGTGAAGGGTTGTGCCAGCACCAAGGTAAGGGGGAATTTGGGCTAAGGAGAAGGGTTTGGTGCCACCCGCTGGACCAACGTGGGGACAGGACCGACGGGAGTACAAACAATATCCCACTGTGGGGAAGGAAAGAGGCAGCGTCTGAAAGGAGGACCCGATTTTTTAATAGAAAATCCTCTTCTGCTTTCTTATCACAAAAGCTATACATGCTCATATAGAAATAATAGATAATACAGATGAACAAAATAATACATATGAACAAACATAATACAACTATGATGTCACCACTTGGAGATAACTGTTCATTCACTGTTGTAAATCTCTCCAGAACTTTTACTATAAACACATGAATTTACACACACACACACACACACACACACAGCCAAAATGGAATAATTTATTTTTTGTGATCCTTTTTCTATTTCAATAATTTTAGACTTATAGCATCTTTTCTAATGTCTGTTACTTCATTATATTGTATGTATGCTACTTCACTTCTAGGATATGGAATTGCTAGAAATGGAATTAGAAATGAAACTGCAGGGTAGGAGGTGTCCGAGCTCAGGCAGATGTAAAGGCTTTGGTGTCTTTTGCCAACTTGCCTTCCAGAAATGTGTGTCCATTTATATTCAGCAAGTCTATTTTGAGTGCTCCATAAGCCTTGTTACTGGTAACTCTCGACTCAGCTGTTCATGGGCTTTCAGCCAAATTCCTGGGGAGGAGAGTGTGGAAACCAGAGGATGCTGAAAAGCTGTGCTGCCAGTGACTCTGGGTACTTGGGGGCTTGGTGTGGGGTGTACAGTCGGAAAGATCCCCTGGAGGAGGGCATGGCAACCTCCTCCAGCATTCTTGCCTGGAGAATCCCATGGACAGAGGAGCCGGGGCAGGGCGGGGTGGGTGGGGGGTGGTCACGAAAATGTTGCACGTGACTGAAGTGACTTAGCATGCAGGCACAGTGCTGGGCAGAGAGCCCTTCCCATCTCAACACAGTGGCAGGGTGGTGGGGGAGGCCGTGGGGCAGGTGGGAGACAGGTCAAGTGTGCAGCGCAGAAGGGAGCTGCAAGCTCCATCAGGAGGGGCCACAGCGGGTCAGCCTCTGGCACTACTTGGAGGGTGTCCAAAGGTGTGCAGCGTGGGAGGTGTGTGGAGGGGACTCTGGGGGATCCCCTGAGAGTGTGGGGAGGGCGGCCTCAGGAGCTCTGAATGGGCCGGGAGGGGCCTGGGACCGAGGGAACCTGAGGTCACTGTGATCATGACCTGGGTTGTTAATTTTATCCCGCGGGCTCTCAGGGCCTGGGAAAATTCAGGTTCTGCCTGGGGGGTGAGCACAGGGGCTGATGGCCTTTGCAAGCTTTTATGCATTAATGGAAGATGCGATTTGATTTTGGTCCTTTGCCCAGGATAAGAGATCCCAGGGGGCATTCTTAAAAGGAAAGCCAAAATGAAAAAGAAGGTTTTATTTCATAAACGTGGAAATTGTATGGCACTCAGTAAAACGTGTTGGCAAAGGAAGCTTCTGCCACTTAATATAGTAAATAAAATAGGTTAATTCCTTTTGGGAGAAGAACTAGAATTCCAGTTATCATTAGATAAGAACTTTCAACAGGACTCTCTCTAAGGAAGATGAGCAGTTGGCCCCTGATGTAGGGAAAAGCAGTGCTCAGTATAAAAGGACCAGCACCTCCACTGGGTCCAGAAAGACTCTGGCCCTTCTTCCTGCGCCTCAGGTGTCCTGAGCCCCTGGTCATCTTGGTCAGTTTGCAGGTTGGATACACTCTGTGCATCAGCAGCACGGTCCTGTTGACTTGACCCCGACCTACCTGAGAAGTAACGCTATGCTGTAGATACCAGAGAAGAACGAACACCACTGTCTCTGACTTCCTTGCAATGTAGATCCAGCTGCCAAACTTGCCTGCAAAAGTCAACTTCTGTACACTTGCCCAAGGCAGACAATAAACTTCCAAGAAAACAAGCAACAAACACACGGTTCTTTCCCTGGGGTTGCTTCCTGCCCTCTCTCCAAGTGGCACCAGGCAGAATCTGCCACTTGGTCCTTGCCTTCGTGTAATACGTAGTTATGGAGAGACAGGGGTAACTCACCGTCCACCACCGGCTTGGGCTGCGAGCTCTTCAGGCGCAGGGAGGGCCGGAAGCGCGTGCGGTCGTTGAAGCTCCAGCTCTTCTGCACTTTGGTGGGGCTGCCCTCAGCCGTGATGTCCGTGCTGGGGGACCGCCTGTCGCCCAGCGACGCCTGCCTGCTCTTGACGCTCTGGCCCCGAGGGCTGGCCATGCGCACGCGCTCCTTGAAGCTGAGCTTCTGGCTGCGGGCGACAGGGGCGGCGTTAGTGCATTTCAGGCTGGGCCGCCCATCCACCTGCGTCAATGCGCTGATGCAACTGTACACACGACCGACGGATCGATCACATACTGCATCACATGAAATGTTTCTAGCAAGTAGGGGCACATCGATACCTTTCTCCTTATTGAAAATTTGAGCTGTCTTTAATCTCTCTGCATTCATCTCCAGTCCATCTCATCCTACGGTTTTGCAAACCCTTCCTGGATTCAACAAAGGCCTGAGACCTAGCACAGCGGTTTGCGCACCATGACACTGGAAAGACCCCAGAACTGGTTTGGTGTTCGCCTTAGAGACACATTTTAGCTTTAACCTCAACTTTTGAAACTTAAAAAAAAGTTTTTCGTTTTTTTTTGGGGGGGGGAGCATATCTATGTAATTTCTAAAATATTTCTACAGGAAAACAGAGATGACAGTTACACATGCATACGTAGTCTGCATGCATTTTATATTCCAGGCAAGATTATGACTTCCAGATCCATGCAGTCTTGGAACAGCTGGCAGTACTGCAGACAGCATTAGACGTACAGCACTTAACACATTTATTCTTGCTAGACAAAAACCACACGAGGTAGAACAGCTTCAGTTTATAATGAACCAGATGACGGATTTAACAGAATGAGATGTTGTGTTCATCAACACAGACTCTTGCTATTAAACAGGTTATTGATTTGCTGTGGCAGCTCCTGGTGAATTATATTTGTTCACATTCAGTTCTCAGACGCCAGCTTGGCCTGAACTGTGGTTGGTTGTTAAGGAAGTGCTAACAAGGCAGCCCCCAGGCCTTCCTGAGTGTGAGTGGGGTATGAGGTGCTGGGAGCGCAGGCTGGAATCAGAGACCTGGGTTTGGAGGCCTCTCTTCTAACTCGAAGATAAAAATAGCAATGTAGCTGAGGGACTCTTATGGGGATCAGGTGAACTGTACAAAGTTCTGTGTTCTTGTTCATTTATAAAGTACTGTGTTATTCATTACAAAGTGAGGCTGTGGGGAGAAGAATAGATGGAATATTGGGACTGACATATACACATTACTATATATAAAACAGATAACTAATAAGGACCTGCTATATAGCACAGGGAACTCTACTCAACACTCTGTAATAGTCTATATGGGAAAGGAATCTAAAAGAGTTGATACATATATAACTGATTAGCTTTCCTGTGCAGCTGCTGCTGCTGCTGCTAAGTCGCTTCAGTTGTGTCCGACTCTGTGCGACCCCATAGATGGCAGCCCACCAGGCTCCAGCAGAAACTAACAAATGTTTTAAATCAACCCTACTTAAAAAATTAAAAAAAAAAATAGAGTGCATTTATATTTTTATGGGAAAAAAAAGTGATTCCCTTCTGGAGCGAGAAGCCCAGGGCTCTCAGGCCTGAAGCAGTGGACTGGATGAATCTGAGGCCCACTATCCAGATGCAGCCTTTGTGGGACATGGAGACAGAATTCTTATGGACAGGGATTCTCGGAGACCACGTGAAACACTTTCTTTTGCGCTTTCCGCCATGTCCACTGTCCCCAGCGGCAGCTTGCCAACAGCAAATGTGTTTAGCGGATCTATGTCTTGTAGCTAACAAGCACAGTAACATTGATTTTTCCATGCCTAGCTGCTTAACAGATGATGTTCTAGGAAGACACCGTGTTTTCTGTGTGTTTATGTGAAAACACATCGGGCAGTGGATTGCAGTGGTCAGCAGGTCCTGGTCACGACACACGTGCTGGCCATGCAGCTGACAGCTCTGTGTGGAAGGGCAGACACAGGCAGGATTGCTGGGGTGCGGGCAGAGGGCAGGCAGGGCAGGCGGTTCAGGGCTCACTAACACAGGCAGGGCTTTCTCTGCACTTGACAAACGTGTGATTAAATGATGGATTCATTCAATGACAATAAAGTATAAAACTGCATCTTCTTATGCTCAGGCTACATCCTCCATGTCATCCAAAGTTCACAGTATTTAAACAAATCCTCAAAGGGATGGTGCTCAAAATGCCCACTCTTTTCAAGCTTTTTTTTTCCCTTAATACTAGAAACTACAAGCCTCTTTTAAGTTTCAGCCATCTGTTCCGTTATTTAAATGTATAAGGATCTGGTTTAGGAACGCACCTATGCACCTCTATTTAGATTAATGAATGGCTTATCGACAGAGCTGCCATTACAAGTGGTCTCATTATACTTTAATCCATTACCTTTTCTGGAACTAACAGATGCTAATTACTATAGAAGGTTGGGTTCAGTTAATAGCAAATTATTTCTCAAACTTTCAAGATATCTCTCTTTCCTTTGCCAACTGAATGAATAGGAAACTGATAAAACCATTATAAAACCATTTAATATGAAATTTAGTTTTTTAAAAATTTCAGTTGCTAAAAAGTTTAAAAAATCTAAAATAGGTATCAGCATTAAATCTACCAATGTTATTTACAATAACAAAAACCTTTGAAAAATACTCTTATAAAATATTTAAAAATTGTCCCTATAAAACATTTAATATTGTCTTTAAGAATTAACGGGAATGGAAAGAATATTATTTTCTGAATCTCAGTACTACTTAAGGCATGAGAGTTGATATAAATGAGTTCTGGGTACCTTTTCCCCTTTTGTCCTTCTAAACTATGTGAATATTTGACACATCTAATGTTAAAATATTCTAATGTTAGAATTATTTTGAAGTGAACTCACACATTAAACACTAAATTAGAAAAAAAAAAGATGTTATGTTTTCACTCTTTCTTCTGACATAATATGTCTTCTGACATAGTATGACTTAAGAATAATATCCTAATCCAGAACTTTTTAGCCAAGCAATTTTTTCTTTTCCAAGCCAAAGATCTGTTCTTGTGTTTTCCTACAAAAAGTTTACTTTTATTAATTTTTGTAGTTCATTTCCCCTTTGCAAATCAGCAGAGCACCTTGATGAGCTTACTATTAAATGGATTAGGTGACTGCTATTGAAAACACACATTGATTAAAAAAATACTCTTCCCTAGTCCAGTACGTTTTCATTATTTTTTGGCTTTTTTGCAATATCTATGAATGTGATTTTTGAGAAAGGTTTATGAGACAGTGTTTTTTTAGGAAGGTTGCCAAAGACTATCCCCAAGAAACAAGGAGGCCTCTCTTTGGAGAAAGCAACCAAAAGGTGACTGTGGTCATTGACGGTGTGCAGCCCCTGGTCCCTGGCCACGGGCTGTTTTAGGGCAGAAGGCATGTCCGCCCTGCAGGGGTTCTTGTCACCAGATGCTCGTGTTCCTCAAATGGCCAGCGTGCAGTTGGCCCCTGGGGGATCCCTACCAGGGACTGGGTGGCATCACAGCATCCCCATGGTAATCCTCCTGGACTCAGAACGCTGTAGTTATTGTTACGCTTAATAAAGGTTTCAGCCCTTCACAGGATAAGCCTCTTGCAAATTCTCGCCCCTTGCACAATTCGGCAGCGCAGTGGAGCCAGGACAACTCGGTGCGTGCACGGCTCAGCATTGTCCACCGCCAGGAGGGTCCACTCGGACCTGCCTGTTCGTCCCCAGGGCGCAGGGGACCCAAGCAGGCAGCAGGCAGCGGAAGGAATACAAGCGGGCTGGAAACCTCATTCAGGAGTCCTCAGAAGAGTAAGTCTGAGCAGGGCTCAGTAGAGGGCCGGGTGACCTGGTCATGCACCTGAGGTTAGTTGGCATTCTCAGATCTCATGTCAGCAGCCGGGATGCTGGTACCTCTGCTTCCATGAGGTGTGTATTCTGAAGAGCTTCTGCTTATGACTACAGACCTGACTAGGAGTGAGGGGGAGACAGCAGGTTGTTACTAGGCGTTGCAACTGGAAAAGGGCTCAGGGGCTTGTGGTCTTGAAAAGCAAAGCCATTTGGCTTCCTCATTATTCATATGCAAGTACATGGACTATTTAAACACCAAGGACAAACTAAATTAATTATGCTGCTCAAAATGGATGCCATGTTCTTAATGGTTAAGTAGAAACAATTAGATTTGAAGCAGGCTTTCCAAATGATGGTAGTCTATGTCTTAGCATCTGCTGCATACAAAAATAAGAATATAAATATTTTAGGGTATAGAAACCCTTGTAATAAGTAACAGTGCAACACGGTATAAATGATTGAAGAATAAAATATTCTGGAACTATTAAAATCTTTATAGGAATCAATGAAGTAGATAACACTAATTGCTTTGAAATAGGGGCTTCCCTGATAGTTCAGCTGGTTAAAGAATCCACCTTGAAATAAAAAAGTTCTTGATTTGTATGAAACCTGAAGCTGGACCATCGAAAAAGCAAGAGAGTTCCAGAAAAACATCTATTTCTGCTTTCTTGACTATGCCAAAGCCTTTGACTGTGTGGATCACAATAAACTGTGGAAAATTCTGAAAGACATGGGAATACCAGACCACCTGATCTGCCTCCTGAGAAACCTATATGCAGGTCAGGAAGCAACAGTTAGAACTGGACATGGAACAACAGACTGGTTCCAAACAGGAAAAGGAGTATATCAAGGCTGTATATTGTCACCCTGCTTATTTAACTTCTATGCAGAGTACATCATGAGAAATGCTGGGCTGGAAGAAGCACAAGCTGGAATCAAGATTGCTGGGAGAAATATCAATAACCTCAGATATGCAGATGACACCACCCCTGTGGTAGAAAGTGAAGAGGAACTAAAAAGCCTCTTGATGAAAGTGAAAGAGGAGAGTGAAAAATTTGGCTTAAAGCTCAACATTCAGAAAACAAAGATCATGGCATCTGGTCCCATCACTTCATGGGAAATAATAGATGGGGCAACAGTGGAAACAGTGTCAGACTTTATTTTTTGGGGCTCCAATATCACTGCAGATGGTGATTGCAGCCATGAAATTAAAAGACGCTTAGTCCTTGGAAGGAAAATTATGACCAACCTAGATAGCATATTCAAAAGCAGAGACATTACTTTGCCAACAAAGGTCCGTCTAGTCAAGGCTATGGTTTTTCCAGTGGTCATGTATGGATGTGAGAGTTGCACTGTGAAGAAAGCTGAGCTCAGAAGAATTGATGCTTTTGAACTATGGTGTTGGAGAAGACTCTTGAGAGTCCCTTGGACTGCAAGGAGATCCAACCAGTCCATTCTAAAGGAGATCAGCCCTGGGTGTTCTTTGAAGGAATGATGCTAAAGCTGAAACTCCAGTACTTTGGCCACCTCATGTGAAGAGTTGACTCATTGGAAAAGACTCTGATGCTGGGAGGGATTGGGGGCAGGAGGGGAAGGGGACGACAGAGGATGAGATGGCTGAATGGCATCACCGACTCAATGGACGTGAGTTTGAGTGAACTCCGGGAGTTGGTGATGGACAGGGAGGCCTGGTGTGCTGCAATTCATGGGGTTGCAAAGAGTCAGACATGACTGAATGATTGAACTAAACTGAACTGAACTGAAGGTATAAATATAAGGAACCAATTGTCAGAACATGTTCTGAAAGATAGAAGGAAATATTCTAGGTTGCTAGTTTGTAAGAAAAAGATCATTTTTCTTATATTAACTCTTACAATGTGCTTTTCAAAGACTAAATCCTTTCCTTGGATCAATAAATGTGAACAGAAGGAGAGACTATTTTGAAAAAAAATTTTTTTGCAACAACCTAACCTTTTGCCGGTAAGGACACAAGTTGGCTGTGCCGAAAAAAGAAGTTGTTTCCGTGAGTTTAGTTTAATAGCCCATGCAGATCATTCACTGCACACAAAAGAAGGACATATAAATAATGGAAAATAAATGCAGAAGAAATAGAAGAGCACGGTGTCTCCATCAGTGCTGTCGCATTCTCTCCTGAGAGTCACACTACTCAGAATCTAATAAAGGCAACCGTGCAGGAACAGTTCGGGCAAAGCACCCTGTGGATCACAGCACAGGATGTAACGTAATGAGTCTTGCTTATGCTTTAACTTTTAAGACACGCATCTTTATAACTGTCTCACAAGTACCCGTTAAAGCAACTTCAGAGAGTCTACTAAGAAGTCTGGCAGGGCTCTCTTAATGCCTCATGACCTGCATTACAGTGGTTTAACTACAAAGCAGGCATACAGCCACTGAGTGTTGATTAAGCAGACAGGGTTAGCAGAGGCAGGGAGATTTACGGATATTCCCCAAGCCTCTGATGTATGATCTGTCTTTGGAGCAATAAAACCTTAACAGGTAGGAAGAAGTAAGAGCTTTCTCGTACCATTGTGATAGCTAACTCACAGCCTAGTCAGCTTGGTGGAGGCGGCAGAGAGGAAGGTGAGGATGCTGGATGCATTTACAGGGACATTCTGTCCTTGCGAAGTGGCCATTTATACCCAAACGGAGAACTGCCCAGCTTATAAAATGAGTGGGGAAAGGTACTCAGGGGGATGATTAATTAGAATAAAATCAGTAGACATCATTTACCACCATGCATGGGATGAAAACTGTTTCAGTGGAAAGATGGAAAGGAAAACGATGAACGATGCCCAAGAAGCAGTGTTTTTGGCTTCAGAAGAGGAACAGGGTAGGGTCGGCTGAGATGGATGGTGATTCACACCTGACCTGGGACCACGGTCACTCTTGTTCAGCTAAGCTAGATTAGCAAGCTCACCTGGAGGCTGATGTGTTGTATTTTTTAAGATTTTTGAATTGGTCACCATCTTGGGACTGGGTGCCTTTCCTTAGCCCGAGAGGCTCTGCACGAGTTTTTAGAAAGCACAAGCTAATCTCCATGTAGGAAGATGAAATCTTCTCACAAGAAGGTCCTGAAGCTGGGGACCCAGTTCCCCAGGGGTGTAGATGAGTGTGTAGAGAGAGGCCTGATCTACTGTCCTGGCCCCTCGATGAGGGCAGTGCTGGCTGCTGGGTAGACTCTCCTACATCTGGGTCCCTCCCAGGTCTTAGCATGTACGAAGAGGTCCCTTGAGGAAGCCTTTAGGAGATTCCAGGCTCTGGAGGATAAAAGGGTTGGCTGCAGTGTATCCACGCTCCCTTATCTGAATCACAGTGGTAGAGCTGTAGCCAAAGCAGTGTTATCAGCCGGTCTGAACTTGGGTCCAGCACTCGCCAGCCATATGCTGGACTCAGAGCTGCTGCTTCTAAGGGAGAATTATCATCAGGATGCACTTCCTTTGTGCACACTTGCTCAGTGGAGGGCAGAATTGTTACTTCCTGGGCTGGTGCTGCTGTTGTTACTACAACCTGTCTGCATCTGCCATGAACACGTCGCTGCCCCGGGGGTCACAGCGGGGGAAGCGAAGGTCACATTAAAGTGGGACTGCCCCTTATTTCCTTCAGATGACTGAAATGTTGTTAACTTTTCATTTTCTCTCTTTTTATATTCCTCCTCTTGACCTCTCTTGTTGGTCTTTTTCTCTCTCTTCACGTCGAGTACTAGAGGTCAGGGGTATTTTATTATGTCACCCAAGAAGTGTTTATGGAGCACATTGCCCGTCATAGCTTCACACATGGTGACATCATATGTGGACTGGCGTACAGGAGACCCCAGTGTGGGCTGGTGAAGCGTGAAGTAAGACGTGTGCCACACAGCAACATGCGGTGTGTTCACGGTGGCTTTTGCCAAATGTTCAAAGACCGCGGAGAAGCTAGATGTCTCTGTGTGAGTCTCTGAGCCAGCAGTGTGGCTTAGGTGAAGTCTGTTTTTTTGTTGCTTAGTCACTAAGTCGTGTCCGACTCCTTGTGACCCTATGGACTGTAGCCTGCCCGGCTTCTCTGTCCATGGGGATTCTCTGGGCAAGAATACTGGAGTGGATTGCCATTTCCTCCTCCAGGGGATCTTGCTGATCCAGGGATCAAACCTGCGTCTCCTGTGTCTCCTGCATTGCAGATGGAGTCTTTACTGCTGAGCCACCAGGGAAGCCCCAAGTACAAGTCTACAGGGGAGGGTGGGTAATCTTTGACAGACTCAGCCCCAACCATGCAGAATAGATCTTAACACTTTAGGTATATGAACATGGTATATGACGTTTAGGTAAACACAGTATAATGTTTCAGGTATAAAAACAACACGAGCATCATGGCATTTAGAACATTTGGTCGTAGTCTGCTCGGTTCGCGTTTGGACAGGGGACGGCAGCCTGACCACTAGAGTCTTGCCTGTGCCCTCTGCCTCGGTGATCTTTGGAGAAGGGCAGTGTTGCCGTCAGCCCAGAGTGGCCCCTCAGTCACGGCTGTGCTGAAGCAAAACCACCACAAATGTCCCCTCCGGAGGACGAAACCCAGACAGGTGACCTGATTTTCAGGTCATGTCTGCCAAAGAGGGTCTCTGTCCTGAGGACTTGGAGACGATGGGGTCCTTTTTTTTTTTTTTTTTTTCACACTGACTATAAATTGATAGGCTCCTCTTGGAGATAATCTGTAAATCGATGCTCTCAAGACAAAGAAAACTTCGAATGTCACCCAAGAGACCAAAACGGCACACAGTGACTATGATTTACTTCGTTTGACTTTGTCTCGAGTAGCATCTCCACCCAGGAGGAGGGTGGGGTTGTGTGGAGTCTACACAAAGCAGGACACGAGGGGCACAGCCGCTCGGCCCACCTCGTCCAGTGTCTAAAGCCCAGTTCTTCTCTTTGAGCACAAATACCTCTAAAGTGAAGAGCAACTCTTCGAGCCACTAAAACTTTCTGGAAACACCACCTGGAGAGCACCACTGCCTTCTGCTTTTACTGTGTATCTGCCACATGAAAGAAGCATCTCCAGTGCCAGAACCCATGTGGGCTTCCCGGCCCTGACAAGTGGGTACGTCCAATCGCATCTACCTCTCATCACAAACGAAGGTTTCTTTGTGGCTGTTTATAATCGTCGTAAGTGTTGATTGAGATAATGCAGAAATGGATGACCCAGAGACTCATCACCTCTAGAGAACTTGCAACTCTGGTTTCAGGAGTGAATGAATACATCATGATAAATATATAAGAGTCATTCGTATAACAGCACAAAGCTAACGACACAATCCCTGGACCGCCGTTGGCTCCCCACTCAGGGGCCAGCCCAGGGCAGGGGGTGCCTGTGTTTCTTCATTACTGGGATGGGTGGTCATGACCGGAAAAGCCTTGCATCCCTCATGGGAAGAAATCCCAGGGGCTGGGACTCCCTTCTGGTTCTTCTCTGTACCTCCTCACTCCATCTGGGCTGGGATCCATGCAGCTCTCTCCTTCTGGGTTCTGTTCTCAAACCCAGATCCTTCTTGGCAGTCACAAAACCAGGTTAAAATGTGCTCTTTCAGTTCCTGTTCCCTCTGGGTCTAGCTTTCTACTACTTAATCTGATAAAGCATTTCCTTCTAAGGCACGGAAGAATGACCGTAGAGTGAACTTCATTTGGTGATGTGTCCGGGAGGATTATCTTCTTCCTAACTAAAGGATTAGGGCGCCTGAGTTCTGAACGAGCTGGAGACATTGCATAGAGCTTGTCCTTACCTCCTGAACACAGTGTTCCTTCCCATCCCCTGCCCCAAATCATGCAATTTCTCACTCTAAAAGAAGGAGCCTGTGAAAGGAGTAGATCTTATCCTGCTTCATGGGATTTGAATACTCAGTCAGACTCTGGAAAAACAGCAGCAAGGAACAACCAAAAACCATAAATATTATTTTTTCCCTAGAATGTCCCATGCTCTGCAGATTGTAAAAAGCACTGAGTGACTTAGGGAAAGACACTCCCAAGGGGGGGAAAAATCAATACAACAGCAACCTTTGCAGGCAATCTTGTGAAAGGTCACTTTGAATCACCTTGCATTTGTTGATCGATTTTTCTCACGAGACACATTTAAAACATAGGTGAGGGATCAGATTTACCAACAAACACGTAGCAGAACAGAAATTACAAACCTGCTTGAAGCTTCCCCTTGCTCTTTCCTTCAGGTGCGTGCAGACAGAAGAAAAATGATGATACATGGTGAACACATTTACAGCACTTGATAATGACCAAACTGGGGAATCAAGTACCTTGATTAATCCTTTCTTTTCGAGCAAGAGCCATAGAAGCAAAACACTTCATCATAAATGTATCCAAATTTCTAACTTGTGTTCTTTGTGGCACAGACCCGAGATACCGCCCACATGTGACCGAAAGCTATAGAGTCTTCATCAGCCAAAGTCATCCAGGGTTTAGGAAAAAGTGGTTCTGATCTAACCAGCATCAGTAAGGACTCTTAGAACTGCTGTGCTGGTTACAGTGAAGCTGGAGTCCCTGTGGTTCAGGCAGACCCTGGGGTTATTTAATCTGCTTTAGTTCATGTGTGACTGTGGTTTTGTATGTTAATGACTTGTTGAGGAAGATTTGTTTTTTTTTTTTTAATGTGAATTCCTTGCAGGAAATTAGGCACATAGCCAACCTAGCTTAGTGTTGGGTGGTCTAATAAACTGTTTTAGGAAATTTGGGTCTACCCAACATGGTGTAGGGTCCCCACTCTTTGTAAATGAGCTGTGTGTCCTTGGGCACGTGGCTCACTTTCTTGTGGGTCTCAATTTTCTTATGAATGAATGGAAGGCCTTGAAGTTGAAAATCTCTAAATTCTAACTCCCTAAGGTGCCACGTGGCCCCGGGGAGCTTGATGATCCACACAGCTTCATAAACTATCTGACTCATTTCCCCAAATAGCATAGTTATTGGTGCTTCACCCTCTGCACAGCCTTCACTCTCTTTGAGATGAAAATCAAGAAAAGTGTTCCTTCCCTAAATCCTTCTGTCGTTAAAACAAAACTTTGCAATTGCTAAGACCTCAAAAGTGCATGCAGCAGACGAACTGGATCAGAAAGGAGAGTGTCCGGAAGATCTGAGGAGCATCTCTGTCCCCGCCCCCTCACAGCCGTTCCATCATCCTTCTCCCTGGGATAACGATGAGCAGTCAAGGCAGCCCACAGTGTCTCTCACTGGGAGGACAAGATCTCAGGCTTCGGTCTTTACTGATAACAAAGTCATTGTTGCTTCTCCTGCTGTTGATAGTATAATCTCTCCCTTGACCAGCTATTTAAAATCATAGCCCCTAATGCCCCCCTAATTCCTCCTCTACTTTACTTTTCTCTTTAGCTCTTAGCATCATCTACTCTATTAAATAGTTTGCTTATTTATTTTTACTGTCTCTTCCCAGTATCTCTTGCATTTAGACTCCTTGAGCTCAGCCTGAGATTCTCTTGGTTTTCCTCCTCCATTGCTGCACTCCCTGTGCCCAGAGCAGCACTGTGACCCAGTAGGTGCTGTAGGGGAGCAGAATGTGGCACCTCCAAAATCTGGCACCCCAAAGTGTGTCTCTGGCATGAGGATAAATTCAGGCTGATTTTCTTTCTTTATTTTTAATTGAAGGATAATGACAATATTGTATGGTTTCTGCCATAGATCAGCAAGGATAAGCCATAGGGATACATATGTCCCCTCCCTCTTGAGCCTCAGGCCGATTAATTTTTTTAAGAAATGGAAGTCTTAGGAAGTTTTTCTTGTTATCTCTCCCTTAACGACCTAAAAGAATTTAGATAAAGGGCTTGCTTCCCCAGAATAGGGCTGTCACCAGAGAGGTCTGTGAGGGTGATGGGCCAGGTGTGGTGGGGAGGCTCGGCAGGGCCTGGAGGTGACTGTCTCCACCAGAGTCCTCTCCGAGTCCTGCCTTCTCTGCTAGTCCAACCAGCAGAGGTAACTCCTTTGCCAAGCAGCTGCTTCCCCGTCTCCAGGTGCGCTGCCTTCCTCCCAAACCAGACCCGACACCCTCCTTTGTCTTCAGCTGAAGGTGGAGTTTAAGGAGAGGGCTTTGGCACTTCTGTCGAGTCACTCCGTTCTCCTGGGTCCCTCTCATGTGAACATATTGCTAAACTCTTGATTTTCTCCTGTTAATCTGTCTCAAGTCAACTTAATTCTTAGACCATCTGGAAGGACCTAGAAAGGCAGAGGGAAATGCCTTCCTCCCCGACTGTGCTCATGTCTGCATGAACCCATGAATGAGTGAATGAACTTACCCTTCAGAGATTCTTAACCTGAAACACTCTAGGAAATCCATGATGTGAAGAAGAAGTTTTGATCTGTTTCTTACTACATCACTCTGCAGTTGGTAAGCCAGTTAGTTACAAATGTAAAATTATCCCTCTAAGTCATTGTAAATTAGCCTCCTCACAAACCTACACATTTGATTAAAGCAGGATTGTTTCTGAAGCAAAGGTTCTGAACTTGTCTTCAGGGAGTTTGTAAATACATTAAAATTGTAGGCAAAATTTTGATTTTGGGGCATTGAATATTTTTCTTGAGAAAGAGTCCATAATTAACCATCATGTTTTCAATGGTTTAACAAAAAACGAAAATAACAGCAAGGATTAAGAATCATGCAGTTTGGGACAATAAACTATGAACTGAAGGGAGAGGAGCTTTGCAGTGGCTGTCGTCCTCCTGGACACATACCTGTCATTCATAAATAAGGCTGAGACCCAGAGGCTCCCAGGGCTCAGGGAGAGGAGAGGGAGGGGAGGGTGCTGGTGGCCACAGAGGGCAGGATGAAGGCAGGGTATGTGCACAAATTTCTCCACTCCCACTAAAAACAGGGAAAATTCCAGAAAAAAAGAAGCCATGGGAGTAAAACAACAGTTTGTGCACTGCAAGAATTTGACTCATTACTGAATAGCTTTTCCAGGTTTCAGGATGGCTTTGAAACCAAAAACGGCAGGAAGTGGGAAGCCAAATAATCACACATAATAAAATAATAGCCTACGCTCTCCTGTCACTCGAGAGCCTTCTTTTGTTTTCCTTTTTTTTCCCACTAGCCTACCTCTTACACATTCCCCAGCAACCTTCCTGGAGATGAGACATACACTTTCTATACAATTCCCGTTTTTGATTCATATATACCCAAGGAACAGGTGGCACACCAGTTATATTCCTTTTTTGTTTTAAAATACTAAAACTTTGAAAGAATCTAATACTGATGTTTTAAAATACTAAAACTTTGAAAGAATCTAATACTGAATAAGGGGAATTTCACTGAATTCTGAGATCTGAATGAAAAGTGGGTTCTATCCCCGCTGAGACTGCGCCCCCTCCAGCATCCTGGGTCAGTGCATCTCTTTCGCAGGTGCTGGCACAGGTGTGACCCTGACCTCCCCCGTAGGGTCAGAGGTGACCTTGGCCAGCTCTCATCATCACCTATGGATGTGAACCCCAGGCTCAGGGCAGCGCAGGGAAGCATTGTAACAGATCCCATGAGTTAATAACGGTCCCACAGATCTCCTGGGAGACAGTGGCTCCAGGGAGCCAGCTGTGAGGGCTGCCCCAGCTGGTTTCCTGCACTGTGTAAGAAGAGTTTTCTCGGGCCGTCACAGTCATCAGCTGCCTCCAATCCCACGAGGCCCCTGGGACTAAGGCTGTAATGGGCTCTGAAAGGGGACAGCAGGCACTCAGATGCACTCTGCACAATCCAGGGACTGACCACTAGTCCAGCAGGTGACTCACAGCAAGCCTCTGGCTTACTGGCTTTGCTAGTTTCACTGAGGATTTCTTTAATTAGATGGTGATTATGGTTTAGTGTGTCAGCTGAACCACAGTCCAGGCTTCCAGGACTAGGGATTGTTGGGGAATTAAAGATGCTGTGGCAGCCCTCAGTCTGTGTAGCATCTTCCCAGCCACCTCCCTTCCAAGCACAGGGGGGTGTGACTCCCCCACCCTGAGCTGAAGCATAGCCAGGTGACCTATTTGGCAGATAACATATGAACGGAGGTAAGGTCTCTTTAAATTTTGAACACTAATCCCAAACTGAACTGGAGTGCTCCCCTTACCTCACTGTATCCACTTCTCTTGTTTCACTACTGATGTCTGTTTGATCTGCAAGTGAAGCTCAACACCTGTCCTGTCCTGTAAGGAGTCCCTCATGGAGAAATGACCTTGAGGGACTTAAATGTGCAGACACAATGCTTCCCAAACAGCCTTTTGTTGGGTCAGGTGATGGGGGGCGTTTTAACAGTCACTGTTTTTCCAGAACCACAGCATTTACCTTAGGAATTCTGGCGGGCTTTATGAAATGAGATGTTAGAAAATAAGCATGAAACAGTAAAAATAAGTCTTTATAAAGTTTAGATTCTTTTCACCTTTAAGCCCAATATGTGGATGGTGAGCAATAATACTGAGTCCATTCAGTTTCATACCTGAGCTGTTACCAAACAGGTTTGAATCTCAAAAAACAACAGAGAATAAGACACTCCTCGAATCGACACATTGTGTATGTGTGTGGTTGTGGGGGTGTGTGTGGTTGTGTGTGTGTGGTTTGTTTCACAAACTTAAGGAGACTCAGCTACAGCACCGACTGTCACACTGACACCTACTTGGTGGGGCTGCAGGTGTGCAAGGCCTTCAGGTGCGGCTTCCAGGTTGCAACGGAGACAGATTTCTCATCGGCTGCGTAACTACGCCAAACGCACTGCACACGGCACACGTGGGGACATAAGAAAGAAAAACAAAAGAGAGAAGGGGAGAGACTGCAGTGAGGAGGAGATAAGCAGATTCATACAGATGACGCATCTTTTCCTTGTTATGTTCAGCCCCGATAAACACCTGAGTTGAAGAAGATTCTGGCATTTTTGGTTAACTGTCATACATATTCCATCACATCTGAAGAACTGCTTTTCAAAATAACTCATATCGAAAGTAAAAGCACGACAAAGCCTAACACAGGAGTTTTGGGACTGGTTAGGGGGAGACAAGGGAGGTGACCATGCCTCCTGGGAGCACGCACTTCATCACCACTTGTGAGAGAAAGGAAATCCGTAGTGCAATTAGTAAATTAATTAGTAAGCTAGCTGGTTAACTGCTGACCACCAGGGCATGTTAGTGATATACTGAAATCCCTTGAGGTTGACCCACACAGTACTTCTAATGCTAACAATGAAGGCACTGTTAAACAAGGTGGGGCAATGTATTCTCAGGAATATGACCGCAAAGCACACAAGGATTTAACGTTGGCATCTAAGAACACGTTCATAGCTCTTTGACATAAAACACAAGCTTGGTCTACTTCACATAATTATACCCCATACATATGATACAAAGTATTTTCATGTAACTCTCACAAATTGGAGTCTGGATTAAGACCCTTATTTTGTAAATAAGAAAATAAAGGCTCAGATAAATCAAGAAGTTAACACAAGGATGGCAGAGGTGAGACGTCATCTCAGGTTGCCTGGCTCTCGGTCTTAGCATCCCTCCCTGGTCCTTGCTGCCTGCTTGGTGACTGCTGTTGGAAGCTTCCCTCTGAACTGTCTATCAGAGAGATAGCCTGCACTTACTTGCCACAGAGATTTTGGTGAATTTCTTCCTTTGCAATAAGTCTGAAAACATCTCTAGGGACCAAGTGTTTACTCTCCTCTCCTGAGAGGAAAATTTTTAAGTTATAAATCAAAACATTCTATTTTGTGTGGCAAATTCATATAAACAGGTCACAATCCTGCTGTCTGACCCTCATTCATGATTTTTGAAACCTACAATGAAGAAAACAGTAATCTAATAATATTCCTTTCCATGAGATGATCATTGAATAAATGTGTGCAGAAAAAAAGACTTAAAATTGATATAACTAATCTGGAAAACTTTGGCCATATTTATTATAGCTGAAGTATAAATACCCTATAGGACAGCTACTCACTCTTACATCTATATTTAACAGATATGCTTATAAGTTCATCAAAAGAGGTACACTATAATGTTGTAAACAGCACTATTTCTTTTTAACCTTAATATTAATTTTCCTATGTATTTATTTATTGAAGTAAATGGCAAAGAGATGGGGAAATAGTGGAAACAGTGGCTGACTTTATTTGTTTGGGCTCCAAAATCGCTGTAGATGGTGATTGCAGCCATGAAATTAAAAGATGCTTACTCCTTGGAAGGAAAGTTATGACCAACCTAGACAGCATATTAAAAAACAGAGACATTACTTTGTCAACAAAGGTCCATCTAGTCAAGGCTACGGTTTTTCCAGTAGTCATGTATGGATGTGAGAATTGGACCATAAAGAAAGCTGAGCTCAGAAGAATTGATGCTTTTGAACTGTGGTGTTGGAGAAGACTCTTGAGAGTCCCTTGGACTGCAAGGAGATCCAACCAGTCCATCCTAAAGGAGATCAGTCCTGAGTGTTCATTGGAAGGACTGATGCTGAAGCTGAAACTCCAATACTTCGGCCTGGAAAAGACCCTGATGCTGGGAAAGATTGAGGGCAGGAGGAGAAGGGGACGACAGAGGATCAGATGGTTGGATGGCATCACCGTTTCAATGGACATGAGTTTGGGTAAACTCTGGGAGTTGGTGATAGACAGGGAGGCCTGGCGTGCTGCGGTTCATGGGGTCTCGAAGAGTTGGACACGACTGAGCAACCAAACCGAACTGAACTGAACTGAAGTTGGTGCACAATATACATGTATACAATATAGTCATTCACAATTTTTAAAGGTTTATATTTCATTTGTAGTTATAAAATATTGGCTTGGAGTTCCCTGGTGGCACAGTGGATAGGAATATGGCTACCGATGCAGAGGACACAGGTTAGATCCCTGTTCCGGGAAGATTCCATGGAGCAACTAAGCCACACGCCACGACTTCTGAGCCTGTACTTTAGAATCTGTAAACTGTAACTACCGAGACTGTGTGCTCCAACTGCTGAAGCCCGAGTGGCTAGAGCCTGTGTTTTGTAACAAGAGAAGCCACCAGCAATGAGAAGTCCATGCACTAAAAAGAGAAGTATTCCTTGCTTGCTGAAACTATAGAAAGTTGGCACAAAGCAACGAGGACCCAGCGAAGCCCAAAGTAAAGGAGTAAACAAAGAAATAAAATTATAAAAAAATAAACTATTGGCTGTATTCCCATGTTGCACAACACAGCCTTGTAGCCTATTTATTTTATACATAATAGTTTGTACATCTTAATCCCCTACCTTTATCTTGCCCCTCCCCTCTCCACTGGTAGCCACTATTAATATGCTGTTCTCTCTACCTGTGAGTCTCACCAGCTCTAGCCCTTTTAAAAAAACTGAAGTAGAGTTGATTTACACTGTTGTGTTAGGTATCGCAAAGTAATTCTGTTATACATATATCTAGTTATTTTCAGATTCTCTTCCCATACAGGTTATTACAGAGTATTGTGTGTAGTTTCTTGTGCTATACAGTAGGTCTTTATTCATCTATTTTATATATAGTATTGTGCATATTTTAATCCTAAACTCTTAGTTTAATCCTGCCCTGCATCTTTTCCCTTTGGTAATCATAGATTTGTTTGTTTTCTATGTCTAAACAGGGTACGTGCAGGCTAAGTTGCTTCAGTCGTGTCCAACTCTTTGTGACTCTATGGACTGTAGCCCACCAGGCTCCTCTGTCCACAGGATTCTCCAGGCAAGAATACTGGAGTGGGTTGCCATGCCCTTCTCCAGGGGCTCTTCTGGACCCAGGGATAGAATCCACGTCTCTTATGTCTCCTGCATTGTCAGGTGAGTTGTTTACCACTAGAGCCACCTGGGAAGCCTTCCTAATCAACCGAAGTCAGGAATGTTTAAGCAGCTGTCAGGACAATGAACAGGTGGGCTGTGGTATGTTAACACAGTGGAGCATCACACAGGAACCGTCCATTATAATTATGCCCAACAATGTGGATGAACTTTACATGAATACTGTTGAGTGAGAGAAACAAGACACAGAAGAGTACATACTCTGTGCTTCTACTTCCCCAAAGTACAAAAGCAGGGGAGCCTATCCTTGCTGTTAGCAGGCAGTGCGGAGCTCCCCTGGGGGAGGGGGTGACCCTGGGACCCTGGGGTGCTGATCTGGTCTGCTCTTCCACTGGTTGCTGGAGACATGCAGCACAGTTTTCTAGGAGCTGTGCTGCATTCCTCAAGCACCTTATACTTCAATAAGATGTTCCAGAGTGATATAAAAAAGTGGGGAAATATATAGTAGGACCTGAGGGGTTTTATGTTATTGAGAAAGGTTTAAATAATCGATGCCACTTCCTTGCCCAGAGCCTTCCTCACACAGCTCATGTTGATATAACCTACAAATCTCTCAAGACTTATGCTACGCATCGTGGCAGCTTATAGAGAACAAGCAATTATTGTATCATCTTGAAACATTAATTTTGGCAAATACTGTACAAACACAATCTACAAGTGATATAGAGTAATCAGTAAAGACACGTGGTTTTATTATTGCAGCCAAAGAATTGATGCTTTTGAACTGTGATGCTAGAGAAGACTCTTGAGAGTTGCTTGGACTGCAAGGAGATCAAACTCATCAATCCTCAAGGAAATCAACCCTGAATATTCATTGAAGGACTGATGCTGAAGCTGAAGCTCCAATACTTTGGCCACCTGATGCAAAGAGCCAACTGATTGGAAAAGACCCTGATGCTGGGAAAGATTTGAGGCAGGAGGAGAAGGGGGTGACAGAGGATGAGATGGTTGGATGGCATCACCTACTTGATGGGCATGAATTTGAACACATTCTGGGAGCTAGTGAAGGGAAGCCTGGCGTGCTGCAGTCCATGGGGTCACAAAGAGCTGGATACGACTGAGCAAGTGAACAACAGCTTCTATAGTGAAGGCCAGAGGGCCCATCCCCACCCACGTGGCTTTAATAAGACAACTTTCATGGAAGGAGTCAGATGTATGTGAACTCAGATACTTTGGAAGCAGGACTCACGTAGACGTTAGAAGTACACAGCAGGTCTGAGCATTATTAGATAAAAGTGGAAAAAAATTGAAACAACAGTACGCCCCCCCCCCAAAAAAAAAA
>NW_011494872.1:1374140-1376134 GCF_000754665.1 Bison bison bison
CCAAAAAAAAAAAAAATGGGACCAAGACATTACCTGCCAACATTATAAAGAACTAGGGGCAAAAGAGGCCACTCTTAGAAAATTGAACATTTTCTTAGCAGTGAGATCTGGCTTCTTACTCTTTTTCTATCAAATTTATCTCAACAGCTAAGCTCTATTCCCTCCATCATGCTTCTCCTAAAACTATCTTATAAATGGGAGAACAGGGAAGCCAGCGGCCCCTGCCTCAGGGCTGATGCTAGTCAGCAAAGAGGCAGCAGAGCGAGTCTATTATTCTCACCCTCCAATACCTCTGTCCTCTGCTCAGCTCTCCTCAGCTAATCGCTTCTTGAAGCTGAACCCAAGGCCACAGCCATGTGATCCAGGAGCCAGCGCTCCTCTCTTCAAGGCTAAAATGACATGGTGGTTAGCAAGACATTGCCTTGAGGGACTTAATTTATATGGCACATGCACTCCCATGGATGAGTCAGCAAGAAACAAAACGAAAGCCAGGTTCACCGTTTACCATGCAAGCTGGTGCTTGAGGCAGCCAAACAAGTTCACACTTTGGTCTCTAATGATGAGCACCATGTCAGTGCAATTATGCTTTAGGGAGGATTTAGTAGTTTGTTCCAGAGAAGGCAATGGCACCTCACTCCAGTACTCTTGCCTGGAAAATCCCATGGACGGAGGGGCCTGGTAGGCTGCAGTCCATGGGGTCGCTAAGAGTCGGACACGACTGAGCGACTTCACTTTCACTTTTCACTTTCATGCACTGGAGAAGGAAATGGCAACCCACTCCAGTGTTCTTGCCTGGAGAATCCCAGGGCCGGAGGAGCCTGGTGGGCTGCTGTCTATGGGGTCGCACAGAATTGGACACGAACTGAAGCAACTTAGCAGCAGCAGCAGTTTGTTCTGTCTGGAGTATTATAGCTATGGAATGTTGGATTCTTTCTGGAAATCTTAATTGTGGCTGATCATCCAAAGGTATAGCTAACATGGAACAACTTTTTCAAGGTACAGAATTTAAGAAGCTGGAGAACAAAAATATTTAGGGTAAAAACCAGTCATCTCTTTTTTTCCAATTTACTTCTCACTCATTTTTGTTCTTTAATGGCAACCCCTTCAATTTTTATAGCTTTTGCTTTTAAGAATCCTTATTTTAGGGATTGCTCTCACATCTCTTTGAGGTTTTTAATTTTCTTACCATAGAAGATAATGACATAGCCATGTACACACGTGCCCCTGTCTCATCCTACTGAAAAATTTTAGTTAATTCTAGTTAACTTTCAGTTAACTTTAGTTAACTGTTTATGCTTGCGTTACTTTGACCACATAACCATGGTTCCTAGCTCAGAAATGTGATGTACTGTTGATTACTATTTTCTTTCCTGTATAATTAATTTTGGCTTTTGGTAGAGTTCAGTTCAGTTCTGTTAGTCGCTCAGTCGTGTCTGACCCTTTGTGACCCCATGGACTGCAGCACACCAGGTCTCCCTGTCCATCACCAACTCCCAGAGTTCACTCAAACTCGTGTCTATTGAGTTGGTGATGCCATCCAACCATCTCATCCCGTGTCATCCCCTTCTCCTCTTGCCTTCAATCTTTCCCAGCATCAGGGTCTTTTCAATTGAGCCAGCTCTTTGCATCAGGTGGCCAAAGTATTGGAGCTTCAGCTTCAGCATCAGTCCTTCCATTGAATATTCAGGACTGATTTCCTTTAGGATGGACTGGTTGGATCTCCTTTCTGTCCAAGGGACTTCCAAGAGTCTTCTCCAACACCACAGTTCAAAAGCATCAATACTTCGGCACTCAGCTTTCTTTATGGTCCAACTCTCACAGCCATACATGACCACTGGAAAAACCATAGCCTTGACTAGATGGACCTTTGTTGACAAGCTAATGTCTCTGCTTTTTAATATACTGTCTAGGTAGACTTTGTAGAGTTCAGTTCAGTTCAGTCGCTCAGTCATGTCCGACTCTTTGCGACCCCATGAATCACAGCATGCCAGGCC
>NW_011494872.1:1376234-1408422 GCF_000754665.1 Bison bison bison
GCCTCCCTGTCCATCACCAACTCCCGGAGTTCACTCAAACTCATGTCCATCGAGTCAGTGATGCCATCAAGCCATCTCATCCTCTGTTGTCCCCTTCTCCTCCTGCGCCCAATCCCTCCCAGCATCAGGGTCTTTTCCAATGCGTCAGCTCTTCGAATGAGGTGGCCAAAGTACTGGAGTTTCAGTTTCAGCATCAGTCCTTCCAATGAACACCCAGGACTGATCTGATCTCCTTTAGAATGGACTGGTTGGATCTCCTTGCAGTCCAAGGGACTCTCAAGAGTCTTCTCCAACACCACAGTTCAGAAGCATCAATTCTTTGGTGCTCAGCTTTCTTCATAGTCCAACTCTCACATCCATACATTTGTAGAGTTAGTATTACCCTATTCTAATTTATTGATTTGCCTTTATGTACCTATGAGGAAAACATTCCTAAACTTTGGAACAGAACTCAAAAATTCTATTCATCAGCTATGTTGAGAAAGCTGTGAGTCCACTGTGTCTCCCTGACGACTTCTCCCCAGGCCTGCCCTGAGCTCTCTGAGCTCTCCTTCCTGTGTGGCATCTCTTGTTCCCTGGATTCCATGTTTCCTTCCTCTCTTGGTTCATGTCCTTGTTTTGGAGGATCAATTCAAGCAGCTTTTCCTTCTCCTTCTTTTTTTTGGACTTCAGTTTTATTGAGGTATAATTGACTTATAAAATTGTGAGATCTTCAAAGTTTACATCATGATGGTTTAATGTATGTATACATTTTGAAAGAATCTCCTTCATTTAGGCAATCCATCACCTCACATATTTGTCTTTTTTTTGTTTGGTGTGGAACATTTAAGTTCTACAATCATAGCAAATTTCAGTTATACAACATGGTTATCAGTGACAGTCCCCACGTTTCACATTAGATCCTCAGAACCTATTCATTCTCATAGCTGAAAGCTTGTACCCTTTCATCCTATTTCCCCACCTTCCAGCTCCTGGCAATCACTTTTTGCTTCTGTTTCTAGATGGACATTTAAAAAAAAAATTCTGGATTCTACGTATAAGTGAGACCATGCAGTATTTGTCTTTTTGCCTGGCTCTCTCGCTTTGTATAATAACAAGGTCCATCTGTGTTGTTGCAACATACATACATATATACATACGCATATACATTGCAAAGAAAACCAGCATGGAGGTTCCTCAGAAAATTAAAAACAGAACCACCATATGATTCAGCAATCCCACTTACAGCTGTACAGCCAATTAAAGACATGGAAACAATTCAAGTGGCTATCAACAGATGAATGGATAAGGAAAATGTAAAATATATATATTGGCTTCTTGAGTAAGTGTAAATGGTAGGTAAAATGTTGAGATTTTGCATATCTGAAAACGTCTTTATGTGACTGTCACACTCCATGAATATTATGGCTGGATAAAAAATTCTAGATTGGACATAATTTTCCTCCACAATTTTGAAACTATTGTTCCACTGTCTTCTAATTTTAAGGTTACTAATGAGAAATCCATGCAATCTAGATTCAGGACCCTTTGGGTATGTTCTGCTCAGAAAGCATTTAGGATTCACTTTCTTGCAAGAGTTCTCATATTTCACAAGGGTATCCCGTGAAGCTTTTTTGTTATCAGGGCTGAGCCCTTGCAGGGGTTGGGGGGTGGGTAGGTCTTTTACTGTGGCCACTCCTGTCCTTCAGTTCTGGAGATCCAGAATATGAAATTTCTTTGACAAAATGCTACCTTCATTTTCCTGTACTCTTTGTGAAGTATTTATGTTGGCTGAGTATTTGATCTCCTGGAATGGTTATCCAAATTTCCTACTTTTTTGTTTCTTTTTTCATCTCTTTTTATTCTACTTTTCTAGATTTTCAGTTTTATCTCCTTTTCTGTTTTCTTCTTTTTCTGAAGTCATGATTTTCATATCTAGGATGATTTTTTTTTTCAGCATCTGTCCTTATTTATGACTGAAGCATTACAAAAGATGTACAAGCTCTGTGTCAGTGGTCTGAGTTTACTTTAGGGGCATCACTTTAGGGTAATGGGATAAAGGCTCAATTCTCTCCTAGGAGGAAGCCAAAGTTTCAATATACAGTTTGCTTTTCTTTGCGGCCAACTCATTTCTCCAGAACAGCATCTTCTTATCTCTTCCCTCAGGAAAATAAGCCCCCGGTCAGCATTCATTTCACAAACTTATTTCATCCACCTGTCTCTGTTTCCTACAAAGTACTTGGCTCCACCCTGAACTGGTGCAATCGCTCTAGAAGGAAACTCCTCACATGGAACTTCTGAAGGACCTTGAAATACGAATCCCCAGGCTTCAGAGACATATCTATGAGGCACTGGATACGCCCAGTGCACTGGACTTCAGATTCCAGAGCACTAGATTCAGATTCAAACACCAAGGACTTGAGTCCTACCTCTTTCTAGGCTTGTCCTGGGGATCAAGTGACAGAATGGGGTAGAAACACACCACACAGCAAGAGGCACATCACAAGTCTCAGACATTATTAATACAAGTGGTGACATTGGGCAGGTATTCTAAACATCATTGATAGTTGCTTTTTTTTTTTTTCCAGACAGGTCTACCTGAAAGGAAATGTTAACTTAAATGAATCATGCAAAGATATTGATACAACTAAATTTGTTGCAAGCTGCTGAAGTTTTAAACTTTTATATAAAACCCTGAAATGCTGTTAATTTAGTTGCCTTGGTGCCCGAACGACAGAGCATTCTGGGCCTCTCCAGTGCCCTTTACACAGACAGCAACTCTGGCCCCAAACAGATGAGACTGGTCTTGGTCTTGATGCTTTGTGTGGTCAGCAAACCAAGGTAGGTTAATTGGGTAAGAAAGTTGATGGATCAGCAAGTGAAGCTTGCTTTTTAATCTAAAGCATCCTTCAAATAAATTCCAATAATCTATAATCAAAGCATAAAGCCCTGACTTCTGGCAAAGGGTTACAGCAAGGAAAAACAATGAACATATTTAATAATTTTATTATTATTTTTGAATCTAATAAATTAAGTCAAGCTGAATTTAGAAAATTCAGGAACCAGAGATCAAATTGCCAACATCCCTTGGATCATCGAAAAAGAAAAACTTTTGCTTTATTGACTATGCCAAAGCCTTTGACTGTGTGGATCACAACAAACTGTGAAAAATTCTTAGAGATGGGAATACCAGTCCACATTACCTGCCTCCTGAGAAATCTGTATGCAGGTCAAGAAGCAACAGTTAGAACTGGACATGGAACAACAGACTGGTTCAAAATTGGGAAAGGAGTAGGTCAAGGCTGCATATTGTCACCCTGCTTATATAATTTATATGCAGAGTACTTCATGTGAAATGTCAGGCTGGATGAAGCACAAGCTGGAATCAAGATTGCCAGGAGAAATATCAATAACCTCAGATATGCAGATGACACCACCCTTATGGCAGAAAGCAAAGAGGAACTGAAGAGCCTCTTGATGAAAGTGAAAGAGGAGAATGAAAAAGCTGGCTTAAAACTCAACTTTCAGAAATCTAAGATCATGGCATCTGGTCCCATCACTTCATGGCAAATAGATGGGGCCACAATAGAAATAGTGATAGACTTCATTTTCTTGGGCTCCAAAATCACCACAGATGGTGACTGCAGCCATGAAATTAAAAGACGCTTGCTCCTTGGAAGAAAACCTATGACCAACCTAGATAGCATATTCAAAAGCAGAGACATTACTTTGCCAACAAAGGTCTGTCTAGTCAAAGCTATGGTTTTTCCTGTGGTCATGTATGGATGTGAGAGTTGGACTATAAGGAAAGCTGGGTGCTGAAGAATTGATGCTTTTGAACTGTGGTATTGGAGAAGACTCTTGAGAGTCCCTTGGACTGCAAAGAGATCTAACCAGTCCATTCTGAAGGAGATCAGTCCTGAATATTCATTGGAAGGACTGATGCTGAAGCTGAACCTCCAATACTTTGGCCACCTGATGCAAAGAACTGACTCATTTGAAAAGACCCTGATGCTGGGACAGATTGAAGGCAGGAGGAGAAGGGGGTGATAGAGGATGAGATGGTTGGATGGCATCACTGACTCAATGGACATGGTTTGAGTAAGCTCCAGGAGTTGGTGATGGACAGGGAAGCCTGGTGTGCTGCAGTCCATGGGGTCTCAAAAGAGTTTGACATGACTGAGTGACTGAACTGAACTGAATAAATTAATTAATTACATTTGGACTGAATAAATTAATTAATTACATTTGGACAGGGCAACAATTGCTTTTTAAATTGGTAGAATCCACTTCGATTTATGAAACTATGATTAGGTTTAAAGGTATTCTTCAACATTTAGAGCTTTTCATTTTAAATTCTTTTTTGTTTAGAATAACACATAGAGCTTTGAGTAAAAAAAAAAAAAAAAAAAGATTTTACTCCACTGTTGCCTATCTTGGTACAAGTTCAATTATCGATCATAGTATATGTTACCTTACCCTGTTCCACAAAATAAAAACCTAGATATTTAAGTAAAATTTGCAATCAGCCCCGTTGCTTCCTACGGGTGACGTCTGAGGCTGTTCTGGCCTAGCTCTGCCTGGCTCTTGGCATAGAAATGCCTCTGGCCCAGAGATTTCTTGCAGGAAATGTAATCTGTTTTCAAGTTCAATTGGAATTTTTTTTCACAATTTATTAGTTAATAACGATGAGTTAGATCAGAAATTCCCTCCTATTTTTCTCTGTATCTGTTTCATGCAGTACAATTGCCAGCATCTGGCTGGCTAGTGTACACCTGAGATGTGGTTGGTTCCATCCAGGAGCTGAACTTCTAAATGTAAGCAGCCACCTGCAGCTACTGGCAACTGTGTTGGGGCACAGCTGTCAGCTCTGTCATCACAAGGGGTCGGAGCCTCAGAAACTCGGCAGGGGCCTCATTTTCCAACAGGACAGCGGATGGCCTAAGATGTTTTTGGACAGAGTCCCCTTTTATATCCACAAATATTAAGGATCTGTACACAGAAGTGTCTGTACTTTGAGCACACGTTGATTGAGAAAATATACAAAATAAAAAAAGCGAATAAAACAATTTCACAAGGATCTTCAATAAATTTGATCATTATCCATGCCAATGGCATGGCTGTGCTCCTGAGATCAGGTGTGTGTAAGGCATGTTATCCGTTCCCCAGGTGGACCGGGCTTGTGCCAGGAACCCAGGGAGTAACTCTGTGCTCACAGGCTAGAAAGCATCCTTCAAGAACTGAAAGATGTATACATGAAAGAGGAGTCGAAAGAGAAAAGGAGCAAGGAGAAAAATGCATTAGACATCTGGGGACACGTTATGGTCAGTTAAGCTCCACAGGGTGGGGGGCTCGCTCTCGGGTGTTTTCTGTATGCTCTGGGGTGCGGACGCTCTCCTTCAGCACCCCTCATCATTTGGCCTTAGATCTTAAACTCCTGCTATTCAGGGATATTTCCTTCAGGAAAACAGAATTTACTGTATCTTTGGTGCCCCTTTAAAACCTGGAAAGTTAAAAACTAGAGCCCCTCAGTGCTTCGCATTAGGAGTCAGGGAACAGCTTTATTTAAACACTGACACCCTCATGTGGCCACAGAAACAGATGGACTCCCTTCCTGATGTTGCTGAGCCCTCCTCTACTCAGCCCACCTCTGCGGGAGGTGCCAGCATCACAGCCACAAGCAAAGGCTGCAGGAGGGCTGCTGTGCTGTGGCCGCTGACCCCCTCCCTCTCCCGGAACTCACAGTGTAAGTGAGAGAGCGTGTTCCTGTTGCAGAAACCACAGCCACCGCCCCAGAGCCTCTGGTTCTGTAGCTCTGGGTCGCCTGCTGCCTGGCAGGGAGGAGATTACATAATCATCTCTGCTGTAATTAAATATGAACTCCACAGCATGGATCCAGAGGAAAACATATTAAGTGATTTTTAACCCGTCTTCCAGGGTGGTTCTGCTCCCCAGAGATATGGAGGACAAAAGAGAAGCATTCCTTTACTGATGAAGCAAACCGGAGTTATTGAAAAGGAGATTAAACGCCGAACAACTTATACATTATGAGTTAGCTTCAAGTAAGGTGCTCAAGGGCTTCCCTTGTGGATCAGCTAGTAAAACATCTGCCTGCAATGTATGAGACCTGGGTTCGATCTCTGGGTTGGGAAGATCTCCTGGAGAAGGGAAAGGCTGCCCACCCCAGTGTTCTGGCCTGGAAAATTCCATGGACTAAGTCCATGGGGTTGCAAAGAGTCGGACACGACTGAGCGACTTTCACTTTTCAATGTGCTCAAACACTGATGGACTCCATTACACCACTTTCTAAAATAAGTATTTCTCGTTATTGCTCTAGACAGCATTAAAAGTGATCCCCCAAGTGCTAAACCTTGACATTCTGAATAAATGTGTTTTTCAGAACAGCCACATACACCTGGCCGCAGAAGGTGAGTGCAGTGCAGGCTTTCTGCTCCATCCTGAATGATCAATGGTGTTTCACCAACTAGTTCATGACTCTAGGCCATTCCGGGAGCAGCACTGCCTTGCTGACATCTGTGTAGCCTTGCTTGTTGTTGTTGCTGTGTAGTTGCTAAGTCGTGTCTGACTCTTTGCGACCCCCATGGACTATAGCCTGCCAGGCTCCTCTGTCTATGGGATTCTCCAGGCAAGGATACCGGAGTGGGTTGCTGTTTCCTTCTCCAGGGGATCTTCCTGACCCAGGGATCGAACCTGGGTCTCCTGCATTAGCAGGCAGGTTCTTTACCACTGAACCACTAGTGAAGCCCCTGTGGCCTTGCTGGCATGGTTAATGAATGCAAACGAAGCACGGACCATTGACTGAAAATAGATATTTTTCTGTTTGGGAGTGGGGAGCCCATGACCAAATCCAAGACTGTGCAATAAGTTCTAGCTTCGTGTTTAAAAACAAAACCAAAGGGTAGCTCTTGCAAGTGAGGCCACAGAGAGCCTGGTTCCCGACCCAGCACCCTTGCAGGGAGGGCTGTGCTCCTGGTGCACTGACGTTTACCTGAATGAGGTTGGCAGCTGGGTTCCGTCTTTTCTCAAAATGTTTCTGGCGGTGCTGTTCTTGTACTTTTAATGCAAAACCTGAGCCAAGAATGCCCTGTGACAAAATACAGAAATAGTGCTTAAAAAAAATTCCCCCCAAAGCATCATTAAATAATACAAATACTAAAAGAAAAAAACAACCCTTTAAGAAGAGTCTGAGAAAATACAAACAGTATGCAACCTGTCCATAATCTCATTACTTATTAGACAAACATGATTTCCTCTATTATTATGCCACTGGCCAATGGCAAGTTGTTGAACAAGAAACAGGATGATGTCTGTCCTTCAGGAAATCACCAGGTGCTGCCCTCCAGTCTCCTAGGGTATAGGAGGAGGCCCCACAATTCCAAATAAAAAAATGCTTTTGCATGGCCTTCTCTGTGGCGTTTCATTGCACGTAAGTTAGAGAGAACAGGCCTATCCAGTGACAGATGAGGGGGATTTAAAATCTGGAGGTGTTACTGCCTCGTGGATGTGGACCTGGGAGCTATTTTAGCATGCTGATGGCAACTACTCCAGTTTATACTTTCCGTTCATGAATGGGTGGGGGAATGATCTTATTAAATTTTAAGATCTGTTCATGATGCTATAATTCTACACCTACCAAAGGAAAGCAAGTGGGGAAGGACAGTTGTTTAGATGAGACACATAGACACTCAGGCTTGGAGATGTTTCCTTTTTGCCTATTTGTCCAGTACAGATGAGAGCACGGGTCAATGCAAAGCACATACTTATCCTTCCGATTCTTTATTTTTTAAAGTTAATTAATTCACTCATCAATTAGTTTTTCTTTGTGCTGGGTCTTCATTACTGTGAGGGCTTTCTCTAGCTGTGGCAAGTGGCGGTGACTATCTACTTGCCGTTCTTGGTCTTCTCATTGCAGTGGTTTCTCTTGTGGTGGAGCCTGGGCTCCAGGCACGTGGGCTCGAGCCCAGGCTCAGTAGTGGTGGTGCACGGGCTTAGTTGCTCCTTGGCACGTGGGATCTTCCTGGATCAGGGACTGAACCCGTGTCTCCTGCATTGGCAGGCAGATTCTTTACCACCAAGCCACCAGGGAAGCCCCTCTCCTGGGTCTTAATCCTCAGAGTCTTAACACTCGGAGCAAGCCTTGCTTTCTCGGTTTTGGCTCACCCATTAGGTCTGGGGGCTGGTAAAACTAGCCTGATCCTTCTGTGTTTATACTGGCTTTTTGGCTGGTTTGCCTTTTTCTGCATATCGTCTTCATCTGCCAAAATCCTGCTCTCTTGATACGTCCCCTATTTTCAGTTTGCTTTGGTCTAAATTTGTGGAATCAAGATGCTTCACGTCAGCCTCAGGTTGAGGTTGGCTTCAGAGTTCACTCAGTTCAGTCTCTGGGCTTTGTCTCTTAGTCTCCACTTTATTGGTGTGGGAAGCAGAGCCCCTCAGCTTTCGAGTCTGGGATTGTACTTGCTAGCTATAAATTATTAGCTTTTTATTAAACTTCAAGGAATCTAACCCTTAGGTTACAGCTGGGTATCTTACGAACTGTAAGTCAGTTCCTTGCCATAGGTAAGGGACGGCTGTTTTTCTTTTCTTTATGTGTTTGAAGTCACTCAAAGATAGTAAGGGCTGTCTGAGGGGGTGGTATGTCTCATCCTTGCGACGTTTTAGGTCTCAGTGGATGACAACTTGATGAGGATATTTTTGGGCTCTAGATAACCTTTACTCTTCCTCCTTATCTTGAGGCGGTTTAGTCACTAAGTCATGTCCGACTCTGGTGACCCCGTGGGCTGTATAGTCTGCCAGGCTCCTCGGTCCATGGGATTTTCCAGGCAAGAATACTGGAGAATTCTCCTTGAGATTCCACAATTCTGAGTACCTCTGTGATGATAACCAGATAATACATAACGCAGTTATGTTTAAATACAGTTATACAATGATACTATTGCCGTTAATGAGCAGTGATGGACTCCCTCATCAATCAGGATGTGCAACTGCACTGTGAAATTAGAAACGACGTCACAGGGTCTGTTTTCCATCGCTCTTTCTCAGCGACTGTCTCGTCCTGTCTGAGGTTTTCATCTCACGCAGGTTGTGACTGAACAAACTAAGCTTTATGAAAACCTGGTTTGTAGGATTTTATTCATGGATTTTAACATCTCCCTGCATTTAGAGGTTATAAAAATGGCCTTCTGTTTCCAAATCCAAATCAATTCTTAGTTATTCACAACTCCAAAATTTCCTTCTGCTCCTTAAGACCATTTAGGAAAGATTTATTTATTTTCCTTTTAATGTCATTTTTCATGAAGCTTAAACATGTAAGAGACTGAAACAGCAGAATTTATAGCATATATTTATATTATGTATTTATATTACATGCATAGATGTGTATAATCCACTCATAGGAAGCATAATTTAGTTTTTGTAGAAATTGAATTAACAGCAATGGCTACTATTTTTGAGCATTCATTATGTAAATATGAGGTTCAGAGTTAAATCCCTTTTGGAAAATGAAGACAGGCCCTGCATAACACAAACTGAGCACCTGCCAAACAAGCTAAAATGTGGTGAAAATCACGCTGGCATTGCTTAGAAACACACACTAGTAGATGGCGACCATGGGCTGCAAGGCTCTTGAGCCAGACTGTACATTACAGCAGTCATGACACCAGCTCTGCTCATCGTCTGGTTACGGCTCCTGTCCAGTCCTCCTCCATCTCCCTCAGCCGTCAGTTCATATACAGAAATGCAGGTCTGTTAAAAATAAAGCCTGCTGTGTAAAATATAGCTAACGTGCCATCCCTTCAAATATTGAGACTGACAGAGACACATTCTCAGAAATTGAGTTTTGTCTTAATTCATTTCTTTCCCTGGTGGCTCAGAGGTTAAAGTGTCTGCCTGCAATGTGGGAGACCAGGGTTCGATCCCCGGGTAGGGAAGATTCCCCTGGAGAAGGAAATGGCAACCCACTCCAGTATTCCTGCCTGGAGAATCCCATGGACGGAGGAGCCTGGTGGGCTATAGTCCACGGGGTCGCAATGAGTCAGACACGACTGAACGACTTCACTTTCACTTTCTAAGGTGAGATAAACTTTGAGGTTTTAAGTTTTAGAAGTTCTCCATAAACATCAGATAGAAATAAGACATCTTGGCAAATATTTAAAATATTTATCCCTTTTCTTCCAGGTTAAAAGAGCTGATTTGTACCCCGTACTTGGCAAACAGGTTAAAGATATTCTCAACAAGAGGGAAGCAAGGGTCCGCAGGTGGAGACAGTCCCTCCAAGGCAGTGGCGACTTACGCTACTCATGCTTCTCGGCCAAGAATACAGGAGAATTCTCCTTATCTTGAGGCCCTGGGATGGGGCCTCAGGGAAACAGCCCCAGCCGAGGTGGTGGCCCGCATGCCTGTGTGATGTGCAGGAGAATGCCTCTGTGGTGTACAGGAGAATCCTACTTCCAGGGAAAGACAGGGAAGGCTCTTCTCTTCTTGGCCCTTTCTTTCCTGGGTGGAAGGCAGGCCCAGCATCCATTCTGACTTTCTTAGCAAAGTGCCCCTGTGTTCCCCTAATTTCAATCCGACACCACTGCTGCCGGCAGGTGCACTGGACATACTGGTGTTTCCAGCCACCTTTTTATTTTTTTTTATTAAAGGTAAACATGAACCATCTTTCATTCATTCAGTAAGAACCCTGCACCTACCGTGAGGCTGCGGTGAAACTCTCCATGGTAAAGTCTACTCTGCTTGGCCCTGTGAGGGGACGCTACGGGTGAGTGAGATTTTGATTTCCAACACAAATCAATTTAATTTGCATATAAAATCTTAATCACTTTATTAGGAAAGCTTCTCAAGAATGACTAATTAGTCTCTGACCCTTAACCTAACAGCAATACAACTGACTCTGCCATGATGGTCCAGGGTTTCACGATGGAGGCGAGCAACCTGCTGGGTGGGATGCAGGCAGTGCCTGAAGATGGCTGACCTTCATGCGAACTGGCCCAGGTCTTTACACCTTTGAACACTTGTCTCTGCTCTCTACTTACAGGCTCTCTTTTCCATCCTTTGCTATTATCTCTTCCTGGTTCTGCAGCCTACTTCCACATTGCTGTTTAGAATCCTCGAAGAAGTGTGAAACTACAGAACTCACCTTATCAGACTTCCCTCTAAATTAAGCGAAGGTAATGAAAGACCTCGATCTCTCCTGGGGAGACGGCGGACACTGTTGCCCTGCAAGGGAATCACCCTGACGTGGCCTCCGCCATGTCTGTGATTCTTTGAGGGATCACATGGGCTGTTATACGTGTGGCCTCAGGATGAGTATTAAACCCAACAGTGGCAGGTCTTTGGCGCCATTATTTTGGGTAAAAAAGCACAAGACTGCATTTTGCTGTTTCTAAGGTGTTTTCCTGTAGGGAATCTGGCTGTCACGTGGGTGTCTGTTCTACATGGCTGAGGTCGCCGGATTCATGTGACTCTGGATGGACAGAAGCTTTCTGTCCTCTTTTCCACTTTGTCTCAGCAGGAAACACACACATATTGTAAAAGTTTTCTTCATGACAAGCACTTGACTTATGTTATATCATTGGTCTTCAAAAACTTTCTTTGGGTGCAATAACTCTTCATACATGACGTTAATAAATGTACTCAGGGTCTGTTACGGGCTGACTTGTGTCCAAAATTTACAGGTTGGAGTCCTAATCCCCAGGACCTCAGTGTACGACCTTATTTGGAGAAAAGGTCTTTACCCAGGTGATCAAGTTACAGTGAGCTCATAGGGCGGGCCCTAGCCCAGTGTGGCTGGTGTCCTTTTTAGAGGAAACTTGGACATGGACAGAGGGAGACACAGGGAGTAGCCATGAGGATACGGTGTCCATGAGGCCTGGATGCATCCCTCCTTTGGGGCCCTCGGAAAGAACCAGCCCTGCCAGCTCCTTGGTTTTCAACTTTCACCTCTAGAACCATGAGAAAGAAAGTGAAGTTGCTCAGTCGTGTCCGACTCTTTGTGACCCCATAGACTATAGCCTACCAGGCCCCTCCATCCATGGGACTTTCCAGGCAAGATTACTGGAGGGGGTTGCCATTTCCTTTTCCAGGGGATCTTCCTGACCCAGGGATCGAACTCGGGTCTCCCACACTGTAGGCAGATGCTTTACCATCTGAACCATCAGGAAAATTCCAGAACCACGAGACAACTGAACTATGTTAGGTCAAGCCAGATAGTCTGTGACACCTTGTTACAGCAGTCCTAGCAAACCAACACAATCACACTTGGGGAACATGGGACTGAATCCGAATTCAAAGTGAGATCTGGTACCTGAGCTCATGCATGGTCCCTGGGGACCCTTCTCTGACTTTAGGTGGTCTGGGATGCAACCAGCCAGTCAGCCTGGAGCTGAGCACTGGCCATGGGAAGGACAAGGGGTTCGGGCAGAGGTGGAGCCCCAGGAACCTCAGCCTGTGGTGCTGAAGGCCCCACCCCCTTGGCTCCTTGGAGGGGTGCCCTGGGGTCTCTGTGAGCCTGCCTGTGTCTCGAGCAAGATGGAGGCTCTGGTTTCTTAAGCAGCACGGTGGCCATGGCTCTAACAAGCCTGCTTCTGGGCTCCTTTCCCCCACGAGGGGTGGAGTGAGCGAAAGAGAGAGCTTGGGGATGGTGGCAAATTGTAATAAATATTTTCACAAACTGCCTTTGAAGACACAAGAGGATAAAACAACCAGAAAGACAGGCTTCATCCACTCAGGGGAAAATAATCAGAAGCTTAAGAGAAGATAAGTGTGCTTTTCATTCTGATATGATACAGAAACTGGTGGTTAACAAAAATCAATGATGACACAAACAATAAATCATCTGACACTTTAAAGACCCTTTAAATCCATGTGCTTCTCACTCAAGTGGATCCGAAGAGGTAAATACTCCACGTGAGCACATGAATCTCTTCAGTAGCTCACACCTCACACACTTAACTGCAGCCATCAGTTTAAGAGGAGGACAGCTTTAATTCTTTACACCTATTTTCAATGTATTAGGAGCATGTTGACTGATGCCACCTGAATTATTATTCGATCCTAAAGCCCCAGCTAGTAGAAAACTTTTGGGTTAAATGTCTCCAAGGGAAGACCATTTTTTAAATTATCCAACTAGCTATTTGTAGAAAAGTCAACATTATATCAGAAAAATGATACCAGTAAATATAGCTATGTTCCAGGGCATATTGTTTAAAGGAAGCTCATGCTAGTAAACCTCTACAATCCAACTGGAAGTGTTTAATTTTTGCAAAGATACTCACAGCAGGAAGTGCAAAGAAAGAAATGCCCAGGAGTGCGAAGCCTGCTGACAGCAGCCTTCCCAGCCACGTCAGGGGGGTTTTGTCTCCATAACCGATCGTGGTCAATGTTATCTAAAAACAAATAAACAGGACGTGCAGCTTAAGTACTTGAGAGGGAAGTCAGGACTCACGAACAGTTTCCACTAAATCATTATTCAAGCAGTCTGGCTGGCGCATTTTATTACTGTGCTTTAATTTTCCATGACACATAACAGAACTCTTTGCTTAAGGAAGGGAGTAACGTACATACTTGTTCCTCCCTTATAACACGATTTTCCATCTTTCCTAAGTGCATTCAAAGAAAGGCTAGATTAGTAAGTGGATAACCATCAGTGATATAGGAATGATCGCACCATGGCTTTCAGTTCAGTTCAGTTCAGTCGCTCAGTCGTGTCCGACTCTTTGCCATCCCATGAATTGCAGCACGCCAGGCCTCCCTGTCCATTACCAACTCCCGGAGTTCACTCAGACTCAAGTTCATGGAGTCGGTAATGCCATCCAGCCATCTCATCCTCTGTCGTCCCCTTCTCCTCCTGGCCCCAATCCCTCCCAGCATCAGAGTCTTTTCCAATGAGTCAACTCTTCACATGAGGTGGCCAAAGTATTGGAGTTTCAGCTTTAGCATCAGCCCTTCCAAAGAACACCCAAGACTGATCTGCTTTAGAATGGACTGGTTGGATCTCCTCGAAGTCCAAGGGACTCTCAAGAGCCTTCTCCAACACCACAGTTGAAAAGCATCAATTCTTTGGCTTTAGGACTGGATCAGTACACAAAACAATAATTTGTGTTAATTAAGTCTATCCACTCATTTCCCTGGAGGGCATTTCCTGAAGGCCTGGTGTGTGTAGGGTGCGTGCTTTGATTTGTAGTGGAACAAAAATGAGAGGTGCATGGCTCCTGTCCTAAGATATTTAGGGCATAAGAAGGGAAGTATGTCACACACAAATCATTAAAACACAAAATAGGGCAAGACAGGTATTATGCTGAAAGCACAAATAATCTGCTGCTCAAATTCAAAGAGATTAGTACTAGCTTGGGCGAGTTGCAGAAGCTTTGTTGGGAAGATATCATCATACCCAGGCTTTGAAGGAGGGGTACTATTTTGAGAGACAGAGATGATAGAGTAATCCAGGGAGGGGATACAGATGAACAGCTGCACAGCAGTGGGATAAACAGGGTGGGTTTTGGAATGTGTACTTAGCTGCACTGGAGCTAGCTAATGCTAGACCAGGGAGTGTCTGAGAAATGATCCCTGGGTCTTGTCTCCCTGATGATAAACTGCTCCAGGGGCTGCTTGTGTGCTTTAGAACAGAGTTCTGGCTGTGCTCCAGGACAGACGAGGCAAGCCTGACCTGGTAGAATGATGGGGTGATTGAATCAGAACAGTGGAAGTGGGATGGTACAAGGTGGAGAGTAAAGAGACAAGCTGAAGAAGAGCAATAGTAGCATATCCACAGATCATCCAGAAGGAAGGTGACGACCAAACCAACAGGATTTGAACATTTCAAGTGGAAGATGTGGCCCCATAAATAGAAAGACGACAAGAAGGAAAGGGTTCGGGAGCAAAGATGAAGAGTGACTTTCAATGATGGCTTTTCAAATATCAGTATGTGGCTGATCTAGACATTCTCTGTGTGTGTGTGTGTGTGTGTTTGTGTTTGTTTGTGTGTGTGTGAGCTCAGTCATGCCTGACTCTTGCCATCCCATGGACTGTAGCCCACCAGACTCCTCTGTCCATGGAATTTTCCAGGCAAGAATACTGGAGTGGGTTGCCCTGCTCTCCTCCAGGGGATCTTCCCGATTCAGGGATAGAACTCTTATCTCTAAAATCTCCTGCATTGGCTGGTGGGTTCCTTACCACTAGTGCTACCTGGGGAAGCCATATTAGCAAGGAATTAAGAAGGAGAGCCTGCGTCTTAAGACTTGAGGTTGGCTTGAGATGTGGATTTTGGAATCAGGTGCTGAGTGACTGTGGAAGCTCTGTGAAGTCATGAGGTAGCAAAGAGTGTGAAGAAGGGGTGCAGGACACCTCCTCAGGAAACCCACACAATTAAGGGGCAGAAGGAAAAGGAAAGCCAGAGGAGTATATTGTTTCAAAAGTAGGAGGACTAGGAATGGGTTATGTAAATGGAAACTCAATGGAGAAGACAGCTTCACAGAAGACCAGGTGAGCCCTGGTGTCACAGGCTCATGGAAAACAAGGAGAATGAGGACTGAGAAGAGAGGTAGACACAGGGACAGGGTCGCCAGTGGTTTCTAACAGCAGCCGTCTTGGTCATGTCACCTTCCCCAGCTTTCGGAGGAGGGAAACCTGTTGAGAGGCAGAAATGGTAATGGAAGGGACACTTTGTGCTGTAAACCCTCCAAAAGCATCCCGCTCAGCTGAACACCCTTCCTAAACTCTCTTCTTGCCTTACTTTCATGGTTTTCCCTTTACTTCTTTATTGTTGCTGTTGCTCAGGCATGTCCAACTCCTTGCAACTCCGTGGATTGCAGCATGCCAGGGTTCCCTGTCCTTCATGATTTCCCAGAATTTGCTCAAACTCATGTCCTTGAGTGGGAGAAGCCATCCAACCATCTCATCCTCTGTCATTCGCTTCTCCTCTTGCCCTCATTTTTTCCCAGCATCAGGGTCTTTTCCAATGAGTCAGCTCTTTGCATCAGATGGCCAAAGTAAAGGAGCTTCAGTCCTTCCAATGAATATCCAGGATTGATTTCCTGCAGGATTGACTGGTTTGATCTCCTTGCAGTTCAAGGGGCTCTCAAAAGTCTTCTTCAGCACCACAGTTCTAAAGCATCAGTTCTTTGGCTTTCAGCTTTTTTTATGGTCCAAATTTCACATCCATACATGACTACTGAAAAAACATAGCTTTGACTATATAGACTTTTGTTGGCAAGTGATGTCTCTGCTTTTTCATATGCTGTTTGTCATAGCTTTACATCTTTGGCAGCTTCTTTTACGTGGCTCATCCTACACCAGTCAACCTTCAAATATTAGATTCTTAAGGTTTGCTTCTGGGTCTTTTTCTCTTTTTTGAAAAATTCTGTTCTTTCATTTTTCCTTTCTCTTCTATCTCCTCTTTTCTCTCTTTTGCCAGGTGATCTGAAACGTTCTCAAGACTTAAATGCCATTTTTATGAGGAACACACTGAGTTTCTGCCTCCAGGTCAGACCACTCTTCTGAGCTCTGGATCCACATATCTGCAACGGATACTTCTCTTTGGATGCTGCCCAGTCATTTAAACTTAATATATTTAAGACAGAACTTTTATTACCCCCAGCCTGCTGTGCCAATTACATCCCTTCCCAATCAAGAACACTGCTGTCAGGAAATCCTTGAGGGCCCAGGTTCAATCCCTGGTTAGGGAACTAACATCTCACAAACCTCGTGTATGGGCTGCTCAATTGGAAGCCTCGAGGAACCCTTGCTGCTCCTTCCCCACAGGTCCCTCTCTGAATCCCTCAGCAGGTTACGATGCTTCGATATTCCCAGTCCACTCCCTCCTCTCTGTCCTCGTGGGCGCCATGGTAGGTCAGGCTCTGTAGCAGCCTCTTTTTTACTATACTTTTCCCAGATTTTATTAAGGGACGGTTGACGTGCATCACTGTTCAACGCACATAGCTTGGTGGTTTGATTTACATTTGCTGTGAAATGATGACCACAGCAGGGCTAGTGAACATCCATCATTCTGCAGAGATATTCTACAAGGGTCACACTTTTCTTTTTGTGATGAGAACTCTTAGGATTTACTCTTTGCTTTTCTGCATGTCACACAGCAGTGTCACCTACAGTCACTCACCTTGTGGCACTGACATCCCTGGTGTTGGTTTATCTTCTAATTGGAAGCTGGTACCTTTTAACCACCTTCCTCCACTCCACCTCCCAAACCTGCTGTAACCATGAATCTCATCTCTTTCTGTTTTTTTTAAATTTATTAATTTTTAATTGAAGGATAATTGCTTTACAGAAGTTTGCTGTTTTCTGTCAAACCTCAACATGAATCAGTCATAGGATACATATATCCCCTCCCTTTTGAACCTCCCCCCCATCTCCCACCCCATCCCATCCCGCTAGGTTGATACAGAACCCCTGTTTGAGTTTCCTGAGCCATACAGCAAATTCCCGTTGGCTATCTATTTTACATATGGTAGTGCACGTTTCCATGTTACTCTTTCTATACATCTCACCCTCTCCTCCCCTCTCCCCACGTGCATAGGTCTATTCTCTATGTCTGTTTCTCCACTGCTGCCCTGTAAATAAATTATTCAGGACCAATTTTCTAGATTCCATATATATGCATTAGAATATGATATTTATCTTTCTCTTTCTGACTCACTTCACTCTGTATAATAGGTTCTAGGTTCATCCACCTCATTAGAGCTCTCAAATGTGTTCCTTTTTATGGCTGAGTAACATTCCATTGTGTATATGTATCATAATTTCTTTATTCATTCATCTGTCGATGGACATCTAGGTTGCTTCCATGTTCTAACTATTGTAAATAGTGCTGCAATGAACAATGGGATAAATGTGTCTCTTTCAATTTTGGTTTCCTCAGGGTATATGCCTAGGTGTGGGATTGCTGGGTCACATGGTGGTTTTATTCATAGTTTTTAAAGGAATATCCATACTGTCTTCCATAGTGGCTGTATCAATTTAAATTCCCACCAACAGTGCAAGAGCATTCCTTTTTCTCCACACCCTCTCTAGCATTTATTATTTGTAGACTTTTTGATGATGGCCATTCTGACTGGTGTGAGGTGATATCTCATTGTAGTTTTCATTTGCATTTCTCTAATAATGAGCGTTGTTGAGCATCTTTTCATGTGCTTGTTAGCCATCCTTATGTCTTCTTTGGAAAAATGTGTGTTTAGGTCTTTTCCCCGCTTTTTAATTGGGTTGTCTGCTTTTCTGGTATTGAGTTGTATAAGCTGCTTGTATATTTTGGAAATTAATCCTTTGTCAGTTGTTTCATTTGCTATCATTTTCTCCCATTATGAGGGCTGTCTTTTCACCTTGCTTATAGTTTCCTTTGCTATGTGAAAGCTTTTAAGTTTAATCAGGTCCCACTTGTTTACTTTTGTTTTTATTTCTGTTACTCTAGGAGGTAGGTTATAGAGGATCTTGCTTTATTTCATCAAGTATTCTGTCTATGTTTTCCTCTAAGAGTTTTATAGTTTGTGGTCTTACATTTAGGTCTTTAATCCATTTTCAGTTTATCTTTGTGTGTGGTATTAGGAAATGTTCTAATTTCATTCTTTTACATGGTATCTGTCCAGTTTCCCCAGCACCATTTATTGAAGAGGCTGTATTTGCCTCATTGTATATTCTTGCCTCCTTTGTCAAAAATAAGGTACCCATATGTACATGGGTTTCTTTCTGGGCTTTCTATCTGGTTCCATTGGTCTATATTTCTGTTTCTGTGCCAGTACCATACTGTCTTGCTGACTGTAGCTTTGTAGTATAATCTGAAGTCAGGAAGCTTGATTCCTCCAGCTGCATTCTTCTTTCTCAAGACTGCTTTGGCTATTGGAGGTCTTTTGTGTTCCCATATGAATTGGGAAATATTTTTTCTAGTTCTGTGAAAAATGCCATTGGTAATTTAACAGGGAGCATATTGAATCTGTAGATTGCATTTGGTAGTATAGTCATCTTCACAATATTGATTCTTCCTACCCAGGAACATGGAATATCTCTCCTCCTGTTTATGTCATCTTTGATTTCTTTCATTAGTGTCTTATAATTTTCTGTGTACAGTTCTTTTGTCTCCTTAGGAAAGTTTATTCCTAGATATTTAATTCTTTTTGTTGCAATGGTGAATGGGATTGATTCCTTAATTTCTCTTTATGATTTTTCACTGTTAGTATATATAGAAATGCAAGTGATTTCTGTGTATTGATTTTGTATCCTGAAACTTTGCTAAATTCACTGATTAGCTCTAGTAATTTTCTGATATTATCTTTAGGGATTTCTATGTACAGTATCATGTCATCTGCAAACAGCGAGAGCTTTACTTCCTCTTTTCTGATCTGGATTCCTTTTATTTCTTTTTCTTCTCTGACTGCTGTAGCTAGGACTTCCAGAACTATGTTGAATAATAATGATGAAAGTGGATACCCTTGTCTTGTTCCTGGTCTTAGGAATTCTTTCAGTTTTTCACCACTGAGAATAACGTTTGCTGTAGGCTTATCATATAGGGCCTATGTTGAGGTAGGCTCCTTCTATGCCCATTTTTATTTGTTTTTAAATACATATAAGTGAGATCATACAGTATCTGTCCCTGTCTGACTTGTTGGGCTTAGAGGTCAAGGTCCATCCACGTGGCTGCAGTTGGCAGAGTTTCTTCACTTTCCATGCTGAGTAGCAGGCCCCTCATGTGTACACCACCCCCTCCTGCTGATCCATTGTCATGACCCTGAGGTTGTTTCCACGTCCTGGCTCTTGAAGACCATGAGCCGTCATCTCTCAATTGCCTTTTCTGCTTTTGTTCCTGTTTCTCTTGTTTCCTTCTCCACACACCTGCACAGGCTATTTTCTTACTCCTCTCTAAAAGTCCTGCAATGGCTGTTCACCAAATTCAGAATAAATTCTAAGCTCCGAGCTGTGGAGAACGTGACCCTGTCTCCGTGGCACCCCCACACCGCCCTGGGCTTCCCTCTGCTCACTGCACTTTGACCACAGTGTCCTTTCTCTCCTTGAATGGGCAAGGCCATCCTTCCGCAGAGCCCTTGCACAGCCTCTCCCCGCAGCCATTCCCCCTTGCCAGGGCTCCTTCTCATTTTGCAGATCTTGTCCTAAGCTGACTGTCCTCGGAGAGGCCCCCTGCCCACTGTCCACGGCAGGGCCTCCGGTTTCTCTCTGGCCTGCTCATTTCCTCTTGGTTCCCATCATGAGGGGTGGTCTACTCTGCTTTCCCTCCAGCCGCATTTCCTCAACTGGAAGGAAGGACTGTTTCTTTACTCTGTTTTCTAGCATGAAGTTTGCCGCAAAGTAACAGGACCTCAGTAAGTGTTTAGTAAACAAATAAAGAACGCTTTCAAGAACATTGGTAACAAACAGAGTGAGAAACTGGGGTGAGAACTCCTGGGAATCTCTGACGTGAGGTGGGGATTTCTAGGACGGATCTGTGCCTGTCTGCAGAGAGGCCAAGTCTGCAGAGGGGAAGTGGGGGCTTTATGGTGGGGGATACCCAAGACAGGGGCTCCCCTGGTGGCTCAGACGGTAAAGAATTCGCCTGCCAATGCAGGAGACTCGGGTTCGATCCCTGGGTGGGGCAAATCCCCTGGAGAAGGAAATGGCAACCCACTCCACTATTGTGCCTGGGAAAGCCCATGGACAGAGGAACCCGGCAGATGAAAGTTCATGGGGTTGCATGACTCAGTGACTAAGCAGCAACAGCAAGCCAAGGGGAAGGGCACATGGTGGCGGGCTAGCCTTGGTCGCGTGGATGAATGTATCCTCCACAGGGTGGAGACTGTGTGGACACAACGTGAAGAGGGAGCTGGGCTGGAAAAGCTCACGGTGGCTTCATCACCTGCAGTGAAGGACAAGGAGGATCACCTGCGGGGAGAGAAGGGCCTGGAACGGGGAGGGCTTGTTTGGGCTGTGAGGGTGTGAGAAAGAACGTGTTGTGCAAAACAGCAGCTGAGCGAACCAGATGCCCCTGGCAGTCTTGGAAGGGATTCTGATTGCAGATAAAACACTCCTGGCTACATCTCATGACAGGTTCATAACCTTAAATATGCAGGAAGGAGTTTAATCTACCACACCTTTTCTGCAAAACAGCTTAATCCTTTCCAGTAGTTTATTAACAATAATAAACGGAAGGAGAAATTTCATGGTCTGGTCACAGCAATAATGTTGCATTTCTTTGTCTGCTTTCCATTCCAGTCACACATCTGAGTTGTTTTCCTGGGCCTGGGGCTCTGAGTGGGTTTTAATCTGCTGCTTCCAGACACAGCAAAGTGACCACGTACTAAGTCCAGTTAAGAGTGCCGCGCCCTCCTTTTGAACTCAGGGCTGCCCCTCTAATGGCACTGGTGAGGAGGTGTCATGAACCCTGAGAGTCATACCTGGGCTGCCTGGGGTGGAGGATAGTGAGACCCTCCTACCTTCTCCTTGTGCCACCAGGGCCAGGCCAGGAGGAGCTGGAGTGGCCCACAGCCCAGTCTGGAGCAGCCACTTCCTCTGCTGGACCTCACAGTCGCTGGGGTGTTGCTTGCTTGAGGGCTGAGGGGCCTTTTGTTGAAGGTGAGGCTGGGGAAGGATCTAGCACCAGGATGCCAGGGAGCGGGGGCGAGGGTTCCTGTTTTGTGCCTGTGGGCAGATCATTTTGCTTCCTATGGCTGCAAAGGGGGAAACTGGGCCTCCTGCTGTTATCAGGGGGCATCACACTGACCCCCCTGCTTGACCTGGCTGCTCCCTTTCTAAGGCAACCTCTGGTTGTGCTGTGCTTAGTTGCTCAGTCATGTCTGACTCGTTGCAACTCCATGGACTTTAGCCCACCAGGCTCCTCTGTCCAGGGGGATTCTCCAGGCAAGAATACTGGAGTGGGTTGCCACGCCCTCCTCCAGGGGATCTTCCTAACCCTGGGATTGAACCCAGGTCTCCTGCACTGCAGGCAGATTATTTACTGTCTGAGCCACCAGGGAAGCTTGCATTCCATCAAACCATCCTGGAAGAGGGCTGCAGGAAAGTGAAAGTGTTAACCTCTCAGTCATGTCCAATTCTTTGTGACTCCATGGACTGTAGCCCAGCAGGCTCCTCCATCCATGGGATTTCCCGGGCAAGAATACTGGAGTGGATGACATTTCCTTCTCTAGGGGATCTTCCCGACCCAGGGATCAAGTCTTAGGTCTCCGGCATTGCAGGCGGATTCTTTACCTTCTGAGGCACTAGTCTGCAGGAAGGCTGCTGATTTTTCTGGGCTTTCAGGTCAAGCTGTCTTTGAGGTACCCCAGTGCAGCTACCTTATGTCTCTTCCCTTTCCCCAGTAACTGGAAGGCCCTGGGAAGCTTTCTCAGTTGATCCTTTGCACATGAACTGAGTAGCCTTTCTGGGTCTCTGCTCCCACACTTGTGCTCAGCAATGCACCCACTTCTGTGTTCCAGAAGCCACGTGCAGCTCCAGGGACTGAGCTGCAGTAACTGGTCTAATTTGGATGTAAAGCTAGAGTAAGGTGGGCTCACAGAGAGCCCCAAAGACACCCTCTTCCCTGGGAGCTCCTGGAAGGAATTACCTGCTTATAGTTGCCATGTGTGACCCTAAGGAGTTGGCAAAAATCAGGCCTGGAGGAAACCCACTGTATTGAGTGTCATTCCATTTTCTGACTCCTTCCAGAGCCCCTAGGATCTATGCTCTTAACATCTGCTGGTTAGTGAAATTTTGAAAATTTATGTATTTATATACATATTTACTTATTACTGATTCATACTCATTGACTTTTGACTAGGAAAGGTTATAAAGTTTTGAATTCAAACATTTAAAAGATACACTTATAAAAAGTTCCAATATCTCTTTTGGACTCGTTTCGACCCCATGGACTGTAGCCCGCCAGCCTCCTCTGTCCGTGGAATTCTCTAGGCCAGAATACTGGATCGGGTCACCATTCCCTTTTCTTGGGGATCTTTTTGACCCAGGGATCAAACCTAGGTCTCCTGCTTTGCAGGCAGATTCTTTACCATCTCAGTCACCAGGGAAGTCCCTAAACAATTAAAAAACACATTTTTTAAATGTTCCAATATCTCTTGCAGTGTTGTTTTAGCAAAATAATACTTTAATTGGTTGTCACACTTCATGACTAGAGGTGGAAGCCGGCAGACCAGCCTGACGGGAAGGGTTGGGACAAGAAGGACAGGCCTGCTTCCCCTGTGGCCTCACCAGTGGGCTTGGTGGTGCCTGTGGCTCGTGCTGTCCTTCCGGGTGGGCATTTACTGGAAGGGGCTGCAGCATGTGGGAGCAGCTCAGAGGAAGTTTTGCCCTCAACTGCAGTCATGCAGGTAAGGAGAGATTTTCTGAAAGTCTTTGGGTTGCAAATATTGGCAGAAAGGAGTAATTATGGTAGCAAAGTCGGAGGTCTGCTCAGGGCCTCTTAGTGGGTTCAACAATCAAGTGTTTTTTCCCTCAGGAATCATACTGCACAACAAATGTAAACTCGGGTCCAAGCTTTCCTCAGTATTTTTCTTTAATGGGAGACAGGTGCTGTGTTCAAGTTATAATTTAGACATAGATTAGGCTACAGTTAATTGTTTTCAATAGCACAATTAATTAGAGACCAGGAGATATAAACCTACCTTCTTTTCTTCAAGCAACAAATCAACAAATATTTACTGGTCTGGTTTGCAGAACACAGGTATGAATAGCTGTTTATAGCTAATGCATTTATGTGAGCAAATTAAAAATAGACTATTCGTAGATTTCCACAGTACAGTATAATTTCCCCCTAAGGGGGGTCTCTTTAAAATTATTTTTATTTTCTTTCATCTTTTTTTCTTCCAGTTTTATTGAGAAATAATTGACACACAGCTTTGCAGAAGTTTAAGGTGCACAGTACAATGCCCTGACTTGAACACATCATGAAATAATTAACACTATAAGTTCAGCGAACACCCATCATCTTATATAGATACAGCATTAAAGAAATGGATATATAAATATACATATATGTGTATATATATATATAGTTTTTAAAACGCTTAGGATTTACTCTGTTAGCAACTTTCATATATAATGCACAGCAGAGCTCATTATACTTATTGCATGGTACATCATGTCCATGGCACTTTGAGCTGGAAGTTTGTGCCTTTTGACCATCCTCATTCAATTCCTCCACCTTCCACTCCCTGCCTCTGGTAAACACACATCTGGTCTCTTTTTCTATGAGTTTATTTGTTTGTTTTGAGCCATAATTGACCTAAAGCCCTTTGTTAGTGCCTGTTACACAACACAGTGATTTGGTATTTCTATAGCATTTTGAAACCATCACCAAGGTACGTCTAGCTACGATATCACATACAAAGACACTGCACAGATATTGGCTATATTTCCCACACTGTAGCCTTTATACCTGGGACTCACTTATTTGTACCTTTCAGTCTCCCTCACCTATTTCTTCCCTCTCCCTCCTGCTCTGCCCTCTGGCAACCACCTGTTTGTTTTCTGTATCTGTAACTCGGTTTCTGTTTGGCTATGTTTGTATATTTGTTTTGTATTGTAGATTCCACATGTAAGTGAAATCATATGGTATTTGTCTTTCTCTTTCTGGCTTATTTTGCTAAGTATGATAATCTCTAGATCCATCCATGTTGCTGCAAATGACATCATTTCATTCTTTTTTATGGCTGAGTAATATTCCACTGTATATATAAACATATCTTCTTTATCCATTCATCTGTTGATGGGTGCTTAGGTTGCTTCTATGTCTTGGCTATGGTAAACAGCACTGCTAGTGTAAATCTTGGCTATTGTAAATAGAATATGAGGTGCATATATTTTCTCCAGCTAGTACTTTTATTTTCTTTAGGGTAGAATTGCAGAATCATGTGGTAGTTCTAGTCTTAATTTTTTTTGAGGAATAGCTGTACTGGTTTCCATGCTGCTGCTGCTGCTAAGTCGCTTCAGTCATGTTCAACTCTGTGCAACCCCATAGATGGCAGCCCACCAGGCTCCCTCATCCCTGGGATTCTCCAGGCAAGAACACTGGAGTGGGTTGCCTTTTCCTTCTCCAATGCATAAAAGTGAAAAGTGAAAGTGAAGTTGCTCAGTTGTGTCTGACCCTCAGTGACCCCATGGACAGCAGCCTACCAGGCTCCTCTGTCCATGGGATTTTACAGGCAAGAGTATTGGAGTGGGGTACCATCACCTTCTCTGACTGGTTTCCATAGTGGGTGCACAACTTACATTCCCTCCAGCAATTTCTAAGGGGGCCTTTAAGGGGGAAGATTCCTGTCAACAGTTGTCAACAATCTCCTTCTCCCTCCCTGCTCTTTCCTCCTCTCTGCTCTGTTTCTCTTCTTTCTAGTCTCTTTTCTTCTCTGTTCTCTTCTCTTAGCCCAAGTAATCTCTTGGGCTACTTCCTGAGCATACAATTTCAGATAGTAGGTAGTCATAGAATCTATGAAGTTAATTTTGACATTTGGTCATCTTGAACTAGTAGGTCAGAAAGATTTTCAATCTTTACACATTGGAAACTCCATGGTGGTGGCATCATGAAACTCAAGTTCTGCTGTGGCAAGGGCTCAGGGCATTAGCACTCCCTACTGTTCTCCCAGGCTTGTGGTCAGATAAGCAATAAGAGTGGCAGTCACAACTATCTAGTATTGGATAAAGTGAATCCACACGTCCTAGTCTCATTTGAAACAGAGAGCAACTTTGTGTTTGGGTACTATTATTTTCTCAGTTTTACAGCAATATTAAACAATTGCTTAATATCACATCTCTACTAACACTAACGATGGGGTTGGAACCCTGGTCTCCTGACTATAATACTGTTTTTTTTTTTAAATACAGCATGTGCTCAATACTATTAGAATAACACTTAACAAAAGTGTCCAGAGTTGCACATGTGCCAATTTTAAGAACAGATGTCTTAGGAAAGAGTTCTCCAGGGATTCATGCCCAATATACCCCGTAAATGCCCCAAAGGTAGGAATGGGGCTTGGAGAGGTTAATAACCACTAGACTGTATGGAAAATATTGCCAGGGGTGTATGTCTCAGTTTTCACTTGGTTGTTAATAATCCTGAATAGTTGGAAGTAAAGCTTCTGATTCCATCAGGCCTCACATTGGTAGTAAGAAACACTTCTATTTACTGTACCAGCAGACTTACTGAGTCAGAAACCAATAGCTTCTAAGAGGTGGCAGAGAACACTATGTCCTGGTAAACCCCCTGGAAGGCGGGGGGGAAATTGATTCTCAGAAAGGTGACCAGTGTTATCAAGGACAAGGGTATCCTTGCTCTTTCCACAAATCGGCACCATTTCCTATTCTTAGATTTTGTAGGGGGATGAACTCATGGCACACATATGGGCTGCATAACCTGTTGAGTGTGCATTACATACAGAGCCTCCCATATTGTTGCTTGGGAAAAGTGTGAGGTTTTTAAGAGCAAATTCTAGGACTAACTGGCCAACGCCAAATCCTCTACATGTCTGAAGGAATCATGTCAAGCACAGGTCTCAGGTGGAGGCTATATAAACCTCAAGAGTAGGTTTATACCATCTGCTGCTGTTGGATCTTTAAAGAAAACCCATAACACCATCTTCAACACAGTAAGAGTGGTAAATAAAAAAAGGACAAGTTGGCCTTCAAGGATAGGGTCATTACCAGGAAAAACTACTTTAGGAGGATGGTATCTTAAGTTATTTCAGAATAAATCTAAATCAAATCAAAAGGAGGGAAGATAATTACAGGGAAGAAGGAGCTCATAATAAAAAATAACTCCAGGAAAACCTGTTCTTTGATTATCAGAATAAACCTGAAGTAACTGAAAAGAAAGATAATAATAATAGGAAGTGACATTAAGCAGAGCTCCACCGAACAATCAGAAGACCTCTCCTCTTATAGCTGCCTGGCCTCATCAACGTCCGTCATCAACACCTCTTTGGTTGCTCCTTCAGAGTCCAGAACATTGTTCAATGAAACTCTGATTCCCAAAACCCTTCTGCCCTGAAGCTGTAGGTCTGTCAGGAAGGACATTGGTCTCTGCTCCTTTGCTGTAGAGGTTCCCCATATCCATTCATGCAGCCCCCATCTGCGGTTGGGTACCTGCCAGGGGCTTAACACCAGCTCTTTCTATGGACTATGGGCTGAGTATTGTCATCTATTATGGGAATAGTTTACAGGGACCAAAGTTCTCTGAATTGTTATTGCTTTGAGCAGTGCTGATCGCACTATGCATTCCTCCTAAAGTTGGTTTGGGGAAAGTATCTTCTTCTTAGAAAAGTTTTGCATATAATATTTAGAATTCACTGAATACTATATCCATAGACTATAAACTGCATTTTAAACTATATATCACTACTTCAGGCTTTTTTTTTTAATAAATGGGGATTTCCTTTTTTTCACCAAAGCCCAGCACTAAGAAACTCATCAAATCAGGATTCTTTCATTTCCTTCATTTCCCTATATTCCAGATGTTTCCTTAATTAGCAAGGTGTGCATTACATGCAACATGGACAGTTCTAACTAGAAAGATTTCATTGAAGTCTTCATTAATATATAATAAAATGTAGAGTATTCCATGGGCTTCCCTGGTAGCTCGGCTGGTAAAGAATCTGCCTGCAATGCAGGAGACCCCGGTTCGATTTCTGGGTCAGGAAGATCCCCTGGAAAAGAAATAGGCTATGGCCTCCAGTATTCTTGGGCTTCCCCAGTGGCTCAGCTGGTAAAGAATCCGCCTGCAGTGTGGGAGACCTGGGTTCAACCCCTGGGTTGGGAAGACTACCTGGAGGAGGGCATGATAGCCCATTATAGAATTCTTGGGCTTCCCTGGTGGCTCAGATGGTAAAGAATCCGCCTGCAGGGCGGGGGACCTGGGTTTGATCCCTGGGTTGGGAAGATCCCCTGGAGGAGGGCATGGTAACCCATTATAGTATTCTTGCTTGGAGAATCCCCATGGACAGAGGAGCCTAGTGGGCTACAGTTCATGGGGTTGCAAAGAGTTGGACACAACTGAGTGACTAAGCACAGTGGAGTATTCTATATTTGTTTTACTTTATATTGGAGACCTAGTATATGTTCTTCTTATAAGGACAGAACTAGTAAGTTCTCTTGTTCGCTTTTTATGGCTTCAGAGAATTTCATTAATGAGTTAGCTAATATCAACAAACCCACTATGGACCAACAAGGCATTTTTTTTATTCCTGGAAGCTCAGTATCTTAGAAAATTTTTGCTTCTGTAGTCAAGACTAGATTTTTTTTTTATTTTTTAGAAAGAGATATAATTAGGCCATTCAAAGATTCTGCTAAGTACAGATTCAGTTCAGTTCAGTCTCTCAGTCGTGTCCGACTTTTTGAGACCCCATGAATCGCAGCATGCCAGGCCTCCCTGTCCATCATCAACTCCCAGAGTTTACCCAAACTCATGTCCATTGAGTCGGTGATGCCATCCAGCCATCTCATCCTCTGCCGTCCCCTTCTCCTGCCCTCAATCCCTCCCAGCATCAGAGTCAGTGAAGCGAAAGTCACTCCATCATGTCGAACTCTGCGACCCCATACAGTCCATGGAATTCTCCAGGCCAGAATACTGGAGTGGGTAGCCTTTCCCTTCTCCAGGGATCCCTTGGTTGATCCCTACCCAGGGATCGAACCTAGGTCTCCCGCTTTGCAGTCAGATTCTTTATCAACTGAGCCACAAGGGAAGCCCAAGAATACTGGTGTGGGTAGCCTATCCTTTCTCCAGCGAATCTTGTCTACCCAGGAATCGAACCAGGGTCTCCTGCATTGCAGGCAGATTCTTTACCAGCTGAGCTACCAGGGAAGCCCTAAGTACAGGTTAAACTTCAGTAGAATAGCACTGCTGCCCTGAAATCAATGAATAGATGCTGCTTTTCCCTGGAAGGCACAGAGATGACCTTTGGAAACCTGCTACGTGGGTTATTCTGGCAAAGAAACAAGCTGGTGACTAAGTACATTGAGAGTTTCCCACACACGCTCAACACACAATGCAGTAGGAAGGAGATTAGTAGGAAGGGGATAAGTAGGAAGGAGAGTAGTAGGAAGGAGAAAGGAAGATGATGGAAGGACGGCTAGAGAGGTGCCAGGTGGATGCACCAGCAGCTGCACCTCGGTACAGAGGGCACCCAAGGGTCTCAGTCATTCAGCCACATTAGGGGCTTCACAGCAATGCAAAAACTAAAATTCAAATCGCTGTCTTCTCCTTGCTGGCTAGAAAAACCTCCTTTTTGCTCAGTTTACTCAGTTTATCCCCACTATGAGTCATACATTTTCATTCGTTCTCAGCACATAAAAAGTATTTTAGGCATGTCAGATGACAGCTCTCTTTTGGGTTTTCCACTTTCCTTCTTTCAAAGTGGTCATTATTGCTTGTGGGGGAGGGCAAGGAGTTGGAAATCAAATTATGAAGCCAACAGGATGCTTTGTTATCAGTGGCACAATCTTGTACACATTTAGCTCTGACAATCTAAGGAAAAAGAATCTTAATCTTCAAACGACTATGCTTCTGATTCTTATTCATTTTATTGCTGCTATGCTGTACCAGGTTCTGCTTACTTCAAGCCCTGATGAGTTATCCTCGTCTTTGATGACAGTTCTAGTTCTCACTGACGAGCTTCTGACAAATAGCGGAATAGTCCAGCAGTGACCTCCACAAAGCAAACTGGCAAACAAACTTACTAATGCTTCAATCACAGTTTAAGAAGATGATGCATTTTTATTTTGGCAACAATCTAACACTCAAGAAATATTACAAATGATTTATAGGAGAACAAATTTACTGGACCAAAGAGACTTCAGACAACTCTAACTGCTGTTGTATTTTCACCATTTTGGAAGATATTAAGGAATAAAATAAAAAGAAATGTAGTTTACACATTGTATAAGGCATTCCTTTATCCTAAAACATTCTTATTAGGGTACACAATTCAATGACTGTTTAATAAATTCTTTACAATAGAAAGACAATCTTTGTTTCAGTGGAAAACTATGTGTTGTTTGGAGTACGTTCTTCTAGGTTATCGATTTCTGATTTTATGGGGCAGGCTCTGCACCTTTCATGGCCTTTGAGCTATTTTATGATAGTGTAAGTTGCAGCAGGAATGCAAAATAATTCTTGTCTATAGATATGTAAATAAATACTGTCTGGTGGGGGTTCCTCTGACTTCCTGCTTTCACTGTGGAAGCAGCCAGGTTTGCCTCTGTTTGCACATTCAGTACTCCTAATCTGTATACACTTCTGTTCTTGGGATAGTCCTCTGAACTGGCTATAACATCTTCCTAGTTCCTTCATTGATAATAACTTAAAATATTTACACATGCTTTATTTTCTATGTGTATGAGAGTCACGTTTTAACTTTTATTTGTTTGGAAAACTATCCTTTAACAATATAAAGGAAGAAGAGTAGAAAAATTTGAAACACAGTATCTGTAATCTCTGATCTCACAGATGGTTACCACTCTTTTCTCTTTCCCTTTTTGTACCACAATTTTACTAATAGCTTTTGTTCAGCTACTATTTCTTCTTTTAAAGCCTCAGATAAACTTTCTGATGAGTGACAAACAACAATTTGTACTTCAAAGCTGTGCTCCACAAAGTTAAAACAAATAAGTGAGCCCCTGAACATTTTAATCAAGGTTAAAAAAATTATTCGTTTTTATTTTGCAACAGACTGGCACGCATGAAGCAGTAAGTTGATTTGTAAGAGAACTTTGTTAGACCTAAACAGATGAGGCAACTCTTCAGATAATTATAAGTGCTGTGTATTTGCACAAAATTTCCCTTTTGGAAGTTCATTTATAGTTTTACTGAGACCACTCATGGGAATCACTGCACTGTGTTCAAAGGAAACATCTCACAACATCCCATAAATAAAACCAAATTTTTTCACTCACCGTGCCCCACCAGAGAGCATCCGCGTATGTAGAAAACTCCTTATTAGCATCCTTTTCCACCAGATAGACAAGGAAAGATGAAAAAATCAGAACCAAAAATCCTATGTACCACGCTGTGATTAATTCCTAGATATAAAAAGAATGAGAGATTTTTTTAGAGGTGAAAAATACTTGAAACAGAAACAAAAACAAAATCTAAGTATGATTTCATGTCTTTGACTACTACTTGGGTATGGTAATGGTGGTGGTGGTTTAGTCACTAAGTCATGTCTGACTCTTGCGACCCCATGGACTATAGCCTGCTGCTGCTAAGTTGCTTCAGTCGTGTCCGACTCTGTGCGACCCCATAGACGGCAGCCCACCAGGCTCCCCTGTCCCTGGGACTCTCCAGGCAAGACTACTGGAGGGGGTTGCCATTTCCTTATCCAGGGCATCTTCCCGACCCAGGAATCAAACCCGGGTCTCCTGCATTGCAGGCAGATTCTTTACCGACTGAGCTATGAGGGAAGCCTTATAGCTATAAAAAGAATGAGAGATTTTTTAGAGGTGAAAGATACTTGAAACAGGAACAAAAAACAAAATCTGAGCATGATTTCATGTGTTTGACTACTGCTTGGATATTTATGGTGACTTTTACATAATCCACATTGTGTCCTCGCATGGCTTTATCCAGGTTCTGAAAAGCCCAAGTTTGCTTTCGAAGAGTCTGGCGACCAGGGCGGCCGCGGGTGCGGAAGCCGGAGCTCACCTTGCTGTGCGCGTAGACCACGGAGCCCAGCAGTTTCCAGGTGCCGCCGCGCCGGTCCATACGCACCATGCGCAGGATCTGCAGGAAGCGCAGGCTGCGCAGTGCCGACGTGGCGAAGATGTTACCCTGAGTTTTGGCAGAAACGACCGCTATGGAGGCGATGAGGACAATGGTATCTGAAAGAAACAGGTTGAACCAGCCGTAAGTCGCATGGCCAGGAGGTTTTCCTTTCCCAGGGAGGATTTCAGAACGCGTCACTTTGGACCTATTTGGGGCCCTGGGAGCAGAACTTGAGCTCCAGGCTGGCGCCCGCCACGTGAACTCTGTGATGGCCGAGGAGCGGAAGGTGGAGGACTGGGCCTTCTGCTGACTTGTTCTTACCCCTCGGCCGTTCTCTGCATTAGCCATCCAGTTTGGACCACTTCCTGTTTAACTTTTGAAGAACTGGACGTGGCCTTTGGAAGGTCTGGTGCTCTGGGGGGCTTAGGAGCTGGGGGCACCCCCTACTGCAGCCCTGGTGTCACGGTTGGAGCGGGGTGTCCTGCCGGCAGGAGCCCC
>NW_011494872.1:1408522-1450762 GCF_000754665.1 Bison bison bison
TGGGGGGGTGTTGTCCTGCCGGCAGGAGCCCCAGCCCCGAAGCTTCCCCGATGATGCCGTGGAGGCATCATAGCCTGTCTAGCTGTGAAAGTGCTGCTTCGCACAATCATGTTTCCTGTTTTCTTGCCCCCAAAGCTTGTTGCTGCTTCCTACAAAAATTTCATTTCTGTTGCTGTATCTGCAGCTTTGCAGATTGAAAGAAAGGCCTCAACTAAGCTAAATGCTTCAAGCGCTCTGGGTAGAGTCCTTTATAAACTGCTGTCAGTCAGTTTTGTGTAACTTCTGCACTCAAGTTAATTGACATTCCGTTTGTTATAACAGAGGAGGTAATGGTCCACACCGTGCATGGGAATGGATATTTAATGTCTGACATATGGACATTTGGCTTAAATCATACCTGCTAAAAAGAGCAGCTAACGAAAGCGCAGAAAAGATAAAGGAGGACTTAATCGCTCCAAGGGTAAATATTGGAGTGATGGAAAGTAGCTTTGAAGTGGGAGGAGTGAAGTGGGATAAATAGCCTCCCATGGCGATTTTACAAAAAGTCAGCTTGACCTGCTCATCCTCAGTAAAATGTCCTTCCTGCTCCAGGTGGGCGTGCAAGGCCAGGCAGCAACACTCAGACCCCTCGGGGTGCAGCATTTACTGTGCTTCTGGGGTCATCAGGGTTAACCGCTGAGTGAACGTGGATTTTTCATTCAGCCCAGTCCTTCACGCTCGCAGGAAGGTCTGGCCCCTGGGTGTGGACTCTGAGGATCTTTAGAGTCACTCTCCTGGTGCCCTCTTGGGTCAGGACTTGGAGAGAGGGTTGGGGGTTGGCACACGGGTCAGTGGAAGGCATTTCTACCGTTAGATACGTAGGCTGCGTGAGTTTGTGGTTGGGCGCACAGACAGCCACAAACTTGTCCTTTTCTGTAGCTATTGGAGAGGAGCGGAAACTAAATATGTTAATACAAACACCAGGCACGTTAAGTGACTAGAAGTCAGTTGCAAAGCAGAATGTACAGTGTAGTCTTACTTAATAAAAAATACATTATATGACTAGGAAAAACATGTGAGGATATACATAGAATATTATTTCTCTCTATGGGTTGAGAGGTGGGATGAGAATGTGGATAAAGGACTTTTCACTTTTGAAGTTATTAAGTTCATTAATCTTGGAGTTTTATAACAATGAAAACATCTTTTGAAATCAGGAAAAAACTTAAAAAAGAGTTAAGTGTGAAAACATCTCTTGGTTTTCATCATTCGGAGGGATTTTCTTCTGAGACAAGTGGTTTATAGACAAAGAAACATTCCTTATATGGCCCTGCTGGATATACATTATGCTTCTATTTCTCATTGTAGTACTACTTCCTCACAAGTGTACAAAGAAAAAGATACAATACCCTACTTACTATGCTAAAATATTAGAAATAGTTGAAATAAATAAATGACTAGTGTGGGTGCAGAAAACACAGACTTGAAATTTACTTTGTGCAGGCATTTTCTTTAGTTTTAAGTTTCAAATGTCATATTGTTTTAATCCTTGTAACACCAATATCTGTTAGATATTCTAGATGAAAAAAGTGAAACACAGAAAACATATATTGTATCAGTTTTTAAAAATTAGCTATAGAGCAGTTACACTACAGCACCAAAGTATGTTTTTAGTGGACAAAACCTAGAGGAAGTAAAAGAAACCCTGCAGGTCTGAGACAGTTTCAACAACCATGCTCACAGTGAATCATAATCTAAAGATTTTAAGTCACAAAATATGCAAAGGTAACCACAGATTTGATTTAACACCCTTATTGTAATTCGGATCAGAAAGTCAGAATTCAGTGACATGAAGTCGTAAGTGAGCAACCAAATGGCACCGATGAGTCAGCAAACAAAAATGCTTCTGCTTGGGTTATAGTCATCCGCTGGAGTTTTGCTGTCGGTACATCTAGCTATTTCCCAGGTTACTATTTTAGAAGTTGTGAGTACTCTTGTCTTATTTTTATGTATGTATGTATGTATTATTTCTGTAGTCCATTACTTAGGAGACTACAGCTTCCACAAGGTTGGATACTTGTATCCCAAGTACCTAGAACAGAGCGGGCACTCAGTAAATGTTTATAGAATAAACTTAAGTTAATAAACATTTACAAGTAGCTTGAGCTTTCTTCTCTTACCACATCAGTGGCTTAATAACTGGAACATCAATCAAAAATACTCTTAAGTTAATCAAACCAGCACGGAATTCTACAGCAATGTAATAATTCATAGCCGTCATTCATTGACATTTATAAAAAGCAAAACTCACTAAGGTTTACCTTTTATAAGCGTGGGTAGGTGTGGCCTTTAAATATGGCCTCATAGGAGGCTCCTAACTGCCCTCCTCCCACAGACACACCACATGAGCAGCTACACATGCAGAAATCCCCTCTGGAGGAAATCCAGAAAGAGAACGCTCACATCAAAACAGCAGGGGAGGCTGAGACGTGGCCACCAGAAACCCCACTCCTAGCACAGTGCCAGACACCCAGGAGGGACCTCAAACTCCTAGCTTCTCCTTGAGAGACTGAGAGTTTGAACCTACATTTAGCACCCCAATTTTTAAGACTCTTACCAGAGGGATCGGCCCCCCAAACACCTAGCCCTGAAAGCTGTGAGGCTTGCATCCATGAGACACACATACTATAGCCGACAGGGAAGCAGATGTTAGTGGGTGTGAGCCCTGGGCTGTAGAAATCCCCATCTCCCTGTCTTTTCCTGAAAGGATTCTACTTGCCTACTTTACAAGCTGCTGCCACAGGTCAGGCCTCCAATTTAAATGCATCTGGACAGTGACTGCAGTTCTCTCCTGAGGTCACAGGAGCCAGTGGACATGTCTCCTGCCCTCTCCCTCTGGCTTGCTCCAATTTGCCAGTATCCTTCTCGAGGAGTTTTTATGCATATCTAGTGGCCCAGCTTTTGAGGCTGCTGCTTGGGAGAAAAACCTCTGGATCACCTGGCTCTGACAGCCAACAGGGCTTGCATCCAGGAGTCCTACAGGGTTATAGCAAAGAAAGTTCTTAATGGGTTCAGGACCCCGCAGTCCCCCACCCCCATTTCATGGCTGTATATTAATAACTGGGTCTAGTACAGAGGGAACTGGAGAAGGAAATGGCAACCCACTTCAGTATTCTTGCCTAGAGAATCCTGGGGACAGAGGAGCCTGGTGGGCTGCTGTCCATAGGGTCGCACAGAGTCGGACACGGCTGAAGCAACTTAGCATGCATTGGAGAAGGAAATGGCAATCTACTCCAGCGTTCTTACCTGGAGAGTCCTGTGGACAGAGGAGCCTGGTGGGCTATGGGGTCGCACAGAGTCGGACACAACTGAAGTGACTTAGCAGCAGCAGCAACACAGAGGGAGCAGGTGAAATGCCTACCTCCCAGTTTCTCCCTGGATAAGGTCTAATCACATACTTTCCCAGCTGCTGCCTGAGGGTCCAACTTCCAACTGGCCTTCATCCAGAAGATGACTGTGACCCTCTGCTTGAGACACTGATGAGTCTTGGCACATATTTGACCATTGGGAGCCACTAAGACCATGGTGGTTAGACAATTACAAACTTTTCAAAGACAATGAGAAGCAAAGGCTAGGCTAATTGTTGATGTTCATCTCCTATATAAGATCTGTCAGTCAAGACTAGTGTAGGTGGCTATTTTTATCTAATGCACAGAAATTAACAGAGAGTCAAAGAAAATGAAGAAACAAAATAATATGTTCCAAATGAAAGAACAAGACAAACTCCCAGGAACAGATCTTAGTGAAACAGACAACCTAGAAGAAATAGTTAACTTACTAGAAACATATAATCTAACAAGGCTAAATCAGGAAGAAATAGAAACTTTGAACAGGCCAATCACTAACAAAGAGATGGAATCAGTAATCAAAAACCTCCCAGTGAACAAAAAAGTCCAGTCCTTCAGTGGTGAATTAAATCATCTGAAGAATAAATACCAATCCTTCTCAAACTCTTTCATAAAAAAACAGAAGTAGAGAAAGCACTTCTGAATTCATTTTACAAGCTCAGTATTACCCTAATAGGCTTCCCTGGTAGCTCAGTTGGTAAAGAATCCACCTACAGTGCAGGTGACCGCCTGCAATGCAGGACACCTGCGTTCAATCCCTGGGTCGGAAGATCCCCTCTGGAGAAGGAAACAGCAACCCACTACAGTGTTCATGCCTGGAGAATCTCATGGGCAGAGGAGCCCGGCAGGCTACCGCCCATAGGGTCGCAAAGAGTCGACTGAAGTGACTTAGCAGTAGCACTAATCTAATATCAAAACCAGACAGGATTTTGGACCTTGTCCAAAGATAAAAGTACACATTCCTGATGAACATAGATGTAAAAGTCCTTAACAAAATCCTAGGAAACTGAATTCAACAATACATTAATAGGATCATATACCACGATCAAGTAGGGTTTATTCCAGGGATGCAAGGATGGCTCAATATCTGCAAATCAGTGTGATATACCACATTAACAAAAGAAAATTAAAGTGATATAATCAACTCAATAGATGTAGAAAAAGCATTTGACAAAATTCACACACTTTTATGATAAAAGCTCTCAATGAAGTGGATATAGAGGGAATGTACCTCAGCCCATAGTGAACATCACATTCAGTGCTAAAAAACTGACAACTTTCCCTGTAAGAACAAGTTAAGGATGCTCATGCTTGCCTCTTTTATTCAATATAGTATTGAAAGTCTAGTTAGAGCAAGTAGACAAGAGAAGAAGTAAAAATCACTCAGACCAGAAAGGAAAAAGTAAAACTCACTACTTGCAAATGACAAAGCATTATTTTACTGAAATAAATGTTGGAAATAATGAATAAAGTTGTACGACACAAAATAAATAATTCAAAAATCAGTTGTGCTTCTACACACAAACAACCATTTATCAGGAAGAGAAACTGAGAAAAAAGTCCCATTCATAGGAGCGTCAAAAAGAATAAAATATTTAGGAAGGAATTAAACCAAGGAGGTGGAAAATCTGTTCTGTGAAAACTATAAAACATTGATCAAGGAAACTGAAGGAGACACTAATATGGAAAGATACTCCATGCTGATGGAACAATTCATATTGTTAAATGTCTGTACTACCCAAAGCAATGATTCAATGCAATCTCTGTCAGATTAAAGTGCTTTTTTCCCCCCACAGAAATGGAACATTAGTTCTAAATTTGTATGGAATAACAAAAAAGCCCTCTGAATAACCAAAACAACCTTGACAAAGAATGAAACTAGAAATATCACACTTCCTCACTTCATATTATAATACAAAGCTGTAGTAACAAAATAGTATGAAACTGGCATAAAAACACACAAAAGGTCAACGGAAACAGAATACAGAGCCCAGAAATGAAGCCACACATATATATGGACAATTAATTAATGACAGAGGAGCCAAGAATACACAATGGGGAAGGGAAAGAACAGTCTCTTCAGTTGATGGTGTTGAGAAGACTGAACAGCCTCGTACAAGAGAATGAGACTGAACACTATCACACACCACTCATAATAATTAACTCACAATGGGTTAAAAACTTAAATGTAACACCTGAAACTATAAAACTCCTACAAGAAAACAGGGGGTAAGCTTCTTGACACTGGCCTTGGCAATGATATTTTGGGTTTGACGTCAGAAGTGAAGGCAAGAAAAGCAAAAATTAACAAGTGAAACTATAGCAAACTGAAAAGTCCTGTACAGTAAAGGAAACCATTAACAAAATGGAAAGGCAATGAAAGAGAGAAAATGTTTTCAAATCACATAGCTGATAAGAACTTAATATCCATAATATACAAATAACTCATACAACTCAATAGTAAAAAACAAACAAATTAAAAATTGGGCAGCAGATCTGAATAGATATTTTCCCAAAGAAGACATCCAAATGGCAGATGTATTGAAAAGGTGCTCAATGTCACTGATCATCAGGGGATGAAAATAAAAACCTGTTAAAATGGTGATTAGCAAAAAGATAGGAGATAACAAATATTGGTGAGGATAGGGAGAAATGAGAATGCTTTTGCTTTGCTGGTCAGAATGTAAATTGGTACAGCCACTATGGAAAACAGTATGGAGCATCCTCAAAAAATTAAAAATAGAACTACCACAGCAATCCTATTTCTGGGTATATATCCAGAGTTAACTAAAGCAGGATCTTGAAGAGACACCTGCACCCCCATGTTCATTGCAGCATTATTCTCAATAGCCAAGATTTGGAAGCAAGTTGTGTCCATCGATGAATGGATGAATAGATAAAGAAGATCTACCTATCGTTATTGAAATATTGTTCATCCATGAGATAGAAGGAAATGCTAATGTCTGCAAAGACATGGATGGACCTTGAGGACAATAAGCTAACTGAAACAATCCAGATAGAGAAAGATAGATACTGTATATCACTCATATGTGGAATCTCAAAAAGTAAAACTCAAAGGAACAGAGACTAGAATCATGGTTACTGGAGGAGGGTAGTGGGGAGAAATGGGGAGATCTTGGTGAAAGATTACAAACTTCCAGTTATAAGGTGAACAAGTTCTGGGGATCTAATGTATAGAATGATGATTATAGTCAATAATGCTGTATTATATATTTGAAAATTGTTAATAGAGTGAATCTTAAATGTTTCACCACAAAAAAGAAATGGCAATTATGTGAAATGATGCAGTTGTTAACTAATAATCACTTTGCAGCCTATAAGCAGGTCAAATCAATAGATTGTACACCTTAAACTTACACCATGTTTATGTCAATTACATTTCAATAAAGCAGAGTGGAATTTGGGTAGCAACTTAAGCTGCACAAGTAGCTATTTGTCTAAAATGTTTTTCTTTTTGCAACGTAGGAGCATTTAAGAGAAGACAGAACATTTTAGTACAATGTAACAAATACAGACAGCCTTGAGCCTCACTGGCTTCAAATTCCTTTGTTCATCTGTTGGTGTGTGAAGCAGTTAATTAAGGGTCAAGCATTGTCTAGGACACTTGCATTAAAATGAATATTCATTCATTCATTCATCTGATCATCAAACTATTGCAAATATTTATCGTGTCCCATCCACGTACCAGGCACTGCTAAATGCTTTATGTGCACCAGTGGTTGTCAGAGGGGAAAGTTTTCCTCCCGGGGGCATTCGGCAATGTTTGGAGAGGTATTTGGTTGTTCTAAGTGGGAAGGAGTTGCTACTGCCACCTAGTGGTAGAGACCAGGGTTGCTTCCTAACATTCTGCAACGCCTGGAACAACCCTCTGGTGGCGGGGGGAGGGAAATGACCTGGTCCCAGTGTCAGTAGTGCCAAGGTTGCAAAGCCTTGTGGTCCATCGTTTTATTTAGTCCTCCAAACAGTGCCATAAAGCAGACAGTATCATTGCCATGTCCTCCTTAAAAACAAAGAACTGAGGCTTGCGGGGCTCAACTAGCCAAGGCACAGCATCTACAAGTGGCTGTGCTGGCCCTTACCTGACTCCCGAGCTGTGCCCTTAGGAGTCATGGTGCATCATTCCTTGGATAATGAAAATCAGGGTGAAGTAACTGGAGGGTTTGTGGTCGGGGGGAGGGAGAAAGGGGTAGGCTGCAAAAGCAGGTGGAAACTAAAGCAAGAATAAATTCGTTATTGTATAAAGTGCTCAGGAAAGAAAGAAATGCCGGGAAAATAAAGCAGAAATAAATTATATTAAAACAGACAGTACTTTTATGGATACGTCCATAGAAAATGGGGTTAGAGAAAGAAATAAAGCTGCTAATAAACAAGGAGAAGCACCAAATTGCATGAAAAAATAAAAAACATGTAATCTTAATCTCGAGCTCCTAAATGCCCCTCCCAATGAAAACAATTTTGGAAGTAGGGAAGAAACAATTATGATTATAATTAGCCCATTAGAAATGTGGAATATAGGCTTACGAGGTATTAGGAAGTAGGCTCACATACTCACTGAATCACTTAGTGATTTATGGATTAATTCTTGAGATTTGAGGACACTGCAGATTTGAACAAAATACTGAAGTGATATTTAAGACACATTAAGTATTCAAGATTATTATTACACCCCACTGGAACTTTGCTCTAGTATTAGCAAAATCAATACAAATTGATCACACTGGGCCCTGTGTGCTGCCCTGTGTAGAAGGGATTAATCAGTGAAACACTGAAAAATCCTCATCCAAGGTTATCCTGTCATGGAGTGACAGCTGGGTTAAAGCAATGTTTGAACTTGGTGGGCTGTTTTGTTGCTACAATTACATGCCACAATTCACCTATTAGGGAGTATATTTTAGTACACTTGGCTTAATTTAAAATCATAAAGGGAAGAACTAAATCACATGGATTAAACAATGCACAGATGAACACTTCTAAACTAGTAATTATTAGGAGAGAGAAATTTTCTAGAGGCAAACCACAAACGGGGTTCATCTTGACATTTATAATAGATTTTAACTGGAGACTTTAGGCTTTAAGGTTTTTTGTAAATTATGATAGTGTCTCAGAAAGTTTTGTAACAGCTAACATAAATCTCCCCTTGCACTGTAAGCTCATTTCATCTTGCTGCCTCTGGTCAAAACAGAAGTGCAGCAAATACTACATTCCTGGCGATTCCATCCTCTCCCACCACGTTTTTTGTTCTAATTCCTTGAGCTCCTTTCAGTGGCCTCACCATAGGCTAAACTTTGGAAAATTTTAATGAACTATCTCATTTAAAATTATAAAAGTAATAGCTGCTATAAAATATCAGAAGTTTAGACATAAGTATAAGGTAAGAAGTAAATTTATGTAATTAGCTACTTCTTTAGTATTGAGCGGTAGATTACTTTAATCTTTGATACTGAAATGATTCTGAAATGAACAGCCCCATACATAAGTTTTTGTAGGTATTCTCTTAAGGATACATTCCTAGAGATTGGATTGCTGGGTTGAAGGTTGGCATGTGCTGTGTTTTGATATCCAAGTGCCCTCCAAATGATGGTACCCAAGTGCTGATTTTTCACTCTTTGCTAATAAAAAGCAAAAATAACAATAGTAATAAAAATACCTAAAGTTTACTATTTACTGTGTGACATTAAAGGCGTAGAATATTTAAAATTTGTGATAGTTGTCAATATGATAGATACAACATCACGTTTAAAAAAAAAACAGATTCTGAACTTCATGTCATTACGAAGTCAAGTCACCACAAAGGCCTTTGCCTATAATTATAAAAATACTTTCCTAGAGTCTCTTTGGTGTATTGAGACGCTCATCGAGTGAACGCATGTTCTTTGTGGCAGCGGTAGCCAGCTGTCCTCCCCAGAAGCCTGCTCCTCCTCCGAGGTGCAGAACAAGCTCTGGGAAGGGGCTGCCCACCAGGGATGTCATTTCTCATCTGCTCGCTTCCGGGAGTGGGGATGTGACCTGTCCTAACTGATGGACAGTGAATGGAGAGGGCGTGAGCCATGTCCAGGCTGAGGGGACGCAGATGGCCTCAGGGGCTGTCTTCCCATCCGCCAGCTCCCATGGGCACTGAGGATGTCCTTAGAGCCAGATGCTGCAGATGACGGGTCCTTGTCAGCCTGGGCCTGAGTGAATGCGCGGAGCAGGGCCTCTCCACACACCCCAGTCTCCTTGAGAAGCGCCTGCACTGGACTACCGCACAAGTGAGAAATGAACTTTTACTTTGAGAAGTTACTGGAGTTTGAGGATTTGTATAACAATTAGCATGACTTTATCTGAGACGTCTTTGTGTGCTCAGTCGCTCAGCCATGTTCAAATCTTTGCAACCCCATGGACTGTAGCCCACCAGGCTCTTCAGCCCATGGGATTTCCTAGGCCAGAAGATTGGAGTGGGTTGCCATTTCCTTTCCCAGAGACATCTTTAACTTTTATGAAATATAGGTTTGTCTCTATGGCGAAGCAGAGAAATCATCTTGTTTTTTATCCTATATGATAGTCAGCTTTTCCAGTACCACCTAAATAAAAAGTCTATTCTTTTCCAAATGTTTCCATATACTCACCGAGAGGTCTGTTTCTAGAGCCTTTCTGTTTTATTGCCTACTCCTGCATCTGTATGACACTAGATATTAGGCAGGGTAATATCCCCTCAGTGTCATTCCTTTTAAAAAATTATCAATTATTCTAAGCCTATTTCTTTTCCCAGGTAAATTTCTGAATAAAATGTGTCAGTTAAACCCCAGCGTCCTGATGCAGATTGCACGCTGGGTTTGTGGGTGGGCACCTTCTTTCCTGCCTCCCTCACCTCACATCCAGAGAGCTGTTTAGTTCTGAGAGCTGTTTAGTCCACAGTCCCTCCCCACTTCCCTCCTTCCTCTGGTCCTGGTTCAGGGTGAGGCTCCCCCTCTCCCAGCCACCCCATGAACTCCGACCAGCTCTTCACGCTCCTGTCTTTGCTTTCTTTAAACTCATGTATTCTATTACTAAACGGTCAGAGTGTTCCTATTACTTCTATGATCAAAACCATTTTTTTTCCAACACTCAGATCAAAAATCAAATTTTGTTGCCTGGCTTCAAAGTGCCCGACAAAATGCTGCAGCTCTTTCTGGAAGACTCTTCTCCTTCCCCATACAGCCAGCCCTCAGCTGCTTCAAGAGCTCAGCCCAGGCGTCAGGCTAGCGAGGGTGTGGTTGTGTACTGGTGCCTGGAGCTCTGCGTGCACCCGGTCACACTCACTATCCCTTCAGCAGTCATCTGCTAGCCCGCTGGTCTCTTCCAGAAACTTCAGTAGGCGACTGAAGGCAGGCAAAGCACTTCTTTTTTATTGTAACCACAGTGTCTGTTCAGTACCTGCCATAGTACAGATGCTCAGTACTGATTTGATGAATATTTCCTTGATGGGTTATTTTCTTACAGTGAGCACACAGAGTAACATTTTATAATATCAAGGGTCTTAGAAATAATAGTTAAATAGCCCACATTTTGCAGTTGAGAAGCACAAGTATTAAAAATGTGCTGAAAAACCCCACATAGATTGAAATGCAATATTGTACTTAGCCTCCAATTAAAATAAATAAATATATTAAAAAAAACTTCAAAGAAATATTTGCAACATATATGATGATGGCCAAAGGACTCCTATCCTTAATGTGTAAAGATAATATGAAGATATGCAGGTAGAAAATTGGACAGGACGCATAAATATAAATTTAACCCCAAGAAAAAGTAAAAGTGGCCAATAGGTATGTGGAAAGAAGTTCTTTAGCATTTCTAGCTTTGAAATTTAAAATAGTAGCAAGGTACCATTTTAATCTATGAAACGGACAGCATTTTTTTTAAAAAGTCAATATTTACAAAAAGGAGGAGGAAAAGTTTTCTCATGAAGATTTTATGTAGCAATAAAATGGTTTAACTTTGTGGGGGAGGGAACTTTAGCATTATAGGCCAAAAGTATTAATTATCTGGGGGCTTTCCGGATGGCTCAGCAGTAAAGAATCCGCCTGCAATGCAGGAGATGTTGTAGACTTGGGTTTGATCCCTGGAGGAGGGCATGGCAACCCACTCCAGTATTTTTGCCTGGAGAATCCCGTGGACGGAGACTATAGTCCCTAGGGTTGCAAAGAGTAGGACATGACTGAAGCATGCATTAATTTACAATGCATGCATTAACTATTTGAACCCTATCCTTTCAGTAATTGTACTTCTAGGAATTTAGCCTAATGAAAAAATCATAGATGTCAATAAAGGTTCATTATAATATTATTAAATAATAGAAAAATTTAGATTCTAATTCAAATCTCTAACAAAAATGGATTCATCAGAAACAATCCAGTCCCTCTGTTCCAAAGCATGGACTACAGAATCCATCTGCCTCGGTTCCAGCCCTGGCTCCTTCTCTTACTAGCTGGGCAGCTGGGGGTAAGTTACTGAATCTCTGTGTGCCTTAATTTCTTTATTTGTAAAATAGGAATCATAGAAGTGCCTCTATCACAGAGATGTGGTTAGCACATTCAAAAGGTCTTTGTTCAGTGTTAGTCCGTAATAAATTTTATCCAACTTCTATCGTTGTCGTTGTTCAGTTGCTAAGCTGTGTCTGACTCTTTGTGACCCCATGGACTGCAGCACCCCCAGCTCTCCTGTCCTCACTATCTCCCGGAGTTCGCTCAAACTCATGTCCATTGAGTCAGCAGTAGCAGTATCACCACCGTGGATAACTACATAACCACAAACCTCATGTTTTAGAAGGATGTTGATGAGATAGGTAGGATACACAGCAGGATGTTAAGTTGCTACCAATTTTGCCTCCAACGGATTATGTGTTCTTATATATAAAACTAAATACTTTGAGTACCTATACCTGCATGCTAACAGTGATTCTCCTTGGGTGGTGGGATTAGTATAAAGTTCAGTTTCTTTCACCCCACTCTAGTACCCTTGCCTGGAAAATCCCACGGGCAGAGGAGTCTGGGAGGTTGTAGTCCATGGGTCGCTGAGGGTCATACACGACTGAGCGACTTCACTTTCACTTTTTACTTCCATGCATTGGAGAAGGAAATGGCAACCCACTCCAGTGTTTTTGCCTGGAGAATCCCAGGGACGGGGGAGCCTGGTGGGCTGCCATCTATGGGATCGCACAGAGTCAGACACGACTGAAGTGACTTAGCTTAGCTTAGTTTCTTTAGACACGTCTACTTTGTCCAAATGACCTATAATAAGCCTTTGCTGCTTTTGTAATGAGAAAAAAGAGAATTATTAGTTATTTAAAATAGAAGCTATTGGCCCAGGAAGGCCGGTCACTGGCCAAGGGAGTCAGTGGTGAGAAGGGGTGTTTGCTGGTGTCTCGGGTGTACGGGCTCCTATGGGTGCTCAGCACACAGAATCGATTCCAGCCCGTTTCCATAATAGCCTTCTGCGGAGGGTCATCAGTGTGGACCTAGTGAGACAGCCCGGGTCATCCTAGTGCTGTCCTTTCCAGGGTGTGGACCCTTGGGCCTACTGACTGTGCTGGGTCTCAGAGTCTTCACTTGAAAGTAGGGAACAGAGCCACTTTCCCCCAGGGCTGTTGTGGGGATTCAGTGATGTAATACACAGAAAGCCCAGGTCTGCCTCATTGTGCCTGACATCAGGTTACTGCCTTGGCTTAAAACAATATTTTAGACAGACAGACACACACACACCAAACTTTACAGATGAGTAAATTGATACCAAGAAGTTTCAAGAATCTTATCCAAGGTCTTAGCTAGTACATGGGGCCAAGAATCAAAGCCATGGTTTTGGCTTTTTATATTTCTGGTTCTAAAGTGCTTATACTTTATTCCATGCTTCCTTCTTGATAACCTTTCTCTTGTAAAAAGATCGGTGAACAGGGATGTAGGCAAGCCTTAAGTATGAAAACCCATGGAGTAATGGATTACTAAGGGTAGGGAATATAACTACTTGTAAATGGTGAACATTCAGGTAAATTTAGAGGAAATCTTATATTAACCAGTTTTTATCTTTTAGGTTGTCCCAATAGGACAGAAGACTAACAGAGCAGTGGTCAGCTGTCCTGTCTACATGGGACAATTTCTGCATGAATTTGTAAGTTTTCAGTGTACCATCAGTTCAGTTCAGTCACTCAGTTGTGTCCGACTCTTTGTGACCCTGTGGACTGCAGCATGCCAGGCTTCCTTGTCCATCACCAACTCTTGGAGCTTGCTCAAATTCATGTCCATTGAGTTGGTGATGCCATACAACCATCTCATCCTCTCGTCCCCTTCTCCTCCTGCCTTCAGTCTTTCTTAGCATCAGGGTCTTTTCCAATGAGTCAGTTCTTCGCATAAGGTGGCCAAAGTATTGGAACTTCAGCTTCAGTATCAGTCCTTCCAATGAATATTCAGGACTGATTTCCTTTAAGATTGACTGGTTTGATCTCCTTGAAGTCCAAGGGGATTCTCCAGCATCTTTTCCAACACCACAGTGTACCATGCCAGATGCTTTATTGCAAACAGAACATCAAGTCAAGGAGGAACTGAAATTTTGTGGCCTCATTGAATTTTCCTTGTGAATACAACATTCTAACCCCTCAAAAGGAACAGAGATATAAAGTGTAGAAGCATAAGAAGCTTGAGCTGTGCTTGCTTCACCATCAGTTCTCTTAAAGCTGGATTCCCTGTCTTCACAGTGAGATGGACCGAACTGGAAAGGGTCCAGGACGCTTCCTGACTCCGGTTTCTATAACTCTAGGCAGTACATTCTTTCTTTGGAGACTAAATGGTTCAGTGATGAAGCATCATCAGGAGTTTTGGAAATGAGCTTTCTTAAGTGTTAAGGCAATTCATTCATTCAGGCAGTAGTTCACCCACCAAACACCTTTCAGCACATGTCTGTTATGAGCCGAACACAGGGGATAGAGCAGTGAAGAAAACAGATGTTTTTCTGTCCTCAAGGAGTTAATGTTCTATAACACAGTGTAGACTGACATTGTCCAAATGAGTAAGGGCAGAATCCAAGATGCAGGAGCGACAGAGAATCTTGAGAGAGAGCAAGCAGGGAAAGGGGTGGGGTCACAGGGTAACAGGTCACAGGGTAAGAGGTCACAGGGGTGCTTTCAGGTCTGGGGGGATGTCTCTGAATTGATGTCACAGGAATCCAGGTCCAGTGCAGCAACGGGGTAGCCATCTCCCCATCTAGGGGGAGGCCCTCCAGGCAGGAGGTGCAAAGACCCAGAGGTGGAAGTGTGGTCACGTGCTTGAGGGGAGGTGAGGGGGTGGCTCTGGCCCGATCAAGGCAGCTTTAGGAAGAGTTTAGCTGGCAATGGCACCCCACTCCAATACTCTTGCCTGGAAAATCCCATGGACGGAGGACCCTGGTGGGCTGCAGTCCATTGGGTCGCTGAGTCGGACACGACTGAGTGACTTCACTTTCACTTTTCAGTTTCCTGCATTGGAGAAGGAAATGGCAACCCACTCCAGTACTCTTGCCTGGAGATCCCATGGACGGAGGAGCCTGGTAGGCTGCAGTCCATTGGGTCGCTAAGAGTCGGACACGATTGAGAGACTTCACTTTCACTTTCACTTAGCTGTCCTTCCAGGTATGGTGGGGTTCGGGTGTGGGATCAATCCCACTTGTGTCTTCCAAGGTCATTTTGGTTGCCTTTGGGAACCAGATCCAGAGGGGGCTGGATGACATGAGTGAAGGTTAGGAGGCCACTGGCGTGGTCCAGCCCGAGGGCAAGAGCAGCCTCAGAGGAGCCAGGGAAAGTGAGGAGGACCCAGGCAGGGGGCAGACTTGGGACGTGCGAAGGAGGAGGTGTCAGGACCCACTGCAGGGCTGATTGTGGGGTCTGACACAAAGAAGGGGCTCTGAGGGTGACTTTAGGATTTCTGGCCTGAGAAACTGGGTGAGTAAAGCCTGTCGGCTGAGATGGGGGGCTGTTGTTGCCAGAGGGGGCAGAAAGGGGGGCTCTTTGAGGGGTATGGGTAACAGGGCTGCTTGAGATCCCTCCAGACACTGGAAGACAGTATGGGGAGGCTGAAGCGGGGGCAGAGGTCAGGGGTGCAGACGCAGGTGTGCTGAGGTCTGATCTAGTCCTGTGGTGCCACGGGACTAGCCTCACAGTGGACCTTCCGCTTCACAGTGTGATCACACACATCTCACTTCAGAGGTGGGTACAGCTGGGAGGATGTGCGGAAGCTGTGCTTCTGTGTTTATGAAGCAGGGAAGAAGCATATGTCCTTTGAGAACTGCTGTGAATGAGCAGGAGGCAAACGCATCCTACTGAAGGCACCCCCGACGATCCTGAGTAAATCACCTGGGTGTAATCCCATGAGCTCTCCATCCATCAGGAGGATGAAGCATCAGGGGGTATTTCTGGATGATTCAGAATGTGTTCCAGGGCCGTGACCTGTTGGCCTTATGTGGTGTTCCTTTATATAGAAAGCACAAGAATGACTTTCCGAAACTGCAGTTTTGCACACATCTGAGGAAGCTGTGTAAAACCATCACCTGGTACCTATTTTCATGCCTACCAGACGGCAACCGTGCAGTCACTTCCAACTCAGCAGGGCTCACACCGGTATTTGACTACAAGTCTAAAAAAAGATTTGGATTGCCACCAATGAAAGCTCACGGCTGAAACTTCTGCTGGAAATCCCCTTTGGCCCCACGATGAAATCTGATGCTCGGATATCCTCTTCAGTGTGGTAACCTGAGTGTTTATGCTCCCAGAGCGAAACAATGATGTCATTACAGGTGTAACTTTACCAAGTGAAAACAAAATATCCAGCGTCCCTTTAGGTTCCTACTCTCAGGCATTACATGATACTGACCCTTTGACTCTTGGCAGCCAGTTGTATTTACTAGCATTGGGAAATGTAATTTTTCTTTGAGAAATCTGATACTTATTTTCAGATGGCACGCAGGTTTTGATTAATCATCGCCTACTACTAAAATTTCTGAAAGCATGTCTTTCGGAAGTTCTTTGAACAGACTGTGCTATTTGGATTTTGCAGGTGGAGATGTCATTTCAGTAACCAAATGTCAGTAACCAAAAGACACCTGTGGGTGGGAACTGATTCTGAGTACCATCCAGGGATTTTGAGAATTACCCGGTACACCTGACTTTCAGTCTTTTTCAAGGCACAGTTTCTTATTTTTTAGAAATAAGAAATAGATACAGTTTCGGCTGCTGGATAATCCTTAGGGATAAACACTGGGGTGTGAAAATGGACTTTTCCTTCTGTGAAGAATGAAAAGAAAATGGTGCTTTAAAAGAGTGAATTTGAGTAAATATAAGCCATAAATAAACACTTGACATGCATAATTTTGAAAATCCTACTTGGTGCCATGTGCAGATTATATCCATCTTTTTAGGGGGATTATTAGTCAAACGGACCATGATTAATTACAGACCTGAGTTCCATCCTTAATGATCAAATGCTTGGCAAAACTCATCCTCGTTGGCACTAGATAAAGGGCAGGTTTTAGAACTTTCTAATTTCATATTTGCTTTTATGAAGTCTATAAAGTATACTGCTGTTCTTATCTGTGATTAAAAGGAAAGAAATGGAGTCCCAGGCTGGTTCAAGATGACAGAGTAAGTTATTCCCAGAGACAGGGTTAGAACTCATGGTAATGACATGAGTCTCAGCTCTGACTGTGGGACGAGTTGCTTCCCGACAAATCCTGAAGTCACGAGGATGGATCCCACGCTGGGCTCTCTTTCTTTCTATTATCAATCCCTTCCCTACCATCAAGAGCTTTTTGAACAAGACATGCTCTGTTTAGAGGAGAACAAAAAACAAGGTTTATTGAAAACACGTGGTGATACCACCTTGGGGATGCATCGGGACAGGCTATATTCCCACAAGCGAACTGTGGAGAAGCAGAAAAAAAAATGTAATTAAAAAATGGTTTCAGATGTGCACATTTTAATGTTGTGACCAGTAAAGATTCCAGAAACCACAGAAACTTGGTAGGAGATGGATTCTGAAGTCACACGATGGCAAAGTCCTGAGGATTAGCTACACTACTTTGATCTTCACATTCCAAACACAGATTTGGAGTCTGTGGTAGGAGCTAAAATCAAATATTTCAAACATTTTGTAAAAGGCAGCAGTAAAAAGTTTGAGAAAACAGTAGCAGAAGATCACCCTGTTAAGGAGCCTGTAATTACAAGCATGAAAAATAAGCACTTTATTAAAAAATTACATTCACATGACCAAATGAAGCAACTACATTAAAAAAATACAGGCAAAAATGATCTTTCTGAAAACTCTTGTTACCTGAGGTAAAGGTGCTACCCTTTCCTTGCATTGCTTGGATAACTGCCACAGTTCCGCTTCATTCTTTATATTGTGTTTCCCTTGCGTATGTATAGGATGAGACTGCGGGGGAGGTGAGGTTGTGCAGGTGAATGCCTCATAGCTTGTGACTGTTTTGAATTTTTTATTCACTCAATACACACTTATTGTGGTCAGAAGCTGCTAGGACCTGGGGTTTTGATAGTAAAGGGTGTGGGCGGGGTAGACGAGACCAATGCCCTCCACTCACCCAGAGGTGAAAGGACAGCTGGCAAGATGGACTGAGGAAGTTAACACAACCAGGGTGATGCCTGTTCAGACAGCAGCAGGGCAGGCGCAGGGAACCTGGTTCAGGGCTGAGGAAGCCCTTCTGGGGGAAACGAGGGTTAAGCACAATGAACAACCAGTCAAAAATAAAGCTACAACCACCCCTGCTGCTGCTAAGTCACTTCAGTTGTGTCCAACTCTGTGCGACCCCATAGCCTACCAGGCTCCTCTGTCCACAGGACTCTCCAGGTAAGAACACTGGAGTAGGTTGCCATTTCCTTCTCCAATGCATGCTAAGTCGCTTCAGTCGTGTCCGACTCTGTGCGACCCCATGGACTGCAGCCTACTAGGCTTCTCCGTCCATGGGATTCTCCAGGCAAGAATACCGGAGTGGGTTGCCATTTCCTTCTCCAGCTCTATTTACTACTTACTACAAATTGGTGAGACTGTCAGGAAGGAGAATTCCCGGGGCACAGAGTAAACTCCACATAATTTTTAGTGGTAGTGACACTTTCCATAAGGGTGACACCACTTTGCACTCCTGTTTCCTCACCGTCTCACTAAAAAAGTAACTGGATTTTGCCGATCTGACAGGTGAGAAAATGCTGCCTTTTTGTATTTCTTATGAGCGAGACTGTGTTTACAGGGCACATGGGTATTTCTTTGGCTGGGAACTGTCTGTTCATATTCATTTGCTATCTTTTATTTTCCTCTGGGCTGCTGGTTTTTTCTTCTGGATTTCTAGAGCGGCTTATAGTTTAAGATGACTGACTTTTTGTCTCTGATAGGTGTTGTATATATTTTCCTGCATTTGTCTTTTAACCTTGCTTGTTTGACTTTGTTCTATCATACAGTATTTTTGATTTTATGTAATCTAATTATATCTTTAAAAAATTTTATGTAGCGTAAGTTTATCAATGTTTTCTTCTATGGTCTCTATATCTTCAGTCACAGTTAAAAAGACCTTCTTGGTTCCAAGATTATATGACAATTTACCCATTTCTGCCATCCAATATTTATTTAAATCTTTGATTTATTTGGAATTTATCTTGGAATATGATAAGATAAATATGGATCCAACCTGATCTTCTTCCAAATGAGTAATTAGTTGTTCTAACATTGCTTATACCCAGAGTGGTGATGGAGCTGAAATTCATGAATGTGTGGGGTTGTTACTAACTTTTGAGAAAATGACTTTTCTGTTGATTATGATGGAAGATTCACTGGGAGATTTTGAGAGGGGTTTTGAAGGTTTTAAGAATAGTTTTAAGAATTGGGGGATTTTTTTTTTTTTTTAAAGCTGCACTGTGATCCTACAGTCTCACTGCTGGGCAAATATCCAGAGAAAACTCTACTTCAAAAAGATACACATGCAATGTCCATAGCAGCACTATTTACAATAGCCAAGATACGGAAGCAGCCTAAATGTCCATCAACAGAGGAATGGATAAAGAAGATGTGGTACATATACACAATGGAAGATTACTCAGCCACAAAAGAGAATTAAATAATGCCATTTGTAGCAATATGTGTGGATCTACAGATGATCCTACTAAGCAAAGTAAGTAGATAAAGGCAAATGTCATACAGTACCACTTATACGTGAAATCTGAACAAATGATATAAATGTACTTATTTACAAAACAGAAATGGACACAGTCACAGAAAACAAATGTATGGTTACCACAGGGGAAAGGGAGGAGGGATAAATTAAGAATTTGGGACTCACAGATACACACTTCTATACATAAAATAGATAAGCTACAAGGACCTACTTATAGAATAACGAACTATATTCAGGATCTTATAATAACCTATACTGGAAAAGAATCTGTAAAAAGAATACATATATTCTTATATATGGGCTTCCCTGGTAGCTCAGTTGCAATGAGCTACTGCAATGCAACTGAGCTCCTGCAATGCAGGAGATCCTGGTTCAATTCCTGGGTTGGGAATATTCCCTGGAGAAAAGATAGGCTACCCACTCCAGTATTCATAGGCTTTCCTGGTGGCTCAGATGGTAAAGAATCCACCTGCAATGTAGGAGACCTAGGTTCAATCCCTGGGTTAGGAAGATCCCCTGGAGGAGGGCATGGCAACCCACTCCAGTATTCTTGCCTGGAGAATCCCATGGACAGAGGAGCCTGGCAGGTATAGTCCATGGATGGATTCACAAAGAGTCAGACATGACTGAGTGACTAAGCATAGCACAACATTCATATATATATATATATATATATATATATATATATAACTGAATCACTTTGCTGTATACCTGAAACTAATAAATCATTGTAAATTACACTTCAATAAAAATGGTTAAAAAAAGAATAGGGGATTTTTGAAAGGTGTGGGATCAGGGAGAACAAATGTTTGTTTACATTACATCAGGACTATGATTCTTGGGTCCAAAGCTTGGTGACAGCTTTAAGCACTTTATCCTGAGGGATTCAGATTTGAGGCTTGATGTGATTATAAGTATCCTTTAGCACAGGGGTCCCCAACCCCTGGGTCATGGGCCAGTACTGTTCGGTGGCCTGTTATGAACATGGTCACACAGCAGGAGGTAAGTGGTGGATGAGCAAGTGAAATTTCATCTGTATTTACACACACTCTCCATTGCTTGCATTACTGCTTGAATTCTGCCTCTAGTCAGATCAGTGGCTGAAATTAGATCCTCATAGGAGTGTAAACCCTACCATGAACTGCATATGTGAGAGACCTAGGTTGAGCACTCCTTATGAGAATCATCTTGAAACCATCAGTGGAAATATTGTCTTTCATGAAACCAGTCCCCGGAGCCAAAAAGACTGGGGACTGCTGCTTTAGCAGGAAAGTACAATTAGTATTTGTTTCAGTAAAATGTGCTTGAATAAGGATTTCCTACAAAGTAAAGTTAGATTTAGGTAATGGTCCTTCAGGAATTTGTATAGTATTGGTTTTTTTACATTAATTAGTCTCTCAACACTTCATCTACATAAGCATCAAATTTGCATTCATTTACTAGAGCATGAAGAACTGCTCCTTAATGGACTATATTTTCACTTATTTCTTGACCCAAGTAATCAAATGTGAATTTCAGAAACTTCTGCTTATTAGAATAATTTTCATAGAAAAACAGAAGTAGAAACATTTTCTATGAAAAGTAGTGAATGTCAATATGGATGTAGTTTACTGTCGTGAAGTATTCTAGGCATTTCTGTATTTTAAAGAAATAGCTAGACACTGGAAACTGTTTGGTAGCTTCTGATAAAGTCAAACACCATTGGAGCCAGTAACCCCACTCCTGGGTATCTATCCTAGAGAAATAAAAACTTATGTTCATACAAAGCCTCTACATAAATGTTCATGACAGCTTGATTTATAAATAGAAACGACCTGACCATCTGGTCATCTGGCCAGATGACCTTTAACAGGTAAATGGATAAACTGTGTAATCCATAGCATGGAATACCGCTGCTGCTGCTGCTAAGTCGCTTCAGTCATGTCTGACTCTGTGTGACCCCATAGACGGCAGCCCACCAGGCTTCCCCATCCCTGGGATTCTCCAGGCAAGAACACTGGAGTGGGTTGCCATTTCCTTGTCCAATGCATGAAAGTGAAAAAATAAAGTGAAGTTGCTCAGTCGTGTCCAACTCCTAGTGACCCCATGGACTGCAGCCCACCAGGTCCCTCTGTCCATGGGATTTTCCAGGCGAGAGTACTGGAGTGGGGTGCCATCACCTTCTCCAATGGAATACTAGTCAGCGATAAAAAGGACTGAACTACTGTTATTTGCAATGACTTACATGGAGCTCAAGAGTATTATACTGAGTGAAAAAAAAAGCAATTTTAAGACTGAATTTATGACTGTATGGTTGCATTTACACAACAATCTAAAAGTGACAAAATTACAGTGATGAACATATCCGTGATTCTCAGGAGCTGGGATTTTTTTGGGAGGAGTGACTTTAAAGGGATAGCACCTCGAGTTTGTTTAGGGGGGTGGGAAGGATCTGTGTCTTGATGGTGGTGATGGTTCAATTAACCTGTACATGTGGTAAAATTTCATTGACTGCAGGCAGAGACTGGTGAAATCTGAACAAGGTTTGCAGTTTAGTCAGTAACACATCCAATCCACTTCCTATTTTTGGTAATTGCACTAAACTCATGTGAGATGCCATCAATAGGGGAAGCTGGCTGAAGGATAGTTGCATGCAGGGTAACTCTCTCTACTCTTTTTGAAACTTTTAAGTAAGTCTACAATTATTTCAAAATGAAAAGTTGTAAAAAAGGGCCAGATCTTAGGAAGATGACTGCTGGGAAAAGGAACTGCATTTTTTGATACTAACATCTATTTTCTTCTTGGCTTCACATTAGCTAGTGTCTCCAATGGGGACAGGACCCAGACCCCATCACATGGTTTATTTATTTTTTCCTGTTGCATTGCACGTGAGTGATGCAGGGAGATAACGTGGTACCACAGAAGGTTGTCCTGAGCATATCTCACTTTCTTGCTCTTTTTTGTTGTTCTGACTGTTTTACTTTTATGCAGTATGACCCTTGATAAGACCATTAATCTAAGGCTCACGTTTTCAATATGTAAAATGGAGATCATCATCTTTTTCAATTTTAATAAGAAAGTCAATCCTAAAGGAAATCAACCCTGAATATTCACTGGAAGGAGTATGCTGAAGCTGAAGCTCCAATACTTTGCAAACTGATGCAAAGAGCCAACTCATTAGAACAGACCATGATGCTGAGAAAGATTGAAGGCAAAAGGGGAAGGGGACGACAGAGGATGAGACGGTTGGATGACATCACTGACTAAATGGACATGAATTTGAGCAAATACCAGGAGACAGTGAAGGACAGGGAAGCCTGGTGTGCTGCAGTCCATGGAGTCACAAAGAGTTGAACATGACTGAGCAACTGAACAACAGTGAGGGTTATATGAGATCGTTCATAAATATGATTTATACTTTAAACCATAAAATTTTATTTGTGTTCATGTAACATCAAGTAGCCCAAGTTCTAACCTCCTGTTATATTCAGCTTTAAAGGCAGATTTCTTATCTAAACACACCTCTTAAACTATTGTCTGTTTTGTAATGTGTTTGTAGGAAATAGACAATAGATAGTCCAGCAAGTTCAAAGCCACCGTGGATTGGTGTGAAAGTAATCAAAAGTCAACAATGAAGCAAAGGCTCACTCATCTCTTGTTTTAAGGAAGGTGGTGAGTTGAGCATTTAATCCAATGTGGTTGTTTCTTTTGACCCAAAGGAGTGTTGAGGGGGAACTACGCACTCTTTTTTTCCTCTTACTACTATCGTTATTTAAAAAAAAAATCCATAAGTTTTATTTCTGACAAAACTGTGGTTCTGCAGCATTTCCAAGTTGAAGCTTTGCTTATGTGTCAAAGCGAGAAGAATCAAGCAGTCCTTTGCCAGTTGTGGCCATGGCATCAGGATCATCTCTCATGGCAGGAAAATCACCTAGAACTCACTGGAAACCTGCATCTCGACAGGAAGGTTGCTGATCTACATCACGTGGTCTCCTGCCAACCTGCTAATAAATTCATTTTTCCTGCTCCCTCATTATTCTTCCGTGTGTAGATTAAGTGGATTATACTGTAATTAAATTTGACTCTCCAGAGATGGGGTGTTAGAGCTGGGAGCCAGGGGAAGTCAGCTTTCCGCCCCAGTCCTGTGGCTGACTTGGGGGTTAAGCAGGGAGCACTCCCCCATGGAGCCTCAATTTTACTGTTTCTCATGAGAGAGAAGCAACGTCTCAGAGGGACACAGTGCTGCTTGATGAGCTCTATCTTCTAACCGAGCTCCAAATTCCGTTATAGGAAGGTACTCTTTGAAGAATTAAAGATGCATTTTACTGCAGTTGAGCCTCTTAATAGGGATGAAGCTTTAAAATCTAATTTTAAAAGCCGCCCACTACACAGCACATTATCCATGCTCTCAAATGCTGCACTCAGCTGTGCACAGGGCCGCTCACTCTGTGGTATTTATTAAAAATAAAACACAAGCCCTGCAAAAATGTGCCAGGAACATCTCCGCAGCCGCACACAGGGGCTGAATTGCTCAACTTCCACTGGGGTGAGAGGGGCTCCTGCTGGCAAATTCCAAGCAGCACTCAGAAAACTGACCTTATAGAGACAGTAATGCCTCCTATTGATCGTAAGTCTTCAGATAACAGCTCAACACAGCAAGGGACCATTTCTCAAAGGAAATAAATCATCTTTAATGAAATAAGTCTGCCTCACAGCCATCACTGAGTGGATGCTGCAAAGTCCTTTGCTCAGAGGCCCCTGGGAACTGCTTCCTGGTGAGATTTTCCAAGGGGAATGTGAGAGCTCTCATAACATTCTCCTAATTCCTGCTGCTCAAAGGAAAAACACATTTTCTTTTCAGTTTGGACATTTCATGTTTCTATATAGATGGGCAGATACATAGATGTAAGGGTAGATACACAGATGCGTGGAAAAGTCAAAGGGACAGGTTTATATTTTTCTGGATGGATAATGATTTATATATTCCAATATGAAGTTCAAACAGGTATAGACAGATGACCAAGAGACCTAGGGCCTTATATAGCCATATTTCTTGTTGCCTGATCAAAATGTTGTGTTTTTAACCTAAATATTTATCATTAGGCCCAACAGTCATCTATTGGACCTCTGCCTAGTGGCCCATCTTAGACACTACTTCATCTCAGGCAACTAGATGGCCTCATGTGGCCCCCACGGCCCCTGGGAGTGGCCATCTGTCCATCACCTACCACACCGAGCTCACTGAGCTCTGGCCACAGTGACCATGTGTCTCTTCCTGGTACAGGCTGAGCTCCCTTGGTCTCAAGAACCTTTGCATTGCCTGCTCTCTGGCCTGGAAAGACCTCTGCCCACATCTCATCAATGGCTCCTGTAATACTCAGGTTGACTTGAGTGCTCACTCCTTAGAAAGACTCCCTTGGACCCCTCAATCTAAAGGAATTCCTAATCTCTCTGTTCATTTTCTTCATTGCATTCTCTGTAGTTGATGCTATCTCATTTTTCAAAAATATTTCTGCATATTATTTTTCTCTGTCCCCTGGAATATCAGCTTGACAGGAAAGAGGACACTGCCCATTTAGAGCAACATAGCATCCCTGGCATTGAGAACCACACTTGGACATAGTACAGATGTTTGGTGGGTGACTGAGCTCAAAACCCAAGGGACCTTCCCCTCCTTTGTTCAATCAGTCATGGTGTTCTACACCCTTCCGTCCACGACTCCTGCCTCCATCAGCTTTGTTCTAAATCAACATAACTAGTCTCCTTGCTCCAAGGGCACAGGAGCTCCTACGCTTACAGGCAGGGATCGTGTTTTATTAATCGTTGTGTCATTTGCACCTAAGATCATGTTTGGCACGTAATAAATAAGCGCTCTGTCTGTGAGTGAATTTTCTTATGTAACATTTGAAAGTACAGAATATTAGTACCATGTATCACAGTGCTCCACTCAGGTTTATTGAAGGAATGGGAAATAATCTTTAGTTATTCATTTTCTCCAGGCATATTCTCCCTATGGTCCAGTCTTATGAGCTAATCAAGCTATATGACACTCAAATTTGCACACCAGGTCAAGTGACCTAAACAGGTCTCCAGCAGTCTATAGTATGAACAACATGTGAATACATTTCTGAGAATGATGTCACTCACCTGGAAACGTCTCTAGTTGGGACACACCCAGGGACCTCAGGAAAGCATTGCACAGGAGGCCATGCAGTCATAGAAAAGTCAAATTAGTCTACTCCAGAGCTTAATTTCTTCTTTAGGTTGGAGAGCAGCAACAAGTAACCTGATCTAATTGAAGTGATAAGGCTAATATTTAAGGCTGATACTGCAATCAAAGAGTTTAGGTGGCAAATGATAACATTTGTATACAACTAATGGATATTACAAATGTAAGTTGATGACAATGGACAAGGCTGACTAAATTTAATTTAAAAACACTAATAAACAATAAGAGCAATTTTTCTCACAGTTGGGTCATGTGGTACTCTGGGGAGTGGATACTTGGTCATTCTCCTGGGTTCCTTGTACAGAGCTCCTAGACTTAGGGATCTCTGGCATGATAAATGCCTTCTGTACAATCATCAGATGACTGTTGGCTAGGGGTCCCTATTCAGATTCCTGGGTACCAGGAGGACCTGGGACCTCTTGGGAGAGAAAGTGTTGAGTCACCAACAGCCAGTGACCAACAGATGTGCTTTTTCAGTGACAGCTCCATGGCTATCTCTAAAGCGTGGGGTTTGGTGAGCATCTGGTGAACACACAGGTTCTAGGAGGTGGGGCTCTTGAAGGGGCACAAAATCTCCATGTTAGCCAGTCCTCTGCCCCAAATATCTGTCCGGTGCATCTCTTTCACTTGGCTGTTCTCAGATTCAGCTTTTATAATAAATATAAAAAATATAATGTGATATAATGTACAGCACTTTCCTGAACCCTGTGTCATTCTAGCAACATGTGGGGCTATTGGAATCTCTAGATTGCCGTCGGCCAGGCAGAGCATGTTAGCCTGGACACCTCTCTGTGGCTGGTGTCTGAAGTTGGGGAGGGAAAGTCCAGTGAGACTAAACCCTGGATCGGCGGGGTTTCATACTAATACCAATTGGTAGTGTCAAAATTGTATTGAGTTGTTGGCTTCCTTGTAGCTCAGCTGGTAAAATATCCACCTGCAATGCAGGAGACCCTGGTTCGATTCCTGGGTTGGGAAGATCTGCTGGAGAAGGGATAAGCTACCCACTCCAGTATTCTTGGGCATCCCTGGTGGCTCAGATGGTAAAGAATCCACCTGCAATGTGGAAGACCTGGGTTCAATCTTGGGTTGGGAAGATCTGGAGAAGGGAACTGCTACCCACCCCAGTATTCTGGCCTGGAGAACTCCATAGACAGAGGATCCTGGCGGGCTACAGTCCATGGGGTTGCAAAGAGTCAGACATGACTGAGCAACTTTCACTTGCAAGGGTGTACAGAAAGTTGGAGAACTGGTTGATGTGAGGGAAAATCCCACAGATTTGATGTCAAAAGTGTTGTGAGTAAAAGGAGCTCATCAGGTAGGCTTATTTTTCTAGATTGAAATCCTAGTTCTTTCACCATCTAACTGTGGACAAGTTTCTCAAACCCTATCTTACTTCCTCATCTTTAAAAAGGATATTATAAAACTTCTGCAGAATTAAATAAGACAGTATTTACCGAGTTCAAGAGCAGTACCCATAGCGTAGCAAATTTCAATAACTATCAGCTATATTCACTATAGAGACTGAAACGGCTTTATAGTTCTGTAGTCAAGCAAGTCAAGAAGGTTTAACGGTCCTCAGACGGTCCAGTTAATCACATAGAGGTGACCATATGCATGGAGTTTGGACTTTCAGACATAGAAGGAGGCAGAGAAGAGTACACGGCTGACAGGAAACAACCCAAGAGAAATAGCTTTCAGTAAAGGGCAGAGGAGATTAGAGGGTGAGAAAATGAGTGTAGCTGAAAAGACTGTCTCTTGGAACGAAAGATGGAGAGGCTGGAGAGGTAGAAAAACGGTGCCTGGATCTTCAGTTTAGGAGCTGGTGGCATCCAAGTGTCTCTGATATAGCTTTCCAACACATTAGCAGCTGAAACTGCTTTCAATAAGATGAACTCACAGATATATTAGAGTGGCCTTGGCTGTGTGGTTGATTTTAATAAAGGCTCCAATTTTGTTGTAGCTAGGGAAGACACTGGTTATTTTTTCTTCATTAAGAAAAAAGATACATTTGCTATTTTCCCGTGTCAAAGGCACACACGTTCAGCTCACGGGGGACACCTCTATGCTCTGCTTTGCCTCTTTTTGTCTTCCTGTGGAAATATTACACAGAAGGGGAACTGCTAAAACAGCAATTAAAAAATCAACTTATATTTAGCATCAAGTACTGATCCAAGGTTAATCACAGGCTAGTCTTTTCTTCTTTTCTGAGATGACTAAAAACTACAGCCTTGTTCCAGCTGTCTCTAGGAGGAGTCACCAGGGATCCAAAAAGTCACGGTTACGAGTAACTTGTTGACATTCTAACCCATCAGGCTCATTACTGTAATCTAAGCAGCAGTCTTGGGTATGATTTGCAATTTTCAGGCAGGTCATTAATGAAAGCTGGAAAAGGAGTGACTATGAACTCAGTCTCTGAGGTTATTTTACACGTCCTCTATACTGAGGCCACTGAGTGAATGAGTTGTGTTTGATTGTAGAGAGATCAGAAAAGAAATCAGAAAGTCCAGACAAATGAGGTCAACTCATTAGTCATCCACAAACACATTCAACTCTTCAAGTTGTAGCACAGTGATTACTGACCACAGCTGCAGACATATTATTCCAATAGCGTATTAGGTGAGAGATGTAAATTGGAGGCATGCTGCTGCTAAGTCACGTCAGTCGTGTCTGACTCTGTGCGACCCCATAGATGGCAGCCCACAAGGCTCCCGTCCCTGGGATTCTCCAGGGAAGAATACTGGAGTGGGTTACCATTTCCTTCTCCAGTGCATGAAAGTGAAAAGTGAAAATGAAGTCGCTCAGTTGTGTCCGACTCTTCGTGACGCCATGCACTGTAGCCTACCAGGCTCTGCTGTCCATGGGATTTCCCAGGCAAGAGTACTGGAGTGGATTGCCATTGCCAAATTGAAGGCATAGATATATAAGAATTTTGCAATTCAAGATAAGCTTTTACCAGTTTCCAAACTCCCCAAATCAAGGAGAGATAAATCAGTTTGGTAAAGAAAGCAAGCATCTAATTTTAAAAAATGAGTAGATTTTTCTTCTCTTTGGTTACAGATGTCTAAAAGATGTTTTTCAAACACAAGAATATAATGATTTTATGTTTTCTTAAATCAACAATATTTGGAAATGCTCTGGTTCTGGCTCCCATGTAGGGGTGGGGAGTGGGCAGGTTAGGAGGGAAGTTACGATTCTTTGGGAATCAGCCCGTGGGCCCCATGAACCAACCTGTGTCCCAATAGGATCAGTTGGTCTGCAGGGTTCTGTCTTGCCCAAGGCAACAGCTGAAGAAGCTTTGCTCTGCTTCAGCTCTATTTTAGAGGGCGCTCTCAGAAGGCATTCCCCACACAGCAGTCACACCAGTGACCAGTCTCCTCGGGGCCCTTTCTTGAATGCTCAAGCCTTCTGAAAATGTTTGGGTGTGTGGCATGTTCAGAATAACCAGATATTACAGATATGTGGAGCCTTGAGAGAGCTTAGCTACATCTCCAAACGCACAGCGTTATCAGCACATCTTAGTCCTTTAATCTTCCTCTTCCTGTCTCGAATCCTTCTAGGACTTGGTGTAGCACGTGGTTCTGAAGATGGAGTTGTGTCACCTGTAATTCGGCCACCTTTAGGCCTGTGAGCAGTGGCCTGACAGATGCAGTGCGACGTGCAGTAGGCATGAATGTAGTGGGCAGGGGAGGGATGACAACTCTTTGTCCACTTTGCTGCAGTCAATTAGGTCAAGCAGGGAGATCAGGGCTTACTTTCCAATGTGATTGCTCATTTTACCCCTGACATCAATCATTTTTTATGGCCCTATTAAGCATGGCCTAGAAAGGGCTCCAGGAGCCATTTGGGACACCCTGCTGCTTTCAGGCTGGAGAAGGCAATGGAAACCCACTCCAGTACTCTTGCCTGGAAAATCCCATGGACGGAGGAGCCTGGTAGGCTGCAGTCCATGGGGTCGTGAAGAGTCGGACATGACTGAGCGACTTCACTTTCACTTTTCACTTTCATGCATTGGAGTAGGAAACGGCAACCCACTCCAGTGTTCTTGCCTGGAGAATCCCAGGGACGGTGGGGCCTGGTGGGCTGCTGTCTATGGGCTCTCACAGAGTTGGACACGACTGAAGCGACTTAGCAGCAGCAGCAGCTGCCTTCAGGCAGCTGACATTTGGTTCCTTTGTGTAGGTTACATCTTACCAACCTCGTCCAAAAGAGCCACATTTGAACACGTTTCACTATTACATAGGTTCAGCTGGACCACGAATCAAATCATTACACATATATCAAATAAAAGACTGAGAAGTGCATAGTTACCTTAAGTGTAAGTACAAATCTTGCTTTTGTTCTAGTGGGTATTCATTATGTATTTATCTGTGAGGTTTTCTTCCAAAGAAGCTGATTTGGTAGAGGTAAAATAACAAATGAAGAAAAGGCCTGAAGTGGAAACTAAGCTCCAACCACACCTACAGTGCGTCAAACTGAATCTGTGAAGTCACAGCTGACAGGCCTAAAGGTGGCTGAGTTACAGATGACACAACACTGTCTTCAGCATCACATGCTACACCAAGTCCCAGAAGGATTCAAGAGAGGAAGAGGAAGATTAAAGGACCAAGATGTGCCCATGTATCTGCAGCTGAGAACAGATATCAAAAGGCAGCAAACATGTGGGAAAGAACCTGCTCTTTAGCTTAGGGGCCAGAAATACACTGGCATTGCCTCTGGAATTGGATTAAAACCAAATTTTCAGCCAGTTCAGTCTCTCAGTTATGTCTGACTCTTTATGACCCCATGGACTGCAGCATGCCAGGCTTCCCTGTCCATCACCATCTCCTGGGCTTGCTCAAACTCATGTCCATCGCATCAGTGATGCCATCTAACCATCTCATCCTCGTCTCCTTCTCTTCCCACCCTCAATCTTTTCCAGCATCAGGGTCTTTTCCAAGGAGTCAGCTCTTCGCATCATGTGGCCAAAGTATTGGAGTTTCAGCTTCAGCATCAGTCCTTCCAGTGAATATTCAGGACTGATTTCCTTTAGGATTGACTGGTTTGATCTCCTTGAGTCCAAGGGACTCTCAAGAGTCTTCTCCAACATCACAGTTCAAAAGCATAAATTCTTTGGTGCTCAGCTTTCTTTACAGTCCAACTCTCACATCCATACATGACTACTGAAAATAGCTTTGACTAGATGGACCTTGGTTGGCAAAGTAATGTCTCTGCTTCTTAATATGCGGTCTAGGCTGGTCATAGCTTTTCCTCCATGGAGCAAGGGTCTTTGAGTTTCATGGCTGCAGTCACCATCTGCAGTGATTTTGGAACCCCAAAAAATAAAGTCTCTCACTTTTTCCATTGTTTCCCCATCTATTTGCCTTGAAGTGATGGGATTGGATGCCATGATCTTAATTGGATGCCATGATCTTAATTTTCTGAATGTTGAGTTTTAAGCCAACTTTTTCACTCTCCTCTTTCACTTTCATCAAGAGGCTCTTTAGTTCTTCTTCCTTTTCTGCCATAAGGGTGGTGACATCTGCATATGTGAGTTTATTGATATTTCTCTTGGCAATCTTGATTCTAGTATGTGCTTCATCCAGGCTGGCATTTTGCATGATACACTCTGCATATAAGTTAAATAAGCAGGGTGATGATATCCAACCTTAATACTTCTTTCCCTACTTGGAACCAGTCTGTTGTTCCATGTCCAGTTCTAACTATTGCTTCTTGACCTGCATACAGATTTCTCAGGAGGCAGGTAAGATGGACAGGTATTACCAACTCTTGAAGAATTTTCCACAGTTTGCTGTGATCCACACAGTCAAAGGTTTTGGCGTAGTTAACAGAAGTAGATGTTTTTCTGGAAATTTCTTACGTTTTTGATGATCCAACAGATGTGGTTCCTCTGCCTTTTCTAAATCCAGCTTGAACATCTGGAAGTTCACAGTCCACATACTATTGAAGCCTGGTTTGGAGAATTTTGAGTATTACTTTGCTAGCGTGTGAGATGAGTGCAATCGGGTGGTAGTTTGAACATTCTCTGGCAATTTTTAATCGGTTTTAAAGCCTGAAATGGGACATTCCTGCAGTCAGCTGTGAACCAACTTTATCCTATAGAAGCTGAATGAGTCCTACTAAACTGTTTGCCTTGTGAATCGTTTGGGTCCCTTATAGTACTAGAAGCTCTCGTGCCATAATTTCGCATCGAGCTACAGTGTTTCATGGTGTAGCTCGAGTGGGGATTCAAAAAGAGAGGAGCTCTTCAGAGTAAAACCAAGTGCCTGCACGGATGTGCCCTGGGGGCCAGGTGGGCCCCTCGGGGGCTTGGAGCTGGTGCCCAGTTTCCTCTGCACTTCATCTGGCAGGAGAGGAGCAGCCAGACAAACAGACTGCATTAGCGAAGGCCAAGCAAGGTGTTTCAAGGTTGATGTAACTTAGAATTGCACTAGAGTCCCTTCTGTAACTGCAGTGCTTTTCAAGCAGTCACGTTTCCACAAAGTCCGGTTGAATGAAAGGAAACTCTTGAAATAGGCAGGTGTGTGGGGAGCCCACCCACTTCCCCATGCTCAGGACAAGTGTCCGGGACATGGACACAGCACTGGCATAAAAGATGAAACAAAGGATTCCTCTGACAGAGCGTGTGGAAAGGGTTTCTCCACTTCCTCCTTAAGCATTGGGTGAAGAAGGTATCCAAAGACGCTCAACAATTTCTGAAACAGAATGGAAAACCCTTTGCTGATCAGGAGCTCAGCCTAAACTAGCTTGTAACTAAAACCCCCAGTTTCTCAGGTTGGAAACAGTGGAAATAAGTGAGCTCACCAGGAACTTCCAGCATTTGGATTTGCTGCTGCTGCTGCTAAGTCGCTTCAGTCATGGCCGACTCTGTGCGACCCCATAGACGGCAGCCCACCAGGCTCCCCCGTCCCTGGGATTCTCCAGGCAAGAACACTGGAGTGGGTTGCCATTTCCTTCTCCAGTGCATGAAAGTGAAAAGTGAAAGTGAAGTTGCTCAGTCGTGTCCGACTCTTAGTGACCCCATGGACTGCAGCCTACTGGGCTCCTCCGTCCATGAGATTTGAGTGGCTGCCAAAGAAATAGGAAGGAGAAAAGAGCAAGGAAACCAAATGCAACTATTGAATAACGACAACTACAACATCCACAATTACAAGAAGCTATAGTACACAGGGTTTTACTATTCTTCCCCCAAAGAAATAAAAACATTCCATTTTTTAAAAAATAGGTCAAATTCTTCAAAAATGTCAGTGTTGTAAAAGACAGAAAGGCTGAGGAACTGTTCTAGATAAAAGGAGACCACAGAGACCTGATGACTAAACACCATATGTGACCCTAGACTGGAGGGAAAAATGCTACAAGGACATTATTGGGTCAACTGGCAAAACTAGGATACAGCCAGCAGATTAGATAAGGGGTTGTACTAACATCCAATTTAAGTACAGAAGATTATGCAGACTCATAGTCTTCCTTTCGAAAATCCATACTGAAATATTTAGGGATAAAAGGCCATGATATAGGCAGCTCACTTGAAAAAATAATTAAAATTTGAGATATAATTGACTAAAATTTTCAATTTTATGATATACTTTAAAATATATCACTCCGAGGTGCCAGATCTTAACTCTGGAATGTTTTATAGTTTCAGGCTGGCACCCAGGTGACTGGAATCTCTTTGAAGCGACAGCAGCCAGGGAGTTGTAGAGATGTGATATTTATTCAGGGACTGTAAGGTGGGGACCCAAATTTCAGAGGGGAAAACACTTTATCAGGTCTCATGGTTACAGTGGGTATAATAAGCCATATATGTAATTATTCTTGAGGCCTGCTCATAAATAAGCTTTACCAGGACCGGTACACTTACACATTTCAGCTGACCAAGAGCATAAAGGCAGTACTGCTTACACTGTGGAGCAAAAATAGATCTTTACTCACGGAAATCAATGCTTCCCCTAATTCAGGGCAATGCTCGAGAACCGTGTATTTTAGCACGGCTGAACTTGACGTGAGAGTTCCAGAGCCAGGCCCTCTGGCTCAGTCCCAGTGCTACCACTTACTAGCTGTGTGACCTTCGCAACTCACTCCACCTCTCTGTGCCCCAGCCTCTTCATCTGCAAAACTTGGATAATGAAAATACCTACCTCACTGAGCTGTGAAGTGGATTAAATGAGTCAGCACTCTCAAACCATGAGAGAGCCTGGCCCATGGTGAAGAATCCATGAATATTAGCTTTTAACATAAACCAAATGTGGTAATACCAGAGACAGAAGAAGAAAAGGATGCAGTGCCCCAAACCTGGGCGTCCAGGACTCTGATACTCACCTATGACACAGAAGGGCTTTCGGGCGAATCTCAGTCTTCCCTGCCATCCACGGTACCGGCAGCAGCAGCCTGCAGACCAGATTCGAATTATGAACTCCAAACCAAAGACGACGATCATCACGAATTCCTGAAACATCAAACAAGGCATGTCAGGGAGAGGCATTACCGAGCAGAACAGAGCAGGAAGCTCCATGGATATTATACAGTCAGGCACTTCATCTAAAACATCTGGTTGTTAAAGTCGGAAGCTAACATTTCCGTTTCTCCAAATCGAGGTAAACCCAGAGAACATCGGAACCCCACGTTTCCTAGTGTGGAACACTATTTCTCTTCAAGTCTCTAATGTCTTGCAAATTTAGGAGTCAGTTTTAATTCTAAAAGTGCAGCTTGAATTACAGATTCCTCTTGCCTGCTATATGCAGTCCCTTGGTATCCCCAGGAAACTGGTTCCAGGACCCCCTGGACACCAAGATATGCGGATGCTCAAGTCTCTTATGGAAAATGGAGTAGGGCTTGCATGTAATCCATGCAGATCCTTGCATATACTTTGAGTCATCCCTAGATTACTTATAGTACCTAATATGATCAAAAGTTTTGTTAACAGTTTCTGGCACACCGTTCAAGTTTTGCTTCTTGGGAATTTCTGTTTTTTTCCCCAAGTATTTTTGATCTATGGTTGGTTGAACCTGCGGGTGTGAAACCTGGAGATAAGGAGGGCTGACTACATAGTGCAATTGCCCTTAGTTACCCAGTAACATGAAATATTTGAAATGAAAGAGTGAACTCCAAAAATACAGTTTACAGTTTTACAGAAAGCAGATCCTCATTTTGCTGCAAGGAGTGACTTAATCCCTGAGCTCTGAGGAGTTGTTCTGAGACAAAGAGAGGTAAATATTTAGGAGTATACAGAGTTCTTTTGTTATGATGTCAAAAATCTCCTTATAAGACAGCAAGTTTTGACAGTGTTATCATGTGTAGCACACACATCCTTCGCCAGAAATGAGATCCTGAAGCCTCTGGAGATGAAACTTGTTAATTACTAGGCTGCCCTTTGGTGAGAGCTGCCTAGAAAATAACACTTATTCCAGCAGGAAGGCTTTGAGATTTTCTAGGAAGAGTTGTGAGTGAATCCTGGGAAAGGCCAACTAAAGAGGTTCATTGAATAGTGGGTCACAGAATGTAAACCACTGGAATTTGTTAAGAAATGTCTCTGGAGCAAACTTGTCATAGTCACCTTGTCATTCCTTGACTGGGGCAGGCACAGAGCTTATCAACATTTGTTTTCCTTTAAAAATAATATTTCCCTCTTTTGTTTTTAAACAAGCATTGACTCAGCACTTAAAATGTATTAATAGAACAGTATTTATTAATTGAGGCTTCCCTGGTGGCTCAGGTGGTAAAGAATCCACCTGCAATGCAGGAGATCTGCGTTGGGAAGATCCTATGGAGGAGGAAATGATAATCCAGTATTCTTGCCCGGAGAACTTCATGGACAGAGGAGACTGGCAGGCTACAGTCCATGGGGTTGCCGAGAGTTAGACATGATTGAGTGACTAACACACATACACAGTTATTAATTGATCTTTGTAAGAACTGCTTAATTATAAAAGTGATACATGGTCTTTATTAAAACCTCTAAACATCACAGAAGTGTTGAACGTAGAAAGTGAATGTCCTAATCTACTCTCCATCCTCCTGCCCCACATCCCAAGATAAAAGCCATTATCAAATTTAGAAAAATGGCATTTTTGTTGCAAGTTTCAGGGAAATGTCTGTTTCTTCAGTTAGAGTATGTGATATGCTACACTTTTAAAATGCCTAGTAGAGATACAGGATTCTCTCCTTCTGTTATTTTGCACTAAGTAACCCACAAATATTTCTCATGATGGTAGATAAATCTCCAATATTATGGCTGTTACTTACAGTGACTTAACACTGAAAGTGAAAAGTGAAAGTGAAGTCGCTCAGTCGTGTCCGACTCCTTGTGATCCCATGGACTGTAGCCCACCAGGCTCCTCTGTCCATGGGATTTTTCAGGCAAGAATACTGGAGTGGGTTGCCATTTCCTTCTTCAGGAGATCTTCCCGACCCAGGGATTGAACCTGGGTCTCCTGCACTGCAGGCAGATGCTTTACCTTCTGAGCCACCAGGGAAGTCCTGCCCATGGCTAAATCTCCACAGATGATTTCACGAAGATAACCATAGCATGGTCAGCACACGCTCATTCATGATATGAGGGCTTTGTTTTGGTTTTCTCTGTTTTAGTTTTCAGTATATATCTAGGTGGTCTTCCTTCGTGGGTCAGACTGTAAAGAACCTGCCTGCCATATAAGAGGCCTGGGTTCGATCCCTGGGTCGAGAAGATCCCTTGAAGAAGGGAATGGTTACCCACTTCAGTATTCTTGCCTGGAGAATTCCATGGACAGAGAAGACTGGTGGGCTATATAGTCAATGGGGTCACAGAGTCAGACATGAGTGACTAACACTTTTTACACTATATATCTAGATAGTTGAGTTTATTCATTCTTATGGTGTCTGAAGTGCCATGTTAGGAAGAGCTGGGGAGGCAAGGCTTCCTTTAATCTTCCTTTAGCCTCACACAGAGCCTGTTGACACCCACAGGGCCCATGTATCTGGGCCCATGTCGAGTCTGTGTTTAGTGGGGGTCTACTTTTATCCCTGTCTCCTCCTCCTACTTGAGCCAGGGAGTCTGGTGCTCTACTGGTGGGGGGTTCTATTGTCAGGGATAGCTAAGAAAACTCAAATATGGCTTGAGCAATGAGGCACTATCACATAAAGGTTTTCCTTTTTCATGGAAATAGCTGCTACTGGTAGATGTATGGCCAATATTCTTTAGAACAAAGAATATTAGAATAAAGTAACATTCTATTAGTATAGTAAGGTAGGCCCTCAGTAGATGTATAGCTAATATTCTTGAGAACAAAGACTACTGGAGTAAAGTAATATTCTGTTAGTATAGTAAGGTAACATTCTATTAGTATAGTCAGGTAGGTCTTCATTGAATCGTTTCTATGTTGTATCCTGAGGCAGATACATTATAGATTTACTCAGGGGCACTTGTTTAGGAATATTGCTTACTGATTTTTTTTTTAAACAACATTGGGAAAAATCCTTCATTTCCAAATAAAACAAGAGGAAGCTGTAATTGGATTTTACTACAAGGTCACAGTTTCTGCCTTGGAGGAGTAAGACTGGGGTCAGAACTCTCTCCTACTAGAGCGTTCCTTCGTCTTCTTTCTGAGGGCCTGGCTTTAGACTTGGCAAACAGTAACCTCAAACTCTCTGGTCACCAAGGGAGCATTAGTGAGGTCACCGTGGAACACCTCTCTTCACAGCCCAGAGCTGTGGGCCATGAGAATGTTCCCTTGCAAGACCTGAGCTCATTTGATTGGGAGCAAAAGCATGAAAACCATTTTGACTAGATTTTGTCTTTTGTTTCCTGAAGTTTCTATCTTATTTCAATTAAAAGGAACAAAGTTCTGTGGAGAAAGAGAGGGAAAGTATTATAAATCTGACTGAACTGGAAGGCAATGAAATTGGGAGATCACCTTTTTTTGGCCCTTTTTCATTTCCCAGCTTTGTTGAGGTATAATTGGCAAGTAGAAATTGTGTATATTTGAGATGTACATATACACAATGTACATATACATGATGTCCTAACGTATGTATACATTGTGAACTGATTACCGTAATCAAGCTAACATATCCATCACCTCACATAGGTAACATTTTTTTTTTTTTTTGGTAGTGAGAACACTTAAAATTTGATCTCTTAGCAAATTTCCAGTACACACTGAAACTACTGTTGCCTTCAGTTAGCAGGCTGTACATTAGGTCTCTAGGACTAATTCCTCTGCATGACTGGCACTTGGTGCCCTTGGTCTGGTGTATCTCTTTTCCCCCATCCTCTAGTTACTGGTAGTTACTCTACTCTCCGTTTCTTGAGTTCAACTTTTTAGATTCCACATATAGGTGAGATCATGCAGTACTTGTGTTTCTGTGTCAGACTCACTTCATTTATCATAATGTCTTCCAACTTCATGTTACTGCAAATTACTTTTTTTTAAGACTGACTAATATTCTTGTATGTTTCTGCCAACGTATCTATCTATCTATGTCACATCTATCTGTCCATTGATGGACACTGAGGTTGCTTCCATACCTTGGCTATTGTGAATAGTGCTGCAATGAACATGTGGGTGTGAATATCTCTTTGAGATCATGACTTCATTTCTGCTGGATCATATGGTAGTTCTAGCTTTAATTTTCTGAGAAACTTCCATACTATATTCCACAATTTACATTCCAACCACTAGGTTAGGAGGGTCCCCTTTTTTCTTCATCCTCATTTGCACTTGTTATCTCATGTCTTTTTGGTAAATGCCTTTCTAAAATATGTGATGTGATATCTCATTGTGGCTTTGATTTGCATTTCTGACGATTAGTGACGTTGAATATCTTTTCGTATACCTGTTTGGTCATTTGTATGTTTTCTTTTGAGAAATGCCTATCCAGGTCCTTTGCTCATTTTAAAATCAGGTTATTTAATTTTTGTTATTGAGTTATGAAAGGTCCTTATGTATTTGGATATTAACTTCTTATTAGATATTTGGTGTGCAAGGTCTTCTCCCATCTCAAAGGCTGTATCTTCACTCTGTTGATGGTGTCCTTTTATGCACAGAAGATTTTTAGTTAGATGCAATCCCACCTGTTTATTTTTGTCTTTGTTATTTGTGATTTTGGAGTTATATCAAGAAAACCAAAAGGCATATACTGTATGATATTACTTACATGTGGAATCTAAAAAATAAAAATAATCAGTGAATATGACAATAAAGAAGCTGACTCACAAATACAGAGAACTAACTAATGGTTATCAGTTGGGAGAGGGGAAACAGGAGGGATAAATGGGGGGAAGTAAGAGGCACAAACTACTAGGTATAAAATAAATAACCTACATGGACATATAGTATAGGTACAACATAGGAAATAAGCTGATATTTTATAATAACTATTAATGGAATACAACCTTTAACAATTGTGAATCGTGTTGTACACCTAAATTTTATATAATATTGTATATTAACTATACCTTGATTAAAAAAAAAAACTCATTGCCCAAACTAATGTCAAGAAGCTCCTTCTCCATGTTTTCTTTTAATAGTGCTATATTTTCAGTTCAGTTCAGTCACTCAGCTATGTTTGACTCTGCGACCCCATGGACTGCAGCACGCTAGGCTTCCCTGTCCATCACCAACTCCCAGAGCTTGTTCAAACTCATGTCCATTGAGTCGGTGATGCCATCCAACCATCTCATCCTCTGTTTCCCCCTTCTCCTACTGCCATCAATCTTTCCCAGCATCAGGGTCTTTTCCAATGTGTTAGATCTTCACATCAGATGGCCAAAGTATTGGAGTTTCAGCTTTAGCATCAGTCCTTCCAATGAATATTCAGGACTGATCTCCTTTAGGATGGACTGGTTGGATCTCCTTGCAGTCCAAAGCACTCTCAAGAGTCTTCTCCAACACCATAGTTCAAAAGTGAAGTCGTTCAGTCGTGTCCAACTCTTTTCGACCCCATGGACTGTAGCCTACCAGGCTCCTCTGTCCATGGGATTTTCCAGGCGAGAGTACTGGAGTGGGCTGCCATTTCCTTCTCCAGGGGATCTTCCCAACCCAGGGGTCGAACCTGGGTCTCCTGCATTGCAAGCAGATGCTTTACCGTCTGAGCCACTGGTGCTCAGCTTTATTTATAGTCCAAATCTCACATCCATACATGACTACTGGAAAAACCATAGCTTTGACAAGACGGACCTTTTTTTTTTTTTGGCAAAGTAATGTCTCTACTTTTTAATATGCTGTCTAGGTTGGCCATAGCTGTTCTTCCAAGGAGCAAGCCTCTTTGAGTTTCATGGCTGCAGTCACCATCTGCAGTAATTTTGGAGCCTAAGAAAATAAAGTCAGCCACTGTTTCCATTGTTTTCCCATCTATGTGCCATGAAGTGATGGGACTGGATGCATGATCTTAGTTTTTTGAATGTTGAGTTTTAAGCCAGCTTTTTCACTCTCCTCTTTCATTTTCAACAAGAGACTCTTTAGTTCCTCTTCATTTTCTGCCATAAGGGTGGTGTCATCTGCATATCTGAGGTTATTGATATTTCTCCCAGCAATCATGAGTATACTTTCAGGCTTTACTTTTAAGTCTTTCATCCATTTTGAGTTAATTTTTGTACACTGTGGGGGATAAGGGTCCAATTTCTTTCTTCTAAGTGTGGATATCCAATTTTCTCATTCGTGATAAAAACTCTCAGCAAGTCAGAACTAGAAGTTTGTGCTCTCAATTTGATAAATGTCATCTACAAAACCATTAGAGTTAATGTCATACTTAATGATGAAAGAGTGAAAGCTTTTCTCCAAAAATCAAGAACAAGGAAAGATGTTAGTTTCATCACCCTTATTCAACATAATTGCATATTATAGTCACTGCAATAAGGCAAGTAAAAGAAATAAAAGGCATGCAAATTGGAAAGGCAGACATAAAAAGTCTATATTTGCAGATGCATGATTGTCTAAGGAGAAAATCACAAGGAATTTATCAAAAACCTCTTAGAACTAATCAGTGAATTCAGTAAGGTTGTAAGTTATAAGATCAACATTAAAAAAAAAAACACATTTCTGCATACTAAAAAAAAAGATGTGGAAGCCATACTTAAAAGCACAATATTATTTATGACCATTCCAAAGGAAATAAAATGTTTAGCTATTCATTTAACAAAATCTGTACAGGATATGCATACTGAAAATTACAAAATGTTGATAAAAGAAATCAGAGAAAACCTAAGTAAATGGAAATACTGTGTTCATGAATTAGAAGGTGCAACATGATACAGATGGCAACTTCTCCCAAACTGATTTGTAGTTTTAATGAAATTCTTATCAAAATCTCAGCAACTTTTTTTTGTAGATGTAAAGAAACTTATTTTAAAGTTTATATGGAAAGGTACAGACTCTAGAATAGCTTACAAAAAAAAAAAAAGAAAAGAAAACTCCCAAGAAAGAGAAAAAAGTGGGAGGAATTACTTTATCTCATATGAAAAACCTCTATGTAGCTTCAGTAATCAAGACTGTGTGGTCTTGGCAGAGGGACAGACACGTAGATAATGACGGAACACAAAAGAGAACCTAGAAATGTATTCAGACAAACATGCTCAATTGATTATTTGACAAAGATACAAAAGTAGTTCAACAGAGGAAGAAATAGTTGATTACTGAAAGTAATCAATGCTGGGGCAATTTGACCTCCAAATGCAATGAAATGAACCTCTATATCTCACACCTTATACAAAAATTGATCCAGAATGGATTATGGGCTTAAGTGTTAAAGCCATAAAACTTTTAGTAAAAAACATAAGAGAAAATATTTAGGATTCAAGCTAAGAAAAGAGTTCATAGACTTCATACCAAAAGCATAAGGAAAAATTGATAAATCAGACTTTTTCAAAAGTACAGGATGAAATGTCCTATAGATATCAATTAGGTCTAACTGGTCTATTGTATCATTTAAAGTTTGTGTTTCCTTGTTAATTTTCTGTTTAGTTGATCTATCCATAGGTGTGAGTGGGGTATTAAAGTCTCCCACTATTATTGTGTTATTGTTAATTTCTCCTTTCATACTTGTTAGCATTTGTCTTACATATTGCGGTGCTCCCGAGTTGGGTGCATATATATTTATAATTGTTATATCTTCTTCTTGGATTGATCCTTTGATCATTATGTAGTGACCATCTTTGTCTCTTTTCACAGCCTTTGTTTTAAAGTCTATTTTTATCTGATATGAGTATTGCTACTCCTGCTTTCTTTTGGTCCCTGTTTGCATGGAAAATCTTTTTCCAGCCCTTCACTTTCAGTCTGTATGTGTCCCCTGTTTTGAGGTGGGTCTCTTGTAGACAACATATGTAGGGGTAGATGTAAAAATCCTTAACAAAATTCTAGCAATCAGAATCCAACAACACATTAAAAAGATCATACACCATGACCAAGTGGACTTTATCCCAGGGATGCAAGGATTCTTCAATATCCGCAAATCAATCAATGTAATACACCACATTAACAAATTGAAAAATAAAAACCATAT